>NC_067407.1:143103917-143417362 GCF_009764475.1 Pristis pectinata | reverse complement strand
TGTACATCGAAACACACAGTGAAATGCATCTTTTGCGTAGAGTGTTCTGGGGGCAGCCCACAAGTGTCGCCATACTTCTGGTGCCAACATAGCACGCCCACAACTTCCTAACCCGTACGTCTTTGGAATGTGGGAGGAAACTGGAGCACCCGGAGGAAACCCACGCAGAGACAGGGAGAACGTACAAACTCCTTACAGACAGCGGCCGGAATTGAACACGAGTTCTGGCGCTGTAAAAGCGTTAAGCTAACTGCTACACTATCGTGCCTACACTACCGTGGGAAATGGCCATTGCATAAACGATTCCGAGAACCTGACAACAGTCAGCCAAAGGTGCAGGTGGGAAGTTGTGAAGAACTCTGCCTGAGTGAGTTACAATGACGGTGTTCTCACTCACCTCGACAGGAGCGGCTGCTGGGTTCCTGGTCTACTGTTGATCTGAAAGACAAGGCAAGTCCATGAGAGGCTGGGCGTTATGGAGAGAGGAACATTACAATAAACTCTGTGCATGAGGACACCACCTGGGCTTTGATCACATCGATGTGGCTGCTGGATACCATGGGAACAGCACTGAGCTGAACCAGTCCAGTGGGTGCAGTCAGGTTCACCCACAGGACTGACAGAATGCAAGAGCAGGGGCGGAGGGAGTCACACAGTGCAGGAACTGACCCTTTGCCCACTGAGTCCACATCGACCACCCAATGCCTATTTACACAAATCCTGCACTAATCTCATTTTAGCGTTGATGTACAGGCCTGGGCGAGAAATTTAAAAGAGCTTTGAGGGGCAGGTTTTCCCCAGAGGGAGACGGGTAACTGGGGAGTGGCCAGAGGAGGCGGTGTAGGCAGATGCAACATTTACAACGTTGGATAGGAATGGCGGAGAGGGATTGAGGTCTAATGCGGGCGATCAGGACTGCTGTAGATGGACGGGTGGGCTGAAGGGCCTTTTTCTGTGATGTACGGTTACCCCCTCCTCCAGACCCTTGGCTATTGCAGATGCAACAATCTCTGTCAAAGCCCCAGCGATCTCCTCCCTTGCTTCCCTTCACATCCTGAGATAGATCCCGTCTGGCCCTGGGGATTTCTCCACCCGGATGTTCTCCGACATTTCCACCCCCTCTCTCCTGATAAAGATGTGGCCCAGATTATCAGCGTACCATCCCTTAACTCCCTACATTTATTTTCCCGGCACTCCCATCAACTCCCTTCAGGTTCTACCCCTCACCCACGCACTGGGGGACAATTTACACTGGCCAATTAACCCACCGACCCCACATGTTGTTGGGATGTGGGAGGGAATCAGAGCACTCAGGGGAAACCCACGTGGTCATAGGGAGAATGTGCAAACTCCACACAGACAGCGCCAGAGGTTGGGACTGAACCCGGGTCTCTGGGGTTGGGAGGCAGCAGCACTACTCGCTGTGCCACTGTTGAACTGTTACACCAGTTGGATCACGGCTTGAGTACTGACTGCATTCCTGGTCACCACATTACAGGGGAGACGTGCTTTTCCTGGGGGAGGGGGGAGGCCATGGGGATCTACAAGCACATTTCCAAGAATGGAACACTGCAGCTCTGAGGAAAGGTTGTCTGGGCAGGTGTCTGCCACAGAGGAGGCTGAGAGCGGCTTCACTGAGACGTGACAAGTTGCAAGGGGGCCAGATGGTGAATCTTCTAAGCAGCTCTCAGCCCACGTAAACCATGTCGAGCACCCTGCCTCCACCAGTTTACCTCGTTACCTCCACAAAACACCCAGTCACATTATCACACATCAGAAGGAACAACGCGGGCCAGAGACATGGGTCTGATGTCACTGGTCAAAAGGCTGGATGGGCAACGTGAGGCTGGTGGGGTGCGGAGGGGAGGAGCAGCAGATAGGGTCACCGTACACACACCCCTAGGCTGGGGGGACTCAGCCCAGCTCTGAAAATTGGCTCTGTGTCTTACCATTGAGAGCACAGGAAGAGGCCCCTCAACCCATCGTCTGAGCTGGTCAATAACGAACCTTTGGTTTGCTCCCGGTTCCAGCTCTGGGCCTGTGGCCCTGCAGGTCCTGGTCTGCAGATACACCCCCAGCTACCGGTCAGTTGTGGGGAGGCTCTCTGTCCCCACCTCCCCTTCAGGCAGTGAGTCCCTTCACCCTCCATCAGTCACCTCCACCCCTGTCCCAGGTCACTGCTCTCTGCCCAGGGAAGTGGACCGTCCCTGCCCCCGGGATGGGCTCCTCACTATTTTACACAGCACAGGCTCTTGTTGCCTAGGTGATAACCCCAGGCCCAGTACATTCCCCCTTCCATCGAGGCATGTTCAGTCACATAGCAAGGAAACAGGCCCTTCGGCCCACCAACTCCCTGCTGACTCTCCCACAAATTCTACCCCTCACACACTGGGGGGCAACTTACAGCAACCAATTAACCCACTGACCCGCACATTGTTGGGGTGTGGGAGGAAACCGGAGCACCCAGGGAAACCCACGCGGTCACACGGAGAACATGCAAACTCCACACAGACAGCGCCGGAGGTCGGGATCGAACCCGGCTCTCTGGGGCTGGGAGGCAGTAGCTCTGCCTGCTGCGCCACTGAGCTGCCCCAAGCTCCATGACTTCTCCCAAGGTAGAGAATTCCACACCACCCTCTGAGTGGAGAAATGTCCAATCAGAGGGTGCGAGAGTTCAACCTCTGAAACTGCCCCAACTGCTGCTGACTGTTTCTGTACCTTCTGCCCTGATCTTTCCCTCCTCTGTCTCTCGGGGCTGGTCCACTCTTGACAGCCTCGGGGCCCCTCAAACTTCCTCAGTTATTATCTTCTCTACAACCTATTCTCACCTCTCTTACCTGAAAACCCTGTAACCGGGAGTGGTCAACTGCACCACCTCCTCTTGATGAACATACTTTCGTAATATCCCTGACATTGTATGAAGATATTTCAGTAATAACCGGGACATCACACCGTTTGTGTGCTTTCCTTCCTTATCGTTACTGCCAAACCTGCAGCAGGAACACATTTACTGCATCTACAGTAATGTTGTCAGGCAACTGTAAAGAGCTTCGTGTGGACTTTATACACAGAAGTTGCCTGCACGATATCTGAAGCAAGCCACGGGGAGCTGAGGGTCAGCGTGGTGTCTGGAGCAGACTGTGTGCTGCAGGTACTGGAGGAGTGGTAGATACAGAGGTACAAACAGGCAGGCTGGGAACTTCATTCTCCCAACCCTTGAGATGTGGCTGGCGTCAGTGTACAAGGGTCCCCAGCAACCACAAAGTGGTAAACATCAGAATCGTCACTGGAGTAAAAGCCTTTGGGTTCACTGCTGAGCTCAACCTCTTCCCCAACTCAACATTTCAGCCTCTTCTAATGACAGACCGGTTACCTGGATCAACTAATTCAGGGCCAGGATTAGGATGGTAGTCAGTGGGGTAGTGAAGTGGGCTGTGTGCAGGACATAGCGGCGGGAAGAGTTTGGCCTCAGTAGAACCTCCCTCCGCCCTGAAGATACTACAGTCAGGAAGAGGTGAGTTGGTCAGTCTCAAGATGTTCTTCACCTGAATTAACTCTGAGACGGACGTGAGTGCCTGGGGTTAAGCTTTCAGACACTGTGGTGGCAGTCATTACGTTAAGGTACTCTATTCTCTCAGCTCCTGTAAAGTCAGAGTTAGGTACAGCATGGAAACAGGCCCTTCGGCCCAACTCATCCATGCCAACCAAGTTATCTACCTGAATTAGTCCCATTTGACCCATATCTCTCTAAATCTTTCTTATCCCTGTACCTGTCCAAATGCCTTTTAAATGCTTTAACTGTACCCACCTCTGGCAGCTCGCTCCACACATCCACCACCCTCTGCGTGAAAAAACTTTAAATGCCTCCTCTCTCACCGTAAACCTGTGCCCTCTAGTTTTAGACTCCCCGACCCTGGGGAAAAGTCTGTGACCGTCCACCTTATCTACAGCCCTCATGACTTTATAAACCTCTATAAGGTCACCCCTCAGCCTCCTTCGCTCCAGGGAAAACAGCCCCAGCCTGCCCAGTCTCTCCGTCTAACTCAAGCCCTCCAGTCCCAGCAACATCCTCGTGAATCTTTACTGCACCTTCTCCAGTTCAATGATACCTTTCCCACAGTGTGGCGACCACAGAAACACACAGCCGTGCCCCAGCTATAGAACCCCATCACGTTTCCCCTCTGTACAATCAGCCCTGGTGCTCCCTGAGGAACCACCTAGCTCGGGACTCGGGTGTGAGAGACCAGAGGACCTTGTGCTGCAAATGTTCAGTGGAACCACACATGTCCACATGACGATTCACTCTGTCCCCGATTGTTGCCTCCAGCAGCCACCCCAGTCCTGCGGGAAAATGAACACAGATGCCTCAACCACCAGTACCTATGGCGGAGGAGGGCCATTCACCAGCAGTTTCCTAAAATAGAGGTTAAGCTAACCCCGCTTTCCAGCTACTGCTCCACTGTCCTGTGTTTCAAACACCTGGTATTTATTTTACACGGAATGCCTTCTGTTTCTGGGTGATTTCCACATCCCGGCGAGATGTGTGACCTTCAGTCCACTGCTGTCACCGCCCAGGGTGAAAAGGTGACAGACTGTGTGGACACACGCAGCCGTCTGGAACGTCCCAGCCGGAGATGATGTGAGAACCAGCTTCACAGACGGGGAAGCAGCATGACAGAGTGAATGAGAAAGAGCACGGTAGATATAAATGAAGACAGGGAACATGGATCACACTGATGTACCGAGGGATCTTGGGGTCCAAGTCCACAGCTCCCTGAAGGTGGCTGCACAGGTGGACAGGGCAGTAAGGAAGGTGTACGGGACGCTTGTCTTCATCAGTCAGGGTGTTGAGGTCAAGAGCCAGGAAGTTGTGTTGCAACTGTATAAAACTTCAGTCAGGCCACTCTTGGAGTATTGTGTGCAGTTCTGATCGTCCCCATTACAGGGAGGGTGTGGCGACTCTGGAGAGGGTGCAGAAGAGGTTCACCAGGATGCTGCCTGGATTAGAGGGCATGTGCTATAAGGAGAGGTTGGACAAACTTGGGTTGTTTTCTCTGGAGCGTCGGAGGTTGAGGGGAGACCCATAGAACCATAGAACCATACAGCACAAAACAGGCCCTTCGGCCCACCATGTTGTGCTGTCCATCAAACCACCCTCACACTACCTAACCCCTTCCTCCCGCATATCCCCCCATCCCACACTCCTCCATATGCCTATCCAACAAGCTCTTGAACCTGTCCAATGTATCTGCCTCCACCACCACCCCAGGCAGTGCATTCCATGCACCAACCACTCTCTGGGTGAAAAACCTCCCCCGACATCTCCCCTGCAATTCCCACCCGTAACCTTAAAGCCATGCCCTCTCGTCTTGAGCATTGGTGCCCTGGGAAGGAGGCGCTGACTGTCTACTCTATCTATTCCTCTCAATATTTTATATACCTCTATCATGTCTCCTCTCATCCTCCTCCTTTCCAGTGAATAAAGCCCTAGCACCTTAAGCCTCTCCTCATATTCAATGCTCTCTAATCCAGGCAGCATCCTGGTAAATCTCCTCTGCACCCTCTCCAACGCCTCCACATCCTTCCTATAATGAGGCGACCAGAACTGAACACAGTACGCTAAGTGTGGTCTAACTAGAGTTTTGTAAAGCTGCATCATCACCTCACGGCTCTTAAACTCAATCCCGCGATTTATGAAAGCCAACATCCCATTGGCCTTCTTAACTGCTCTTTCCACCTGTGAGGCAACTTTCAGTGAACTGTGAATATGAACCCCCAGATCCCTCTGCTCCTCCACACTGCCAAGTACCTTGCCATTCACCCAGTACTCTGCCCTGGAGTTTGTCCTTCCAAAGTGTACCACCTCACACTTCTCCGGATTGAACTCCATCTGCCACTTGTCAGCCCAGCTCTGCATCCTATCAATATCCCTCTGTAAGCTCCGACAGTCCTCCACACTATCCACAACACCGCTGATCTTAGTGTCGTCTGCAAACTTACTAACCCAGCCCTTCCACCCCCTCATCTAAGTCATCTATAAGTATCACAAAAAGTAGAGGTCCCAGAACCGATCCCTGTGGGACACCACTAGTCACTGCCTTCCAATCCGAGGGCACTCCTTCCACCACAACCCTCTGCTTTCTACATGCAAGCCAATTCCTAATCCACACAGCCAAGCTTCCTTGGATCCCTTGGCCTCTGACCTTCTGAAGAAGCCTACCATGAGGAATCTTATCAAACGCCTTACTAAAATCCATGTAAACCACATCCACCGCACTGCCCTCATCAATATTCCTGGTCACCTCCTCAAAGAACACTATCAGGCTTGTGAGGCAAGATCTTCCCTTCACAAAGCCATGCTGGCTGTCCCTAATCAGTCCATGATTCTCTGGGTGTTCATAAATCCTATCCCTTAGAATCCTTTCTAACAGCTTACCCACCACAGACGTGAGACTCACCGGTCTATAATTCCCTGGCCTATCCCTATTACCTTTTTTGAACAAGAGGACAACATTCACAACCATCCAATCCTCTGGCACCATCCCCGTGGACAACGAGGACTCAAAGATCCTTACCAGCGGTTCAGCAATCTCCTCCCTCGCCTCTCGAAGCAGCCTGGGGAAAATCCTGTCAGGCCCTGGAGATTTATCTGTCTTAAGATTATTTAACAACTTCAACACATCCTCTCTCTTGATATCTACAACCTCGAGAACATTACCCCTACCAGCACTCCCTTCTGCATCATCAAGACCCCTCTCCCTGGTGAATACCGAAGAGAAGTACTCATTGAGAACTTCTCCCACTTCCGCCACCACCAGGCAAATTCTCCCAGCTTTGTCCTTAATCGGACCTACCTTCACCCTGGCCATCCTCCTACCCTTCACGTACTTGAAAAAGGCCTTGGGATTTTCCTTAACCCTACTAGCCAAAGCCTTTTCATGTCCCCTTCTAGCTCTCCTCAGCCCTTTCTTAAGTTCCTTCCTCGCTACCCTATATTCCTCACGGGCCCTGTCTGAACCTTGCTGCTTATACCTCACGTATGTTACCTTCTTCTCCCTAACAAGTCGTTCCACCTCTCTCGTCACCCACGGTTCCTTCACCCTGCCATTCCTTCTCTGCCTCACCGGGACATATTTATCCCTAACATCCTGCATAAGATCCCTGAACATCGACCACATCTCCATGGAACATTTCCCTTCAAAAAGGACATCCCAATTTACACTCCCAAGTTCTCTCCTTATAGCCTCATAGTTCGCCCTTCCCCAATTAAACATCTTCTTGTCCTCTCTGCACCTGTTCCTGTCCGTGACAATTTTAAAGGTTATGGAGCAATGGTCACTGTCCCCCAAATGCTCACCCACCAATAGATCCTTCACCTGTCCCGGTTCATTTCCTAAAACTAGATCTAACATGGCATTCCCTCCAGTCGGCCTGTCAACATACTGCGTCAGGAATCCCTCCTGGACACATTTAACAAATTCCGTCCCATCTAAACCTTTGGCACTAAGCAGGTTCCAGTCTATATTTGGGAAGTTGAAGTCTCCCATTATAACAACCCTGTTATTTTTGCTTCTCTCCAAACACTGCCTGCCAATCTGCTCCTCTATATCTCTACCGCTACCGGGGGGCCTATAGAATACTCCTAGTAGAGTAACTGCTCCTTTCTTGTTCCTTAATTCCACCCATACGGACCCTAGAGATGATCCTTCTACAACATCCATCTTTTCCACAGCCGTAACGGTGTCCCTGACCAGTATCGCCACCCCTCCTCCTCTTCTCCCCCCTTCCCTATCCCTCTTAAAACACCGAAAACCAGGAATATTAAATATCCACTCCTCTCCTGACGTCAGCCACGTCTCAGTAATAGCCACAATATCATAGTCCCCCATACTTATCCAAGCCCTCAGTTCATCTCCCTTATTCCTGACACTTCTTGCATTTAAGTAAACACACTTCAGTCCATCTACCTTACTACTTTTATAGCCTGTATTCTGCTTCTCCTTCCCCAAAGTCTCTCTACCTGTTAGATCTGACTTTTCCCCATCCCCTTCTTCCTCTGACCTACTCCTCCAGTTCCCTTCCCCCTCACAAACTGGTTTAAACCCTCCCGAACCACCCTAGCAAACCTAGCCGCAAGGATATTGGCCCCCTTCTGGTTCGGGTGTAACCCGTCCTCTCTGTACAGGTCCCACCTTCCTGAGAAGAGATCCCAATGATCCAGAAATCTAAAACCCTCCCTCCTGCACCAGCTTCTCAGCCACGCATTTATCTGCCACCTCCTCCTATTCCTGCCTTCACTATCACGTGGCACTGGCAGCAATCCCGAGATCACTACCCTTGAGGTCCTGTTCCTCAATTTTCTACCTAGCTCCCTGAACTCACTCTTCAGGACCTCATCCCCCTTCCTACCTATGTCGTTGGTGCCAATATGGACCACAACCTCTGGCTGCTCTCCCTCCCACTCAAGAATCCTGTGGACCCGATCAGTGACATCCCGGACCCTGGCACCTGGGAGGCAACATACCATCCGGGATTCATGCTCACTGCCACAGAACCTCCTGTCTGTTTCCCTGACGATCGAGTCCCCTATCACTACCGCATGTCTCTTCTCCACCCTTCCCTTCTGAGCAGCAGTACCACTCCCAGTGCCAGAGACCTGGTAACTGCAGCTAGGCCCCTGCAGGTCATCCCCTCAACAGCTTCCAAGGCAGAAAACTTGTTACTGAGGGGAACAGCCCCCAGGGCTCTCTGTCCTGTCTGCCTGCCTGACTTCTTCTTCCTCTTCCCTCCCCTGGCAGTCACCATTCTATCTGCCTCCTGAACCTCAGATGTACCTGCCCTAAGGGGGGTGACTGTCACCTGATGGACCGTGTCTACATAACTCTCTCCCTCCCTTATGCTGCGCAGTGATTGTAGCTGCGACTCCAGCTCATCAACTCTGAGCCGAGGTTCGTCCAGCCTCAAGCACTTACTGCAGATGTGGCCATCGTGGACCGCAGCAAGGTCCACGAGTTCCCACATCAAACAGCTGCAGCATATCACCATGTCCTCCATCTGACTACCTTTTTTTTCCCTAGTTAGTCCCACCTACAAATCTATAATAAACAACAGGTAAACCTTGCCCTTACCTACTTACCAGCTACTTACCCTCCTTGCCCCTTCACGCCGAAGCCCCTTGAGCCAAAGCCCAGAACACTCTGCTGCCACTCACTCCGCTGCCCTCTCCGACGCTGCCCGCTCTATAGGCTGTTTCCTTTTTAAGCTGCCCGCGCTGCGCCTGCGCACTCCAGCCCCCACTCAACTAGTTAGAAAAAACTTATAAAAATCTAATCCTTACACTAAAAACCCTAACAAAAACTAACCCTTACACTTAAAAACCCTGACAGAGGTTTATAAAATCACAAGAGGCAGAGATAGTGTAGGCAGTCAGAGTTGTTTTCCCAGGGTGGAAACGTCTGATGCTAGAGGACATGCATTTAAGTTGAGAGGGGCAAAGTTTAAAGGAGATGTGGGCAGGCTGTTTTACAGAGAGCGGTGGGTGCCTGGAATGTGCTGCCAGGGGTGGGGTTGGAGGCAGATACGACACTGGGGGTTATGAGACTGTTAGGCAGACACATGGATGTGCTGGGAATGGAGGGGCATGGATCATGTGCAGGCAGAAGGGACTTAGTTTAATTTGGCATTGTGTTCGGAACAGACATGATGGGCCAAAGGGCCTGTCCCTGTGTTGTACTGGTCTGTGTTCTCTACAACGCAGACACAGGGGACTGGAAAAGTAAAAGAACTGCAGATGCTGAAAAACTGAAATAAAACAGGAACCGCTAGAAAAACACACCGGGGGTCGGGCAGCGTCTGCGGAGACAGTTGACATTTCAGGTCAAAGGACGGGGGGTGGGGGGTGGGGGATAAAAGAGAAAACGAGTTAGTCTGAAGTTGCCTTGGGGTGGGGTGGGATGGATGGGGCCATCTCCGGGTTGCCGTGGTGATGTGCTGCTGATGAAGCCATCCGGTTGGTCGGTCAGTGAGGGCCCTGTGGGAGACTGAGGGAGGGAGGACTGGGCTCCGGGCAGGGAGGACTGGGCTCTGGGGGGGAGGAGGTGTGGAGGTGGGAGGGCCAGTGCGGAGGCAGAAAGCCCGAGTCTTTACCTGAGCCTGCCGCTGCTCTGGTGAGGCACGCCCACTGCTTGACGTGGAGCAGGGTACCGAGGGCCACAGCCAGCAGGATAAACACCAGCACCGAGCCCAGGAGAACGGGAACCAGACCCGAAGTCCAGGCATCTGTAACACATGCACATCAACACGGCTCAGCAACGGGCAGCGGGCAAGAGGGGCAAGCACTTGCCCGCACAGCACAACACCGCGGGCCTCAGGCCAGCAGGGAACAATAAACTAACCTGATCCCAAGGGGTGCCAGGGGTCGGGGGTTAGTGCAAGAGTGTGGTGCTTGGTCAAAGTTCACTGAAATCCTTCTAATGGTACAGCAGCCATGTGGGCTGAATGGCCCACTCCTGCTCCCACTGTGTCCTGACGTTATAGAGTCATAGAACAAGGCAGCGGGGAACATTCGGCCCATCGATTCCGTGCTGACCGTCCCCCACCCATTGACACCAATCCTACATTTCATTCTCCCCACACTCCCATCAACTCCCCCCAGATTCTACCCCTCACCCACACACTGGGGGCAATTTACAGCAGCCGATTAACCCACTGACCCCACGTCCCTGGGCCATGGAGCACCCGGGGGAAACCCACACGGTCACGGGGAGAATGTGCAAACTCCACACAGACAGCGTCGGAGGTCGGAATCGAACCTGGGTCTCTGGAGGTGTGAGGCAGGGGCTCTACCCGTGGTGTTACTGCACTGCCCCACAACACCCTCACACACAGAACAAGAGCAGTGATGGTGTGCACTGTCCGCTGAGTGCAAGGACGTGATGTGTCTGGCTGTGGGACAGCTGTGGGTCACCACCGCGGAGACCTGTCCTGCTCTCCCTCCACCACAACATGGGGTGGCTGCATCTGCCAGAGACCCATCGGTTTAGCATCTTCTCATGGTTGGTGCTGAGCCTCTGCAGTGTGATACAAACCCTTCAGCTTCTGAGCCGCCTCACCACCCTCACCACCCTTGGGAGACGTGGGTATTACTGGCTCGACCAGCAATGGTTGCCCATCCCTTATTGCCCTCGAACTATGGGCCTTGATTGGTCCTTCCAGATGGAGTCAACCACAGCCTGTCTGCACTGGAGAGGGTGCAGAGGAGGTTCACCAGGACGTCGCCTGGGGTGGAGCAATTCAGTGACGAGAAGAGACCGGGTCTGTTCTCCCTGCTGCAGGGGAGGCTGAGGGGGGACCTGATAGAGGGGCACAAATTTAAGCGGGGGAGAGATAGAGTGGGGAGCAGGAAACTTCTCCCCATTGTAACGATGGTTAAAACTCGAGGGCATTGGTTGAGGGTGAGGGGTTCTGAGGAGATCTGAGGAAGGGTTCTCTCCCCCAGAGGAATCTGGAACCCACTGCCTGAGGGGAAGGTGGAAACAGAGACTCTCACAGCATTTATCTGGATAAAAACTTGAATCACCAAGGCAGCAAAGGTTGCAGGCAAAGTGCTGGGAAGTGACAGTAACGTTGACGGATACTCGTTCGCTGCCGTGGGTGTGGTGGGTCGGAGGCCCTGTTCCTGTGCTCTCTGACTCTACAACACTTTGGTGTTTCTGGTGTTACATACAGGCCACACCAGGAATCTCCCCCCAACACCGGGGCACCAGGTGGCTCTCTGCAACACCTGTGGGTTTGTGGTTACAGTTCATGAGACCATCCTTTTTCAAAATTCCAGGTTTATTTATAAATCAAATCCGATTTCAGGTTTATTTGTCAAATAAATTAATTTATTGCGCCAATCTTCACCATGAAGGACACTGCAAATATCCCTAAAATAACAGAGGGCTCACTTCAGATAACAGAGAGGAACTTGTAAAAGTCCCAGTAAGGAGGGACGGTGTCAGAGGCTAGGGGCGGGCAAGTGGCCAGGACTCGAGAGTCTGCAGCCATGGGGTTTCAGAGAAGTGGCTGCAGAGATGGTTGAAATTTCGCTAACCTTGGGGAGGGAGGCAGAAGACTGGAAAGCAGCCAGTGTGACTCCCTTGTTCAGTGTGGGATGAAGACAGAAGGTGGGGAACTACAGGCTGGTTAGTTTACCAGCAATTGTTGGCTAACTGCAAGAGGCAGAAGTCAAAGGGGAAATAATTCATCATTTAGGAAATCTGAATGTAATCAAACCTGGTCAATATGGTTTTATGAAGGTAAATCATGATTGACAAATTTGCTCAAATTCTTTGAGGATGTGACAAAGAGAATGGCTGGAGTCATGCAGCATGGAGACAGGCCATTCGGCCCAACTTATCCATGTCGACTAGTGGGCATCCATCCGTATTAATCCCATCTTCCAGCACTTGGCCTGTAGCCTTCTGTATTGAGCTGATTCAAGTGTTCGTCTAAAATCTGCAGTGTATTCAGATTCTCAAAAGGATTCACAAAGGAGGCTGGTGCATAACTGAAGAACCCAAGGTATCGGAGGAAGTGCGAGAGTGGATTGAAAACTGTCCGTCACACAGAAAACAGTTGGAATAAATGGGCCCCTTCTGGCTGGAGGGATGTAACCAGTGGAGTACCGACCCCAGGGTACTACACTTGCTCACCATTTACATTAGTGACCTGGAGGAGGGAACGGAATGCAAGGTTTCCGGATTTGCCGATGATATGACAATAGGTGGAAGGGCGTGTTGTGACAAGGATACTGTGATTCTGCAATGGGACACAGATAGATTGAGTAAGTGGGCAGAAGAATGACAAATGGAGTTTAATGTGGGCAAGTGTGAGGCAATGCAGTTCAGTAAGAGAAATCAAAAGGCAGGTTATTATCTCAGCAGCTAGAGACTGCAAGTGAGTGAGGTTCAGAGGGATTGAGGTGTTCTAGTGCATAAACCACAAAAAGTTAGCAGGCAGGTCTGACGAGTAGTTAAGAACGCAAGGGGCATTTTGACGTTTATTGTGAAGGCATTGAGACTTAACAAAGACGGGGGTGTGTTCCAGTTGTGCAGGATGTCGGTAGCCCACACCTTGGGGTGCTGAGCACAGCTGTGGACCCCACACCTAAAAAAAAGTAGAGAGTAAGGCTGGAGTGGGTCGGAAGGAAAGTCACCAGGCTGGTTCCTGGGGTAAGAGGGTTGTCCTCCCAAGACCATAAGATATAAGAGCAGAACCAGGCCATTCAGCCCATTGAGTCTGCTCTGCCATTCAAGAGAGGCTGGACAGTCTGGGTCTGTATTCCCTGGAATGCAGTGGAATAAGCGATGATCCGATTCAAACATAAGATCCTAAGATGGCTTGACAGGGTGGATGTTTGGATGTTTTCCCTGGTGGGAGAGTCTCAAACAAGGGGACATAACGACAAGATCAGGGTCAAAATCCAGAGCGCCGGGAGAGCCCAGCGGCTCGAGCAGCATCTGTGGGGGAAGGTGCACATCGGTGTGTCAGGCTGGGACCCCACGTTAGGGCTGAGAGGGGAGAGGAAAGATTGCTGGTGTGTGGAGGTACGGAGGGTGGGGCAGGGGGTGGGGGGGGGTGATAGGTGGGACCAGCTGGGGAGGGGATGGTGGAGGTGGGCCGGGAGATGATGGGCGGATGGAACTGGGTGGGGAGGGGGTGAACAAAGGGGGAAGAGAATCAGCTGGACAGGTGGGTGTGTGGGAGGGGAGCACCGGGGAGGGGTTGTTACTGAACTTGGGAAACTAGGTGTTCGTACTGTCGGGCTGTAAGTAACCCCAGCAGAACGCGAGCTGTTCCAATCCTGTGTCTGGGCTCTCTGCAGGGGTGGAGAAGGCTGGGGGCAGACGGGTCGGTGTGGGAGGGGGCAGAGGGTTTCTCCTTCCCATTCCTGTCGGTTGGTCCTTGAACAACATCTTCTACTCCGCTGGGGTAAGTTACAGCCCAACAGTATGAACACCGAGTTTCCCAAGTTCAATAACCATCTCTCCCCCCTCCTACACACACTCACCTGTACACCCAGGTTTCCTCTCCCAACCCCTCCCCCCTTCCCCCATCTGGTCCCACCTATCACCCCCCACCCTCTGTACTGCCACACAACCTTTCCTCTGACGCTGGGTCTGGGACATCAATTTACACCTTCTTCCCCCACGGATGCTGCTTGACCTGCTGAACTCTTCCAACGCTCTGGATTTTGTTCCCAAGTCCAGCATCTGCAGTTCCTCGTGTCGTCTCTACAAGGTGGGGGAGGGGGGAGGGGGGTCATTTGAGGATCGTAGAAATTCCCTCTGACATCTCCCTTGAATTTCCCACCCATTAAAGCCATGTCCTCTTGTTTTGAGCATTGGTCCCCTGGGAAAGAGGCACTGGCTGTCCACTCTATCTATTCCTCTCAATATCTTGTATACCTCTATCATGTCTCCCCTCATCCTCCTTCTCTCCAGTGAGTAAAGCCCTGGCTCCCTTAGTCTCTCCTCATAATCCATACTCTCCAATCCAGGCAGCATCCTGGTAAATCTCCTCTGCACCCTTTCCAATGCCTCCACATCCTTCCTATAATGAGGCGACCAGAACTGGACACAGTACTCCAAGTGTGGTCTAACCAGAGTTTTATAGAGCTGCATCATTACCTCACAGCTCTTAAGTGGAGAGGGTGCAGAGGAGATTTACCAGGATGCTGCCTGGATTAGAGAGTATGGATTATGAGGAGAGACTAAAGGAGCTAGGGCTTTACTCATTGGAGAGAAGGAGGATGAGGGGAGACATGGTAGAGGTATACAAGATATTAAGAGGAATAGATAGAGTGGACAGCCAGCGCCTCTTTCCCAGGGCACCAATGCTCAATACAAGAGGACATGGCTTTAAGGTAATGTGGGGAAAGTTCAAAGGAGACGTCAGAGGGAAGTTTTTCACCTAGAGAGTGGTTGGGGCATGGAATGCGCTGCCTGGGGTGGTGGTGGAGGCTGATACGTTGATCAAGTTCAAGAGATTGTTAGATAAGCATATGGAGGAATTTAAGATAGAGGGATATATGGGAGGAAGGGGTTAGATAGTCTTAGGTGTGGTTTGAAGGTCAGCACAACATGGTGGGCTGAAGGGCCTGTATTGTGCTGTATTGTTCTATGGTTCTATGGTAACTTGGGGAAATGAATCACCGGGGAGTGGTACTGAGCAAATTGTCAGGGCTGGGAGCTCTCCGGTCCCCAGGTCCGTGCAGACAAGTAGTTGCCTAGACAGTTGATGCCTTGGCTTACACTTTCCAAACTTCCCCATAGTCAGGGGAGGTTCCATTAGTTTGGACAGAACGCAGGAAGCTACAGGCTGGTTATTTAACTCAAATGGAAAATGTTAGAAGCTGTTCCTAAAGACACTTGGAAAAATTCAAGATAATCAGCCAGTCAACAAGGTTTTGTGAAAAAGAAATCATGTTTGACCAATTTCTCGAAGACCTTTGAAGAAGTAACACGTGCTGTGGGTAAAGGGGAACTGGTGAGTGCACTGTACCGAGAGTTTCCGAAGGCATTTGATGAGGTGCTATGTCAAAGGTTATTGTGGAGACACAAGCTGATGGTGTAGCAGGTAACATAGAACATAGAACATAGAACATTACAGCACAGTACAGGCCCTTCGGCCCACAATGTTGTCCTGACATTTTATCCTGCTCTGAGATCTATCTAATGCTTCCCTCCCACATAGCCCTTCATTTCTCTATCATTCATGTGTCTATCTAAGAGTCTCTTAAATGTCCCTAATGTATCTGCCCCACAACCTCTGCCAGCAGTGCGTTCAACACACCCACCACTCTCTGTGGAAAAAATTTACCCCTGACATACCCCTTATACCTTCCTCCAATCACCTTAAAGTTATGCCCCCTCATGTTAGCCATTGTCACCCTGGGAAAAAGTCTCTGACTGTCCACTCGATCTATGCCTCTTATCATCTTGTACACCTCTATCAAGTCACCTCCCATCCTCCTTTGCTCCAAAGAGAAAAGGCCCAGCTCACTCAACCTATCGTCATAAGACGTGATCTCCAATCCAGGCAACTTCCTGGTAAATCTCTCCTGCACCCTCTCTAAATCTTCCACATCCTTCCTATAATGAGGCGACCAGAACTGAACACAATACTCCAAGTGTGGTCTAACCGGAGTTCTATAGAGCTGCAACATCACATTGAGGCTTTTGAACTCAATACCCAACTAATGAAGGCCAACACACCATATGCCTTCTTATCAACCCTACCGACCTGTGTGGCAACCTTGAGGGCTCTATGGATGTGAACCCCAAGATCTCTCTGTTCCTCCACACTGCTTAAAGTCCTGCCATTAAGATAAGATAAGATTTCTTTATTAGTCACATGTACACTGAAACACACAGTGAAATGCATCTTTTGCATAGAGTGTTCTGGGAGCAGCCCGCAAGTGTTGCCACACTTCCGGCTCCAACATAGCATGCCCACAACTTCCTAACCCGTATGTCTTTGGAATGTGGGAGGAAACCGGAGCACCCGGAGGAAACCCACGTAGACACAGGGAGAACGTACAAACTCCTTACAGACAGCGGCGGGAATTGACTCCAGGTCACTGGCGCTGTAATAGCGTTATTCTGCCTTCAGATTCTATCTCCTGAAGTGTATCACTTCACGCTAATTTGGGTTGAACTCCATCTGCCACGTCTCAGGCCAGCTCTGCATCCTATCAAAATCCTGTTGTAATCTACAGCAACCTTCTACACTATCCACAACACCACCAACCTTTGTATCATCAGCAAACTTACTAACCCACCCTTCCACATCCTCATCCAAGTCATTTATAAAAATCACAAAGAGCAGGGGTCCCAGAACAGCTCCCTGTGGAACATCACTGTCACCGACCTCCAGGCAGAATACGCTCCATCTACCACCACCCTCTGTCTGCTATGGGTGAGCCAATTCTGAATCCGCACAGCCAGATTTCCCTGGATCCCATGCCTCCTGACTTTCTGAATGAGCCTTCCATGAGGAACCTCATCAAACACCTTACTAATTGGTGTGGTTGGAAGATTGCTGTCTCACAGAGTAGTGTCAATGGGTCTTTCTCTGGTTGGAGAGATGTAGTGAGTGGTGTGTCACAGGAATCAGTGCTGAGGCATCACCGTTTTACAGTTGGATGAAGACACCAAAGCTGTTGTTGCTAAATTTGCTGATGATACAAAGTTAGGCCTGGGAGTAGGTTGAGAAGAGGGTGTAAAGACACAGTGAAGAGGCTATGTGAGTGGGCAAAGATCTGGCAAACGGAAGTGTGAAAATTTTCATTATTGCTGGAAAAATAATAATGCCGGGAGAGAATCATTTTAAATTTTTGGATCATTGGGATCTCTTCAGGGGAAGGTGGGACCTGTACAGAGAGGACAGGTTACACCTGAACCTGAAGGGGGCCAATACCCTTGCAGGCAGGTTTGCTAGGGTGGTTCGGGAGGGATTAAACCAGTTTGTGGGGGGGTAGGGAACCGGAGGAGTAGGTCAGAGGAAGAAGGGGATGGGGAGAAGTCAGATCTGACAGGTAGAGAGGCTTTGAGGAAGGAGAAGCAGAGCACAGGCTATAAAAGTAGAAAGGTGGATGGGCTAAAGTGCATTTACTTGAATGCAACAAGCATCAGGAATAAGGGAGATGAATTGAGAGCTTGGATAAGCACATGGGACTACGATATTGTGGCTATTACAGAGACATGGCTGACATCAGGGCAGGATTAGATATTGAATATTCCTGGTTTTCAGTGTTTTAAAAGGGATAGGGAGGAGCGGTGAAGAGGAGGAGGGGTGGCGATACTGATCAGGGACACTGTTACAGCTGCAGAAAGGGTGGATAATGTAGAAGGATCCTCTATAGAGTCAGTATGGGTGGAAGTTAGGAACAAGAAAGGAGCAGTTCTCTACTGGGAGTATTCTATAGGCCCCTGGTAGCAGATTGGGAGGCAGATTTTGGAAAGATGCAAAAATAACAGGGTTGTTATCATGGAAGACTCCAACTTCCCAAATATTGATTGGCACCTGCTTAGTGCCAAAGGTGTAGACAGGGTGCAGTTTGTTAAGTGTGTACAGGACGGATTCCTGTCACAGTATGTTGACAGGCCGACTAGAGGGAATGCTGTATTGGATCTAGTTTTAGGTAATGAACCGGGTCAGGTGACAGATCTATCAGTGGGTGAGCATTTGGGGGACAGTGACCATTGCTCCATAAACTTTAGCCTTGTCATGGACAGGGATAGGAGCAAAGAGGACAGGAGGATATTTAATTGGGGAAAGGCGAATTATGAGGCTATAAGGCGAGAACTTGAGAGTGTAAATTGGGATGACATTTTTGAAGGGAAATGTACTATGGAGATGTGGTGGATGTTCAGGGATCTCTTGCAGGATGTTAGGGATAAATTTGTCCCAGTGAGGCAGAGAAGGAATGGCAGGGTGAAGGAACCGTGGGTGACAAGAGAGGTGGAACGACTAGTTAGGAAGAAGGCGGCAGCATACATAAGGTGTAAGCAGCAAGGATCAGACAGGGCTCGTGAGGAATATAGAGTAGCAGGAAGGAACTTAAGAAGGGGCTGAGGAGATCGAGAAGGGGACATGAAAAGGCTTTGGTAAGTAGGGTTAAGGAGAATCCCAAGGCTTTTTTCTCGTATGTGAAGAGCAGAAGGATGGCGAGAGTAAAGGTCGGACCGATTAGAGACAAAGGTGGGAAGATGTGCCTGGAAGCTGTGGAAGTGGGTGAGGTTCTCAATGAATACTTCTCTTCAGTATTCACCAAGGAGAGGGGTCTTGATGATGCTGAGGACAGTGTTGGTGAGGTTAATGTTCTAGAGTATGTAGATATCAAGAGAGGATGTGTTGGAGCTGTTAGAAAATATTAAGATGGATAAGTCCCTGGGCCCTGACGGAATATTCCCCAGGCTGCTTCGTGAGGCGAGGGAGGAGATTGCTGAACCATTGGCTCGGATCATTGAGTCCTCATTGTCCATGGGAATGGTACCAGAGGATTGGAGGGTGGCAAATGTTGTCCCCTTATTCAAAAAAGGTAGTAGGGATAGTCCAGAGAATTACAGACCAGTGAGCCTTACATCTGTGGTGGGCAAGCTGTTAGAAAGGATTCTAAGAGATAGGATCTATGAGCATTTAGAGAATCATGGACTGATTAGGGACAGCCAGCATGGCTTTGTGAAGGGAAGATCTTGCCTCACAAGCCTGATAGTGTTCTTTGAGGAGGTGACCAGGAATATTGATGAGGGTAGTGCAGTAGATGTGGTCTACATGGATTTTAGTAAGGTGTTTGACAAGGTTCCACATGGTAGGCTTCTTCAGAAGGTCAGAGCGCATGGGATCCAGGGAGGCTTGGCCGTGTGGATTCAGAATTGGCTTGCCTGTAGAAAGCAGAGGGTTGTGGTGGAGGGAGTACATTCGGATTGGAGGGCTGTGACTAGTGGTGTCCCACAGGGGTCGGTTCTGAGACCTCTACTTTTTGTGATATTTATTAACGACTTAGATGAGGGTGTGGAAGGGTGGGTTAGCAAGTTTGCAGATGACACAAAGATCGGTGGTGTTGTGGATAGTGTGGAGGCCTGTTGAAGCTTACAGAGGGACATTGATAGGATGCAGAGCTGGGCTGACTAGTGGCAGATGGAGTTCAATCTGGAGAAGTGTGAGGTGGTACACTTTGGAAGGACAAACTCCAAGGAGGAGTACAAGGTTAGTGGCAGGATTCTGGGGAGTGTGGAGGAGCAGAGGGATCGGGGGGTTCATATCCACAGATCTTTGAAAGTTGCCTCACAGGTGGATAGGGTAGTTGAGAAAGCTTATGAGATGTTGGCTTTCATAAGTCGGGGGATCAAGTTTAAGAGCCATGAAGTAATGATGCAGCTTTACAAAACTCTGGTTAGGCCACACTTACAGTACTGTGTCCAGTTCTGGTCACCTCATTATAGGAAGGATGTGGAGGCGTTGGAGAGGGTGCAGAGGAGATTTACCAGGATGCTGCCTGGATTAGAGAGTATGGATTATGAGGAGAGACTAAAGGAGCTTGGGCTTTACTCATTGGAGAGAAGGAGGATGAGGGGAGACATGATAGAGGTGTACAAGATATTGATAGGAATAGATAGAGTGGACAGCCAGCGCCTCTCTCCCAGGGCACCAATGCTCAATACAAGAGGACATGGCTTTAAGGGAATGGGTGGGAAGTTCAAGGGAGATATCAGAGGGAGGTTTTTCACCCAGAGAGTGGTTGGTGCATGGAATGAGCTGCCTGGGGTGGTGGTGCTGATACATTGGTCAAGTTCAAGAGATTGTTAGATAAGCATATGGAGGAATTTAAGATAGAGGGATATGTGGGAGGAAGGGGTTAGATAGTCTTAGGTGTGGTTTGAAGGTCAGAACAACATGGTGGGCCGAAGGGCCTGTATTGTGTTGTATTGTTCTAAATCTTATAAATCTAAAGCACTGAGACATCTGGGGGATTGGGTATCCCAAGACAGGATACACAAAAAGTGAGGGTGCTGGTACAATAAATAGGACTGCTAACAGAACGTTACAGCTTGCTGTGAGGTGAGTTGAATACAACGGTCGGGAGGTTGTACTTCAGTCGTACGGCGCAGTGGTGAGAGCACATCTGGAGCACTGTGGACAGTACTGGTTATGTTACGTGAATGGGACACATGAACTCCAGAGGACTGGTGTGGAGAGGATGCTTCCTCTTGGGGGAGAATTTAGAACTCGGGGTCACTGCTTAAACACCGGGTGTCGCTCATCTTGGACAGAGAGGTAAGTCGGGTAGGAGGTGAAGAGTCTTTGGAACTTTCCTCTCTGAGGAGCGGTGGAGGTGAGTCTTTCAATATTTTAAGGCAATGGTGGGTAGATTCTTGATAAGAGATGGGGTGACCTGAACGTGGGGTTACAATCAGATCAGAGCCACGTTTTTGAATAGCAAAGCAGTCTTGAGGGTCCAAGTAATATGTTGGGATGTACTTGCCCAGACAACTCTGCCAGCACCTCCTACACTCACACTCTGGAGGACAAGGGCAGTAGGTGCAGGCAAACACCACCACCTGCAGGTTCCCCTCCCAGTCACACACCACATTGGAAATACATTGGTTGTGGTCACTGGGGCTAAATCATCTACTTACACTCCTTTTGGAAGTTTCTGAGTGATTCATTCCCCTGCTGTATAATGTAAGGTTGCTTTTGGTGATCTCAGACTGAAGGGAAATGAACAGAAAACTCTGGGTACATTCAGCAGCTTCAGCAGAGAGGGGGAGCTGGCTCTGCCTCTCTCTCCGCAGATGCTGCCTGACCAGTAAGGTATTTCCAGAAACTTGTGTTTTATGCAGAATTCCTGCACTTTGAGTTGATCCCGGGATATGGACTGCACTGGGAATACTGGCATTCATTACTCATTCCTGATGGGAGGGGGCAGCTGGCCGCAACGCTGGATCTGAGTGTGGCCACAGGTTCCCTTCCCTGAAGGGGGAGAATGAACCACTTGGCTTTGCAAACAATCCAGTGGGCTTGTGATTGCCTCCACTGAGAATTTTCTTTTCCATTTCCAGGCTATTTTTTATTAATTTAAATTGTGCAACTCTGAAGGTGGGATTTGAACTGGTGTCCCTGCATCAGTGGCACAGAGTTCCAGTCCGGTTGCCTGACCACTACACTACCGTCCCTGTATTTTGAGGAAAGGTGGGGAGCACATACTTGTCACTGTGGGCTTGGTTCCGTTCCTGAGATTCTCTTCCACAGACACAGGCAATTCTGTCCGATTCTGGGAGATCACCCCATTAATTCCATTCTGCTTCTCCCCAGTCCCAGATGTCTCTGTTGGTTGAACTTTCTCCTTCCAACTCCAGGTGGTCTCTCCCTTGCCTCCATCCAGCTGGATGGTGGCACTAGGTGTCTCTTCATGGTTCCCCTGGATGTCATTCCCAGTTCTGGGTTTGTCTCCTTCACTTCCTTCCTCTTCCTTCCCACTCTTGGATCTCTCTCCATGGCTCACACGCTGCACATTCTTACTTGTGGGCGTCCTTTCAGTGCTTCCATTCAAGTCGTTCCCAATCCCGGATATAGTTCCTCTGGTTACGTTCCGTTTGAATGCATTCCTGGAGGTCTCTCTGCTGGTTCCATTGACCTTAATCCCAGGTTTTGTATTCTTCCCGTTTCTGGGCCAGAAGTCCCTGGCTTTGTGCAGCTGAAGTACTTTGTCACTGGTTGGCTTGCCTTCTCCAGCCCTGGATACGTCCCCACCTGCTGCCTTTTGTTGAGACACATTTTGGGAGATTTTGTAACTGTTCGCCTTTAGCTTCTTCCCAGTCCTGGACATATGGTGACCAGTTACATTCATCTGGTTCCCAACTGATGTGTCGTCACTGGTTCCATTCAGTTCATTCTCATTCCAGGGTCTGTCCGAAGTGCCGGCATGTCGTACGTGCTGAATCCTCGGCAACTCTCCTCTACTTCCATTCTGTCCATGCTCATCCCGGGATACTTCACCATGGGTTCCATTCCACCCAATCCCAGTCCAGCCACCCTGTCCAGTGGTTGCCTTGATGGCCGATCTCTCTCCACCGTTAGAAGCATTTCTGGAAATTCCATCGCTGGCCACTTTCACACCAATCCCAGCCAGCGATTTCTCCCCCAGCTCATTCCCATTCTCTCCACTGGCTCCAGTCACTTCTTTCCCACCCTTGGATATACCTTCAGTTCTTCCATCCAACTCATTCCCATTCCAGGACATATCTCCAAGGGTTCCATTTTGTTCGGATGTCCTCATGGATATCTCATCACCAGTTCCATCCAGTTCCCTATTCATTCCATTGAGTTCATTCCCAATCTGGGATCTCTGTCCATTGGCTCCGTTTAGATTATTAGACTCATTCCCAGTCACAGACGTCGTATCTATGGATCCACTTTGCTCATTCCTAATTCCTGCTGCCTCTTCCCTGGTCCCATTCCATTCAATCCTGCTCCAGGGGATTTGTGCACCAGGTGCAGCCAACACCTCCCGACTCTTTGACCTCTTCTCCCCTTTCCCTCCCACTTTATCCTCCCTTACTGACTGCTCGTTGCCGGTTCCACTCATTTCCTGCCCTGTCGCGGATGTTTTCCCACTGTTTACTTTTTGTTTGGGTGCTTTCCTAGATATTGTGTAGCTGGTCACTTTCTTCCCAATCCTGGGTGTCCTGGAGGCGGTTGAGGATTTATTCTCACTCCCAGATGTCTCCCGGTTGGTTTGATTTAGCTCAGTCCTGTCTATCCCTCCACTGTTCCCATTGAATTCTTCCTCAATCCTGGAGAAAGCTCCACCCTTTCCATTCAACCGATTGCCAAACCAGGATGAATTTCCACTCATCCCTCCCAGGTTATTCCCGGGGATGGACTTCTCCCCTTCAGTTGCATTTTGATCTGATAGATTCCTGGATCTTTCACTGCTCTGTTTATTCCCGTTCCAAGTTATACTTCCATTGATTCCGTTCAATGGATTCTCAATAAACAATCCACTGAACGCACTCCCATTCCTGGATATCTCCCCAGTAGTTCCAGCCAGCTGATTCCCGTTGCAAAATATATCTCCACACGATACATTTTGTTCCGTTACATGTCCTGATATTTCTTCACTGGTTCCAGCCATCTCCTCCCAATTCCAGGATCTCTCTCCAGCGGTTCTGTTTTGTACTGAGGCATTCCTGGATAGTTCACTGCCATTGGTTCCTTGCCTAATCTGGGCAACTTCATCATTGGCTCCTTCCAGTTTATTCCCTTTCTGGGAGAGCTCTTCACTGGCTCCATTTGGATATATCTCAGTCATGAATAAATTCCCCCTGGATACATTGGGTTTATTCCCAATCCCAGATCTTCCTATAGTGCTTCCACTCTGGTCACTTCCGATCCAAGTTGTATTGCCACTGGTTCCAATGAACAATACTGCTTCACTGGCCCCACCGAGCTCATTCCCAGTCCTGGCCACCTCTCCGCTGCCACCAAAGATTGCTCTATTCCTGTACATCCCTCCATCAGTCCCATCCAACGGGGTTCCATTCCTGGAAATATCACCATTGGTTGTGTTTTCTCCAGATGTATTCCCAGTTATTTCACTGCTGAAACCACTCAGTTTATTCCCAATCCACGATAAGTGTCCAACAGTTCCATTGAGCTCATGCCCAGATGAGGATCCTTCTTGAGTAGATACAATTAGATAGTTGATGTTGGATACATTCAACTGATCCCCAGTACTTGGCATCGCTCCTGTAGCTCCATTCACCACATTCCCAATCCATGAAGTTTCATCATTAGATCCATTCACCACATTCCCAGTCCGTGAAGTCTCATTGTTAGATCCATTCACCATATTCCCAATCCGTGAAGTCCCATCACTGGATCCATTCACCATGTTCCCAATCCATGAGGTTTCATCATTAGATCCATTCACATTCCCAATCCATGAAGTTTCATCATTAGATCCATTCACCACATTCCCAGTCCGTGAAGTCTCATTGTTAGATCCATTCACCATATTCCCAATCCGTGAAGTCCCATCACTGGATCCATTCACCATGTTCCCAATCCATGAGGTTTCATCATTAGATCCATTCACCATGTTCCCAATCCATGAAGTTTCATCACTAGATCCATTCACCAAATTCCCAATCCATGTATTTTCATTATTAGATCCATTCACCACATTCCCAATCCGTGAAGTCCCATCACTGGATCCATTCACCACATTCCCAATCCGTGAAATCTCATTGTTAGAATGATCCACCACATTCCCAATCTGTGAAATCTCATTGTTGGATCCATTCACCACATTCCCAATCCATGAAGTCCCATCATTGGATCCATTCACCATGTTCCCAATCCATGAAGTCCCATCATTGGATCCATTCACCACATTCCCAATCCATGAAGTCCCATCACTGGATCTTACCACGTTCCCAATCCATAAAGTCTCATCATTAGATCCATTCACTATATTCCCAATCCATGAAGTCCCATCACTGGATCCATTCACCACATTCCCAATCCGTGAAGTCCCATCACTAGACCCATTCACCATGTTCACAGTTCGTGAAGTCTCATTGTTAGATCCATCCACCGCATTCCCAATCTGTGAAATCTCATCATTGGATCCATTCACCACATTCCCAATCCATGAAGTCCCATCACTGGATCCATGCACCACATTCCCAGTCTGTGAAGTTTCATCATTAGACCCATTCACATTCCCAATCCATGAAGTTTCATCACTAGATCCATTCACCAAATTCCCAATCCATGTATTTTCATTATTAGATCCATTCACCACATTCCCAATCCGTGAAGTCCCATCACTGGATCCATTCACCACATTCCCAATCCGTGAAATCTCATTGTTAGAATGATCCACCACATTCCCAATCTGTGAAATCTCATCGTTGGATCCATTCACCACATTCCCAATCCATGAAGTCCCATCATTGGATCCATTCACCATGTTTCCAATCTGTGAAGTCTCATCGTTAGATCCATTCACCACGTTCCCAGTCTGTGAAGTTTCATCATTAGATCCATTCACCACATTCCCAATCCATGAAGTCCCATCATTGGATCCATTCACCATGTTTCCAATCTGTGAAGTCTCATCGTTAGATCCATTCACCACGTTCCCAGTCTGTGAAGTTTCATCATTAGATCCATTCACCATATTCCCAATCCATGACGTCCCATCACTGGATCCATCCACCAAATTCCCAATCCATGTATTTTCATTATAAGATCCATTCATCACGTTCCGAATCTGTGAAGTCCCATCACTTGATCCATTCACCACATTCCCAAACCATGAAGTTTCATCATTAGATCCATTCACCACATTCCCAGTCTGTGAAGTCCCATCACTGGATCCATGCACCATTTTCCCAATCCATGAAGTCCCATCACTGGATCCATTCACCACATTCCCAGTCTGTGAAGTCCCATCACTGGATCCATTCACCATTTTCCCAATCCATGAAGTCCCATCACTGGATCCGTTCACTATATTCCCAGTCTGTGAAGTCCCATCACTGGATCCATTCACTATATTCCCAGTCTGTGAAGTCCCATCACTGGATCCATTCACTATATTCCCAGTCTGTGAAGTCCCATCACTGGATCCATTCACCATTTTCCCAATCCATGAAGTCCCATCACTGGATCCGTTCACTATATTCCCAGTCTGTGAAGTCCCATCACTGGATCCATTCACTATATTCCCAGTCTGTGAAGTCCCATCACTGGATCCATTCACTATATTCCCAGTCTGTGAAGTCCCATCACTGGATCCATTCACCATTTTCCCAATCCATGAAGTCCCATCACTGGATCCGTTCACTATATTCCCAGTCTGTGAAGTCCCATCACTGGATCCATTCACTATATTCCCAGTCTGTGAAGTCCCATCACTGGATCCATTCACCACATTCCCATTCTGTGAAGTCCCATCACTGGATCCATTCACATTCCCAGTCTGTGAAATCCCATCACTGGATCCATTCACATTCCCAGTCTGTGAAATCCCATCACTGGATCCATTCACCACATTCCCAATCTGTGAAGTCCTGTCGTTGGATCCATTCACCACATTCCCAATGCTTGAAGTCTTTTTACTTGATCCATGTACCTTGTTCCCAATCCTTGAAGGTTCATCACTGGATCCACCTGGTTTAGCCTTACCATCTGACATCTTTCCTATTGTTCCTTTCACCTTGCTCCCAGTCCGTGACCTTTCTCCAGTAGTTCTACTTCCATTGAGCCCAATGTTTGATGTCTTCCCAGTATTCCCACTGTTTGCCTTTTGTTTGGAAGCATCCTTGGATACTGTGTAACTGGTCACTTTCAGTTTCTTCCCAGTCCTGGATATCCGGTAACTGGTAATGTTCCCATTTCTTGGTATCTCACCACTTGTCCTATTCAGCTCACTTCCCTTCCCAGACGTCGGTCCCTTGGTGTGATTGTGTTCTTTCCCACTCCAGGTTTTCCTTACCCCACTCTCACTCAGATGATTCAAAATCCAGGACCTCTCTTCATTGATCCCAGTCAGTCCATTCCCATATCCTAATATCCCACCATGGGCTTGATGATGTTCTCCAAGCCTGGCTAAGTCAATACTTTCAGTCCACTCCTTTGAAACCCATGATACGTTTCCAGTGATTGCACTGAGCTCGCTCCCATCTCCGGATATCTCTCCACTGGTCCCGTTTGTCCAATTCCCGTTCCACCATGTCTCTCCAGAACTTTCAGTTAGATTATTCCCAAAAACGGACCACTCACCGTTGCTTAGATCTTGTTTGGATGTATTCCTGGATATCTCACCACTAGTTACATAGGGAGAATTCCCATTTGGATATTTTCTGCTACCAGATACCATTCCATCAACATCATTCAGCAGATTCACTCGCCCGGATACCTCTCCGCCAGTTGCATTATTCTCCAACACAGCCCCAGATAACTCCGAGCTCCGGGCTCTCTCTCCAGTGTCTCCCTTCAGATTATTTCCAGTCCTTGGTCTCTGTCCACTGTTTCCATCTGGATCTTTCTCAATCCAAAATATTGTCCCACTGAGCTCAGCCCCACTCCTCACTGTTGCTCCATTCGGTCCCTTATCCCACGCTGCCTCTTCAGTGGATGGATTCTGTTTGGAAGCATTTGTGTCCATTTCATCACCTGTAACATTTGGATCATTCCCAATCCGAGAAATCACATTGATTCCATCCAGCTCATTCTCAACCCTGGATCTCTCTCCGCTGGTTAAGTTCACTTGAGTCCCGTTCATGTTGATGTCTCCACTGATCACGACGAGCTGGGTTCCGTTCTCACTGATGTCTCCCCACACTGTGCAGTAATAGACGGCAGAGTCACTGGGCTCCACGTCTGTGACTGTTAGGATGAAGCTGCTATTGGAGGTGTCCCTGTAGGGCAGGAACCTCTCAGTGACACCTGGTCTCCTTCGTATGCTCTCTCCTGCCTCGTGTGTTAACACCCACTCCATGTCCTGCCCGGGTAGTTTCCGGTACCAGTGGACGTCGGTCTTGTCCACTGCAGCGTTCTTCATGGAGCACTCTAACCGCGCCGACTGACCCTCAGTGACATGCTCCAAGCTTGGAGATTGGATAAGGATTGGAGGATTTGCATCTTTAAAGGGAAAATATCAATTACCTTAAAAATCATTCCAGAGGGTACAGAATGCTCCCAAGTTGTCTGTCCCCCTCCCCAATACCCCCACACTGGGGTGGAATGTGACATTATCACGCTGAGTGCAGCTGGTTCACTTGGGGGAGATGTAGAGGGAACAGAGGGACCACTGACTCACCAGTCCCCCACGTGTCCGGCACGGTTGGTAACCACCCATGGCTCATCTTGGAGAACCTCCTGTCCTCCCGTCTGAGAACAGGAGTCGGCCATTCGGCCCTACCAGCCTGCACCACTCAATACAATCGTGGCTAATCATCCAAATTCAGCCTGTTGTTGTCCCTATACCTGTACCCCTCCAGCTCCAAGGACAATACTTAACTCCTCCTTGAATGTATTTACTGATTTGCTTCAACTGCTTTCTGTGGTGGCAAATTCCGCGGATACACCACTGTGTGGGAGAAGAAAATTTTCCTCATCTCAGTCTTACTGGTGTCACCCTCCTCAGCCATCTGTGCCCCTGGTCCTGGGCTCCTGCCATCAGGAGCTCCTTCCTGCATCTGTCCAGTCCTGGAACAGTCCCCTCGTTCTTCTAAACCCTCGTGAATATCAGCCCAGTTTATCTAACCTCACATTCATAAAACTTCACACTGCATCTGCTTTATATCACCCTAACTGTGCCAAGACAGGCAGGACTGGCAGCTCAGTGTTCCAGGATACAGATGCTCCAGGTGTGACAGAGGTACAGGTAAGTGAGGGGAGGGTGCTGCCTTTCTGATAATGAAAGATGCAACTGTGGTGCTGAGAGGTGTCATCCCTGGGGGATCGTCCACTGAGGCCACATGGGTAGATCACTCTAGTGGGGCTGTATTATGGACCCTCGCCCCCCCCCCCAGTAGTCAGCAGGAACGAGTGTGTAGAGAAGTTGCTCACTGTTGTAAGCATAATAGGGTTATATTAGTGGGAGATTTTAATATCCCCGGTATTGACTGGGCCACCCAGAGGGTTAAGGGCCTCGACGGGGTAGAATTTGTGAAATGTGTCAATATATAGAGGGCCCTACTAGGGAGGGTGCAATATTGGACCTCCTCTTGGGGAACGAGGCAGGGCAGGTAACTGAGGTTGCAGTCAGGGAGCACTTTGGCTCCAGTGACCAGAATTCTATGAGTTTTAAGGCAGCGATGGAAAAGGACAGGACGGGCCCACAGGTTCGGGGCCTAATCTGGAGCAGGGATAGTTTTGGGGGAATTAGGCAGAACCTAGCAGAGGTCGATTGGGTGGGCCTGTTTGAAGAGAAAGGGATGAGTGGCAAGTGGGAGGCTTTTAAGAGTGTGATATCCAGAGTCCAGGGGCAGCCTGTTCCTGTTAGGGTGAAGGATAAACCTAGCAAGTTTGGGGAACCCTGGCTGACGAGGGATATTGAGGCTCTGGTCAAGAAAAAGGAAGCATACATTGGGTTTAGGAGGTCAGGGACGAGCGAATCCTTTGAAGACTATAAAAAGATTAAGAATACACTTAAGGGGGAAATCAGGAGGGCAAAGAGACGGTATGAGATGGATCTGGCAGGTAAGGTTAAGGAATATCCCAAGAGGTTCTATAGATATATTAAAACAGTGGCCAGGGAGAGAGTAGGTCCCCTTAGAGATCAGCAGGGCTGCCTATGTCTCGAACTGCAGGAGATGGAGAGTTTTACTGAGGAGAAAATTATTGTTGCTCAAGAGATTAGGAAAACAAGTGGAGATGTTTTGGAGAACATTCATATTACCAGGGAGGAGTATTTGCAGCCTTACAGAGCATTAAGGTGATAAATCCCCAGGACCTGACCGAGTGCATCCCCAGACTTTGTGGGAGGCTGGAGAAGAAATTCCAGAGGCCCTTGTGAAGATGCTTGCTTTATCGTTAGCCACCGGTGAACCATAGAACCATAGAACCATACAGCACAAAACAGGCCCTTCGGCCCACCATGTTGTGCCGTCCATCAAACCACCCTCACACTATCTAACCCTTTCCTCCCGCATATCCCTCTATCTCACATTCCTCCATGTGCCTATCCAACAAACTCTTGAACCTGTCCAATGTATCTGCCTCCACCACCACCCCAGGCAGTGCATTCCATGCACCAACCACTCTCTGGGTGAAAAACCTCCCCCTGACATCTCCCCTGAACCTCCCACTCATAACCTTAAAGCCATGCCCTCTCGTCTTGAGCATTGGTGCCCTGGGAAGGAGGCGCTGACTGTCTACTCTATCTATTCCTCTCAATATTTTATATACCTCTATCATGTCTCCTCTCATCCTCCTCCTTTCCAGTGAATAAAGCCCTAGCACCTTAAGCCTCTCCTCATATTCCATACGCTCTAATCCAGGCAGCATCCTGGTAAATCTCCTCTGCACCCTCTCCAACGCCTCCACATCCTTCCTATAATGAGGCGACCAGAACTGAACACAGTACTCTAAGTGTGGCCTAACCAGAGTTTTGTAAAGCTGCATCATAACCTCGTGGCTCTTAAACTCAATCCCACGATTTATGAAAGCCAACATCCCATAGGCCTTCTTAACTGCTCTTTCCACCTGTGAGGCAACTTTCAGTGAACTGTGAATATGAACCCCCAGATCCCTCTGCTCCTCCACACTGCCAAGTACCTTGCCATTCACCCAGTACTCTGCCCTGGAGTTTGTCCTTCCAAAGTGTACCACCTCACACTTCTCCGGATTGAACTCCATCTGCCACTTGTCAGCCCAGCTCTGCATCCTATCAATATCCCTCTGTAAGCTCCGACAGCCCTCCACACTATCCACAACACCGCTGATCTTAGTGTCATCTGCAAACTTACTAACCCAGCCCTCCACCCTCTCATCTAAGTCATCTATAAATATCACAAAAAGTAGAGGTCCCAGAACCGATCCCTGTGGGACACCACTAGTCACAGCCCTCCAATCCGAGGGCACTTCTTCCACCACAACCCTCTGGGTGAAGTCCCCGAAAACTGGAAGGTGGCTAATTTGTTCCTTTGTTTAAGGAGGGGAACATGGACAAGCCAGGGAACTACAGGCTGGTCAGCCTGACATCAGTAGTGGGGACGTTACTGGAGGGAATTCTGAGGAACTGGATCTACCAGCATTTGGATAGACAGAGTCTGATCAGGAGGAGTCGGCATGGCTTTGTGTGTGGAAAGTCATGCTTGACAAACCTTTTAGAGTATTTTGAAGAGGTAACCAAAAGGGTAGATGAGGGGAGGGCAGTGGTTGTTGTCTATTTGGACTTTAGCATGGCCTTCAAGAAGGTCCCGCATGGCAGGCTGGTCTGGAAGGTTGAGTCCCATGGAATCCAGGGAGAGCAGGTGCGGTGGATTCACCATTGGCTCGGAGGTGGGAAGCAGAGGCTGGTGGTTGGAGGTTGTTTCTGGGAATGGAGGCTGGTGACCAGTGGTGTGCCACAGGGGTCGGTGTTGGGACCCTTGTTATTTGTTATTTATATGAATGATTTGGGTGTGAATACACAAGGCTTGATCAGTGAATTTGCAGATGACACGGAATTAGGAAGTGTTGTTGGTAGTGAAGAAGGTTATCGTAGATCACAGGAGGATCTGGATCAGTTCGGGAAGTGGGCCGAGGAATGGCAAATGGATTTCAATACAGATACGTGTGAGGTGATGCATTCTGGAAAGTCAAACCAGCGTAGGACTTGTACTGTGAATGGTAGGGCACTAGAGGGTGTAATGGAACGGAGGGATCTAGGAGAACAAGTGCATAGTTCGTTGAAAGTGGCGTCACAGGTAGACAGGGTGGTGAAAAAGGCATTTCGCATGCTGGCTTTCATCAGTCAGGGCACTGAGTACAGGAGTTGGGACATTATGTTGCAGTTGTACAGGTCGTTGGTGAGGCCGCACTTGGAGCACTGTGTGCAGGTCTAGTTACCCTATTATAGGAAAGACGCAGTTAAACTGGAAAGAGTGCAGAGAAGATTTATGAGGATGTTGCCAGGACTCGAGGGCCTGAGTTACAGGGAGAGGTTGGCCAGGCTGGGTCTTTATTCCTTGGAATGTAGGAGAATGAGGGCTGATCTTATAGAGTTTTATGAAATCATGAGAGGCATAGATAAGGTGGACGGTAACAGTCTTGACGCAGGGTCGGGGAGTCCACAACTAGGGGGTGTAGATTTAGGGTGAGGGGGAAATATTTAAAAGGGACCTGAGGGGCAACTTTTTCACGCAGAGGGTGGTGAGTGTGTGGAACGAGCTGCCAGAGGAAGTGGGTGAGGCAGGCACAACAGGATCATTGAAGAAGCACTTGGATCGGTACATGGAGGGACGGGGCTTGGAGGGATATGGGCCAAATGCAGGAAATTGGGACTAGCTGGGTGGGCACCGTGGTCGGCATGGACTGGTTGGGATGAAGGGCCTGTATCTGTGCTGTATCGCTCTATGGCTCTATGACATTAAGCTCTCCTCCTGCATCAGTCCTGCCATCCCAGGGATCGGCCTGGTGATCCCTCACTGAGCTCCCCTCCATTGCAGGAACGCTTCCTCAGAAAGGACGACCCAAAGTGCACACGATACTCAGGGAGAGGTCTCACCAAGACTCTGTACAATCGCAGCAAGACACCCCTGCTACAGACTCCAGTCCTCTCAGTGTGAAGCCAGTGGACCATTTGCCTCCCTGATCAGCTGCTGGACAAGGACACCCAGTCTCGTTTGCACCTCCCTCTTTTCCCAACCTATCTGGTCGCCCCATTACAGGTAGGATGTGGAGACTGTGGAAAGGGTGCAGAAGAGGTTCACCAGGTTGCTGCCTGGATCAGAGGGTATGAGGGTTTTAGCCATAAGGAGAGGTTGGACAAACTTGGGTTGTTTTCTCTGGAGCGTCAGAGGCTGAGGGGAGCCCTGGTAAGAGGTAAGAGGCAGAGATAAGGTGGACAGTCAGAATCTTTTTTCCCAGGGTAGAAATATCAAGTACTAGAGGACGTAGCTTTAAGGTGAGAGGGGGAAAGTTTAAAGGGGATATGTGGTGTAAAATCTTTTACACAGAGAGTGGTGGGTGCCTGGAACAGGCTGCCAGGGGTGGTGTTGGAGGCAGATATGATAGAGGGGTTTAGGAGGCTTTAGACAGATGAACAGTCAGGGAATGGAGGGACGTGGGCCGTGTGCAGACAGATGGGGTTAGTTCAACTTGGCATCATGGTCGGCACAGACATGGTGGGCCGAAGGGCCTGTTCCTGTGCTGTACTGTTGTGTGTTGTATGTTCTGTCAGCGTTCAGATCGGAATCTGCCTTCTTGTTATGATCACGGAGTGGATCCCCTCCCACTGACGCCCTACCCTGCACCTGCCCTGATCAGGTCGATGGACACCTCTCCTCCCCTCAATCCTACATCTGTTGGCCTGTACACCAGCCCGAGAACACACACCAGCACACTCGAGGGCAGTTTCTATCCCATTGAACGGACCTCTCAGGTGTTAAAGGATGGATTCTTGCTCTCACAGTCTATCTCATTGTGGCCCCTGCACCTTATTATCTGGCTGCACTGCACTTTCTCTGTAACTGTAACACTTTATTCTGCATTCTGTTTTCCTTTTCTCTACCTCGATGTACTTACGTATGGAATGATCTGTCTGGATGGCCCACAGACAAAAGCTTTTCACTCGGTACACATGAGAGTTACAAACCAATACCAATTCCACCTTCACTAGTGATACCCCTATCCTGTACACCTTGGACGGTTCATGGACCAGTCTCCCAGTAGAGACACAGTGAATGTCCCAGGACAGAGAATGTGACAACCCCAGGGGTTGTCTCTGCGGAGGTGCCGAGAGCTTACTTACTGCTGATGATCAGCTGGGTTCCTGCTCCAAACACCGAGCCCCACACACTGCACGTGTAGATGGCAGAGTCACTGGGCTGGACCCCAACGATGGTCAAGATGAAGCTGTTACTGGCCGGGTCCCTGGAGGGGTGGACATGGTCAGAGACGATGTGTGACCTGGTGACGTAGTTGTAGGTGGAGTGAGTCAGCAGCCAGTGCCTCTTGCCCCCAGGCAGCAGTCGGTCCCAGTACACCGTGGTGGCCACCACACTGTGGTTCCTCATGGTACATTGCATCTCTGCCGTCTTGCCCTTCTGCAGTCTCATCACCTCGGGCCGTTGCAGGAGCATTGGGGTTGCCTGGAGGCCTGCTGGGACACAAGAACGCAACAAGAGCTAGGAGCAGGGTAGGCCACTCGGCCCATCAATCCTGCCCCACCATTCAATACGATCATGGCTGATCTGCCCCGGGCCTCAGCTCCTCTGAGGGTGGCATCACAGGTAGACAGGGCGGTGAAGGGGTCATGGTGCCGTCATACAGGAAGTTGGTGAGGCCGCGTTTGGGACATTGAGTTCAGTTCTGGTCACCCTGCTACAGGAGAGGTGCCATTAAGCTGGAAAGAGTGCAGAAATTTACAAGGATGTTACCAGGACTCGAGGGGCTGAGTAATGGAGAGAGGTTCAGCAGTTCGGGACTTTATTCCTTGCAATATAGAAGACTGAGGGGTGACCTTATAGAGGTGTACAAAATCACGAGGGACATCGATAAGGTGAATGCACTCAGTCTGTTTCCCAGGGAAAGGGAGTTAAGAACTGAGGGGCATAAGTTTAAGGGGAGCAATTTAAAAGGGACCTGAGAGGCAACTTCTTCAACCAGAGGGTGGTCCATATATGGAAAAAGTTGTCAGGGGAAGTGAGTGAGGCAGGTACATTAACAACCTTCAAGAGGTACTTGGACAGGAAAGATTTAGAGGGATATGGGCCAAATGGGACCTTGGTCAGTGTGGAGTTTCTGTGCTGTATTACTCCATGAATCCTCTGCCAATTCCCCATCGCCCTCAGTTCCCCGATCTTTCAAACATATATCTACCTCCTTACCCGATGATCCAGCCTCCACAACCCTGTGGGGCAGAGAATTCTAGAGCTTCACCACCTCTGGGAGAAGAAGTTCCTACACACATCTTGTTTTAAGTGACTGCCCCCTAATCTTGTAACCAAGGAGGTCAGTCACCTCATAGTTTGGACGGATGCTGAGCCAGTAGCGGTGGTGCATCAGACCGGGGTCACTGGCCAACATGGAAGGGAAGCCCCACAGTCCACCATGGGAGTGTGCAGCGACCAGCACACACTGGTCGGGTTGAATGGCCTTTTACACGGGCACAGCCTCAGTGGACTTCTGGTCTAAGCGCCCCCCTGGAACTGAACCCTCTGTTCAGGGAGAAACACAGTAAGGTCCAGCTAAATTCCGAGAGGAAGACAGACCGGGCAACACAGTGGTGCAACGGGTAGTGTTGCTGCCTCCCAGCTCCAGGGACCCAGGTTCGATCCCGACCTCCGGCGCTGTCTGTGTGGAGTTTGCACGTTCTCCCTGTGACTGCGATGGTTTTCTCCCATGTTCCAAAAATGGTCAGGTTGGCAGGTTAATTGGCCGATGTAAGTTGCCCCCAGTGTAAGGTGAGTGACAGAACCTGTGGGAAGTTGATGGGAATGTGGGGAATAAGGAATTGCCAGGGTACCAGGAATGGGACAATGGGACTGTTCCACTGGGACCTGGTAACTACAGACCTGTCAGCCTAACATCACAGGGGGGAGGTTGTTGAAGAAAATGCTGAGTGACAGAATTAATGATCACTTGGAACAACAGGGACTAATGGGAGACACCCAATGTGGTTCTTACAAATTTCTACAGATGTACGGTGGAGAGCATTCTGACTGGTTGCACCACCACCTGGTACGGAGGCTCCAAAGCACAGGATTGCAAGAGACTGCAGAGGGTTGTAGACTCAGCCAGCTCCATCACGGGCACAACTCTCCCCACCATCGAGGACATCTTCAGAGGTGGTGCCTCAAGAATGCAGCATCCATCATTAAGGACCCTCACCACCTGGGACATGCCCTCTTCTCATTACTACCAGCGGGGAGGAGGTACAGGAGCCTGGACCCACACTCAATAATTCAGGAACAGCTTCTTCCCCTCTGCCATCAGATTTCTTATCCCTTTACTTTTGCACTATTTTGTAATTTATTGTAATTTTATGTCTTGCACTGTACTGCTGCCACAAAACAACAGATTTCACGTCATATGTCAGTGATAATAAACCTGATTCGGATTCTGCTTTGTCAAGAGCAGGTCCTGTCTGACCAATCTGATGGAATTTTTTGAGAAGGTAACAAAGTGTATCACTAAGGACAGTGCAGTGGCATTGGTATTGGTTTATTATTGTCACTTGTACCGAGGTACAGTGAAAAGCTTGTCTTACAAACCGATCGTACAGGTCAATTCATTACACAGTGCAGTTACATTGAGGTAGTACAGAGTACATTGATGTAGTACAGGTAAAGACAATAACAGTACAGAGCAAAGTGTCAGAGGTACAGAGAAAGTGCAGTACAATAAGGTGCAAGGCCACAACAAAGTAGATCGTGAGGTCAGAGTCCATCTCATTGTATAAGGGAACCGTTCAATAGTCTTATTACAGTGGGGTAGAAGCTGTCCTTAAGTCTGGTGGTACGTGCCCTCAGGCTCCTGTATCTTCTACCCAATGGAAGAAGAGAGAAGAGAGAATGTCCTGGGTGGGTGGGGTCTTTGATTATGCTGGCTGCTTCACCAAGACAGCGAGAGGTAAAGACAGAGTCCAAGGAGGGGAGACTGGTAGAGGGTTTCTGAGATTTGACGCCTGTTACTATGATGTCCCACAAGGATTGGCGTCGGGATCTTTGCTGTTGTTCCAAGTAATCATTAACCATCTCCATCAGTGTTTTCTCCAATAACTTCCCAACTGCTGATATTAGGCTCACAGGTCGATAATAACCAGGCTCCTGGTGGAGCAATCCCACGTGTCCCATTCCCTGTGACTGACCTGCATGTGGATGTGGGAGGCAGGATCAGTAAGTTCACGGATGACCTGAAGATTGGTGGAGGTGTTGACAGGGTGGGGGGTGGTCTTGGGCAGAGAAGTGGCTGGTGGAGTTCAATCCTGAAAAATGTGAGGCATGTCGGAGGTGCTGGTGAGGCTGGGACACACGCCATAAATGGTCGGGTCTCAGGGAGTATTGAGGAACAGAGAGACCTAGGAGTACGTCCATAGATCCTTGAAGGTGGCATGTGGGTAGATGGCATGGTTAAGAAGGCATCTGTGATACCAGCCTTCAATGGTTGGGGAACTAAACACAGAAGTAGGGAGGTTATGGTCCAACTGTGTAAATCCTTGGTCAGACCTCAGCTGGAGCACTGCGTGCAGGTCTGGTCACCACACTATGGGCAGGGGACGACAGTGCCAGAGAGGGTGCAGAGGGGATTCGCCAGGATGGTGCCTAGGATGGAGCAGTTCAGTTATGAAGAGAGACTGGAAAGGCTGTGTCTGTTCTCTCTGGAGTGGGGGGGTGGGCGGGGTTTGGTGGGGTGCATAAAATATGAGGAGTATAGATAGGCTAGACCACAGGAAACTTTTCCCCATATCAGAGTCGATAAATCTATAGGGCGAAGAGATTCAGGGGGATCTGAGGGGGACTTTTCTCACCCAGAGTACCTGGGACAACCTGCCAGAGAGTGTGGTGGAAGCAGAGTCACTGATAACGTTTAAGAAGTGTCTAGACGGGCACTTGACCCACCCTGACATCAAAGGTTAGGGGTCATAATGGGTTGAGTGTGGATGGGTGCCCACTGTCGATGTGGATGTAGTGAGCCAAATGCCTGTGTCCATTGCTGTACGTCTCCATGACCCCATCAGTCAGCATGGATTTAAAATTCCAAGGAATAGGACTTACGTACGTTTGGAAAGGCAGAGTTTCTCAGGGATCTCAGGATGGCTTTGTGTGGGGGAGAACCTGCCTCAATAACGACTGAGTTCTTTGAGGAGCTGACTGAAAGGATTGATGAGTCAGGGTGGTACTTTAATATGGAACTTAACTACACGGTCTGAAGGTTCAGGCACATGGGTCCAAGGTGAACTGGCTCATTGGATCCAACACTGGCTTAGTGTCAGGAGGCAGAGAGTGGTGGAGACATGGTCTTCTGATTGGAGTCAGTGACCAGTGGCGTACCGCAGGGATCGGTCCTGGGACCCTTGTTGTTTCTGATAGATAATGACAACTTGGATGTGAATGTGGGAGGAATGATTAGTAAGTTTGTGGTGTTGTGGGTAGTGAGGAAGGTTGTCCAACGATACAGCAGGATGTTGGTCAGGAGAAAGTTGGGCAGAGCATTGGGACACGGCATTTAATCCCAACAAGTTTGTGGTGACGCATTTTGGGAAGTCAAATAGGGGTAGGACACACACAGTAAGGAATGTTGATGAACAGAGGGACCTTGGGTTCAAGTCCATAGTTTCCTGAGGGAGGCAACACAGGTAGATGGGGTGGTGAAGAAGGCATAAAGGCGTATGGCACGCTTGCCTTCATAAGTCGGGGCAGAGAATATAAGATCTGGGGACATTGTGTTGTAAGTTTATAAACCCTGGTTGGGCCGCACTGGAAGCACTGAGTGCAGTTCTGGTCACCACACTACAGGGAGGATGTGGTTCCACTGGAGAGGGTGCAGAGGGGATTCACTAGGGTGTTGTCTGGAGGACTTTAGTCATGGGGAGAGATTGGACAGGCTGGGGTTGTTTTCCCTGGAGCAGAGGATGCTGAGGGGTGACCAGGTAGAGCTGTATAGGATTATGAGAGGCACAGACAGGGTAGACAGTCAGAGTCTGTTCCCCAGGGTGAAGGTATCAAATCAAGAGTACACAGGTCGTGAGAGGGAGGAGTTCTGAAGGGGGTCTGAGGGGAACGTTTTTTTTACACAGAGTCCTCACTGCCAGAGGAGGTTGGTAGAATCAGATACAGTCACTGTGTTTAAGAAACTTTTGGACAGGCACTTAATTAGGCAAGGCAGAGAAGGATATGGTCCTAATGTGGGCGAATGGGATTGGTGTAGATGGGCAGAAAGGTCAGCATGGTGTTGGGCCGAAGGGCCTGTTTCTGTGCTGTCCTGCTCTGTGACATTCAAGCTGAAATTGGTTGAGTTTTGGTTGCCATGGATCTTGAGATGGAAAACACAAGACAACAGGAGCAGGAGAGGCCACTCGGCCCCTTGAACCTGCCCCACTGTTCAATATGATCATGGCTGATCTATGCCGACCTCAACGCCTCTTCTGCGCCAGTTCCCCATCGCCCTCAGTTCCTCCATCTTTCAAATACTTATCCATCTCCACCAGAAATACATCCAATGATCCGGCCTCTCCCATCCTTGGGGGCAGAGAATGCCAGAGATTCACCCCCCTCAGAGAAGAAATTTCCACATACCTCAGTTTTAAATGACTGGCCGCTTATCTTGTACTGATATCCCCTTCTCCATGACTCCCCCACAATGAAAACATCTCAACATCCCTGGCTAGACTTCTTAGCATCTTATCATATAATTAATGTCTAATTTATGTTTTCCTCGTGAATGCTGCTTATCTGATGCTGTGTGCCTGTGATGCTGCTGCAGGTAAGTTTTTTACTGCCCCCGTGCACAGATGGACTTGTGCCAATGACAATAAACTCAACCTTGACTTTGATTTCATATGTTTGAATAAGGTCACCCCTCATTCTGCTGAACTCCAAGGAGTACAGGCCCAACCTGTCTGGCCTCTCCTGATAGGACAAGGGCCTCATTGAATGGTGGAGCAGGCTCGAAGGCCGATTCATCTCTCCCACTCCTACTCCTGGTGACCTCATGTCGGCTGACAGCGGCTCAATTTCAAACCTGTTCTCAGCAGGGGTGAGGGGCTCAGTGGGATTCTTCTTGGGACAATGTGGATCACGCTCCAGGGTACGGGCGGGTGGTGTTTTGTGGGGCAGTGTGGGAGAACCTGACCTAACCCCCCCAGTCAGACTGAACCACCGGCTGGGCAGATCACCACAAACCCTGCATGTGAACCTCTGGACCTGCAAGTGGTCGAGTAAAGTATGACACGTGCTAGAAACCTGACACCAAACCAGAAAAGGCTGGGGATACTCAGTAGGTCAGACAGTGTCTGTGGAGAGAGGAGTAGCTGACGTTTCCAGCCCATGACCTCTTCCCAGCTTTGACCTGCACCTAACAGCTGCCTGACTGACATTGGGACTGACACTGCGAGGAGGCAGCGGACTGTGTTAGTGGGACGTGTCACGGGGAGAGACTATGGGCGTTACCAGCCTGCAGTCTGACAACACGTGAGGGGAGCCCACAGCAGGGGTCAGTGGAGAGGGCAGGGGTCGTATATCCTGACTACCCTGGAGCTCGGACCACGGCTTTGCTTGGGACACACAGAGAGTGGGTGAGCAGGTGGCCTGGACCAACACAGGAGATGGCACGGCGCTGGAGGAGGGAGGGACAGAAACCATCATTTGACACTCTCTGTGAACCCTGACCGGCGACTCCCTGTCAGCCCAGCCATTCTGTGACGCCTGACCTGTGGTTTTAGGTGGTTGATGAAGCTCATCTGGTGACGGAGATACAGAGGAGAATTTCCATTCTCACGGTAGCCTTGGTGACTTCAGCACGTTGCAGGGAACTTTCTACTTTGTACAATAGTATACTCACTACAAGAGGTTACAGAGTCACAGAGTCATACAGCACAGAAACAGGCCCTTTGGCCCAACCAGTCCATGCCGACCAAGATTCCCATCTAAGCCAGTCCCATTGGCCTGCGTTTGGCCCATATCCCTCCAAACCTTTCCTATCCACGGACCTGTCCAAGTGTCTTTTAAATGTTGTTAATGTACCTGCCTTGACCACTTCCTGTGGCTGGGGTGGCACAGAAAGACCACACCAGTGAGGCAATGCTCGAGTAACTTCTACATCTACCCCGGTCAGAAGCTGTGGGGAAAGCACCAGCCCTGACCGGTGCAGCCATCCCCAGCACTGATGGAAGCAGAGCTGGACTCCATCTCTAAAGGCCGTGGAGCCAGGAGACCAGGCTGCAGGCACTGCATCTGACAGGCAATGAGGCGTGTGGGCCCCACATGGACCAACCTCAGCTCCTCCTCTGGTACCTGATCACACAGTGAGGGAGCTGTGGCCACACAACCCTGCCTCTACCAGAGGCAGAGGCACCACAAACATTCCAGTCCCTGGGGGAAAATACTGTTCAAGTACTCCACATGAGGGAACATTGGGTGTGGGAAACCAGGGACACACTGTCCTGTTCTGGAGTTACACGAGAGGTTGCAATCATTTAACATGAAATGATAAAAACACAACATCCTGAGTCCTCTTGGTTAAGCAATGTTTTGTACACGATGACTCAAGGCAAGCTTGTAGCCTTCTGCTTGTGAAGGAACACAACACTAATGCAGAACGTTCCCAGTGGCAAATCCAAAGTAAAATGCAAACATTTATTTTGCGGTGCAGACGTAAGATTCAGGAGCTGTCACTGACAACGGGCATCTCGTTAGCATTTCCTGCATGCCTCACTCCCCTCTCCTCTCAGACTCAGCAAGGATCGAGTTACAGAGTCACAGAGTCACACAGCACAGAAACAGGCCCTTCGGCCCAACTGGTCCATGCCGACCAAGATTCCCATCTAAGCCAGTCCCATTGGCCTATGTTTGGCCCATATCCCTCTGAACCTTTCCTATCCATGTACCTGTCCGAGTAACTTTTAAATGTACCTGCCTCAACCACTTCCTCTGGCAGCTCATTCTGTATTCGGACCACCCTCTGGGTGAAAAAGTTGTCCCTCAAGCTCCGATTAAATCTCTTCCCCTCTCACCTTAAACCTGTGCCCTCTTAGTTCTTGATTCCCCAACCCTGGGAAAAAGACCGAGTGCATTCACCCTATCTATGCCCCTCATGATTTTATACACCTCTATAAGGTGACCCCTCAGTCTCCTACACTCCAGGGAATAAAGTCCCAACCTGCCCGACCCCTCTCCATAACAGTCCCTCGAGTCCTGACAACATCCTTGTAAATCTCCTCTTCACTCTTTCCAGCTTAATGGCATCTTTCCTATAGCAGCGTGACCAAAGCTGGACATAATGCTCCAAATGCTCCAAAAACATAACATCCCAATTCCTGTACTCAGTGCCCTGACTGATGAGGGCCAGCGTGCCGAATGCCTTCTTCACCACCCTGTCTACCTGTGACCTCACTGTGAATTCCCCAGTCCTCACCTTCCACCCCACCGGTCTCCACACTCAACAGATCATTCTTCACACATTCTGCAGATGGTGTGGGCTGCTGGTGGGGACCCAGCCTGCCTGCTGGTGGTGTCCCAGTCTGCCTGCTGGTGCTCTGCTGGGACGGGTGTTGCAGCCACTGCAGCTCACCTGGTGCAGGGACGGGGGAATGTGGAGCAGAATCTGTGGTGTTTAACCTGCAGTGGAGGTCAGTGGTCAACACTGGGCAGTGTACTACAACACACAGCACTGATAAATCCACAGGGCTGGCAAACAAGTTTCCATGTGGAGAAATGACCCGCCATGTGTCCGGTCGGAGAGATGAGGAGGTCTCACATTGGCTGGAAATCAGGAATCCCAGTGGAGAGAGGAGGAGCGGGGTCGGTGAGGACAGGTCGCCCCTCACCCGGTGTGGGGCCACAGGTTAATGCCACTGGCAGACTGGACGGTCACTGACAGAGGGTGGAACTGAGACACAGGAAAACTGTACCAAGGGAACCAACCTTGGTCCGACTTCTGGGGGAGGACCCAGAGTTCTGGTCTCTGGACGGTGAGGGTCCGAGGGATGGGAGAGAGAGCAGTGAGGGATCGGAAGGGAGACCCCAGACCTGGGAATGGGCCGCTGGGCTGGAGCTCTCCCCCCCAGCAGAGAGAAGGCGGCTCAGCAGAGCTCACTGAGCTCCAGTGTGACTTGATGAGATGGACGGTGCTGGGTTTCAGAGCTGGGAAGGAGCAAGCTGTAACTCACACGGTTGTGGGTGACCCACGTCACTGTGGACCGGGCAGAGCCCAGATCCCCAGCAGACAGGGATTGTACTTACCCAGAGTAGCAGAGAGGGTCAGGAGCAGAGACAAGAAAGGCTGCCCCAACATGGCGGAAGGAGGGTCCTCTGACTGCTGACGGCCTCTGACAGAGAGAATTTATATCAACAGAGTCACTGAGCATTGCGTAATGCTCCTTCACCCTCGATACATTGGCTGCACGGCACAGACAGTACTGGCTGAAAATAACTTGGTCCTAGCAGAACAAACCACTTCCAGAGCTGCCCACTCACCCAACTGGATACAAGAGTGTTTGTAGATGACTAACAGCAGCCACTGCAGTGACTGTTCTCACCCAGTGCCTGGACAACATTCAGTGAACCCAGTGAGCCACTGGTGCCCACCAGTCCCAAGGGCAAGGGCAGAAATGCTGGCTGCAGCCCAGTACATCACAGGCACATCCCTCCCCACTATCGGGGTATCTACAGCAGGTGCTGCCTCAAGAAGGTGACATCCATCATCAAAGGTCCCCACCATCCGGGCCGTGCCATCTTCTCACAGCTCCCACCGGGCAGGAGGTACAGAAGCCTGAAGTCCCACACCACCAGGTTCAGGAACAGCTACTTCCCTTCAACCATTCGGTTCTTGAACCAACCGGCCTAACCCTAATCACTACAGTTCAGCATCCACGATGACCACTTTGCATTAAAATGGAGTTTGTTTTTATTTGTGTTCTTTCGTGTAAAAATTGTGTATAATTTATGTTTAATTTAAGTTTTCTTGTGAATGCTGCTTATCTGATGCTCTGTGCCTGTGATGCTGCTGGAGGGAAGTTTTTTATTTACCAGTGCACACATGGACTTGTGCATGTGATATAAACCCGACTTGAGAACTCCCAGCCGCAGCAATGGGTGGGTAGACCAGGGAGGATCACTGACCTCATTGCCTGGGATCACGGAGATACCTATTAACCCCATCAACCTGGGGTCAAAGTGTTAATCATTGACCTTCTTGGTCAGGTTCACAGGGAACCCCTTGACCTCAGTGGTCTGGAATCATTGACGTGCACATTGATCTCAATGGCTTGGGATCAAGTGAGACTGCTGACCTCAATGACCTGTTGTGTAGTGATAACTGTTGAATTCAGTGGCCAAGCTCACAGAGAGGATAAGATATTTCGGATAAGATATGTATTTCTTTATTAGTCACACGTACATCGAAACACACAGTGAAATTCATCTTTTGCGTAGAGTGTTCTGGGGGCAGCCCGCAAGTGTCGCCACGCTTCCGGCGCCAACATAGCACGCCCACAACTGCCTAACCCGTATGTCTTTGGAATGTGGGAGGAAACTGGAGCACCCGGAGGAAACCCACGCAGACACGGGGAGAACGTACAAACTCTTTATAGACAGCGGCGGGAATTGAACCTGGGTCGCTGGTGCTGTGATAGCGTTACACTAACTGCTGCACAACCATGCCGCCTGTTGATCTCAATTTCCTGGGGTCACAGGGATTACTGATGAACTTAATGACCTGGGGCCACAGTGAGACCCATTGACACAATGCCCTTGCGGGCAGGTTTGCTACAGCTGTTGGGGAGGGTTTAAACTAGGTTGGCAGGGGGATGAGAACCAGAGTGTGAGGTCAGATGATGCAGCAGTAGGGGTAAAGGTAGATGCATTATGCGGAGAGACTGTGAGGAAGGATAGACAGTGGATCGGTCATAAACACAGTCAGTTGGAGGGTTTGAAATGTCTTCAGTTTGATGTGAGAAGTATTAAGAATAAGGGTGATGAACTCAGAGCACGGATCAGTACATGGAGGCAGATTTTGGAAAGGTGCAAAAATAAAAGGGTTGTTGTCATGGGAGACTTCAACTTCCCTGATATTTATTGGCACCTCCTTTGTGCAAAAGGTTTAGATGGGGCAGAATTTGTTCGGTGTGTTCAGGAAGGATTCCTGACACAGTATGTGGACAGGCTGACTAGAGAGGCCATACTGGATCTAGTACTAGGCAATGAACCTTGTCAGGTGACAGAGCTCTCGGTGGGCGAGCATTTCAGAGACAGTGACCACAACTCCCTGACCTTTAGCATAGCCACGGACAGGAGTAGATGATATGGGAAAGTTTTTAACTGGGTGAGGGCTGATTTCGCTGTTATTAGGCAGAAACTTGGAAGTGTAAATTTGGAACAGATGTTCTCAGGGAAATGCACAGCAGAAATGTGGAGGTTGTTTAGGGAACACTTGTATGGGGTTTTGAATAGGTTTGTCCCACTGAGACAGGGAAAGGATGGTTGGAATAAGGAACCATGGTTGACAAGAGAAGTGAAACATTTAGCCAAGAGGAAGAAGGAAGCATACTTAAGGTTCAGGAAGCAAAAATCAGGCAGGGCTCATGAGAATTATAAGGTAGCCAGGAAGGAGCTTAAGAAGGGACTTAGGAGAGCTAGAAGGGGACATGAGAAGGCCTTGGCAAGTAGAAGTAAGGAAAACCCCAAGGTGTACTACACATACGTGAGGAACAGGACGATGACTAGAGTGCGGGTAGGACCGCTCAGGGATAAAGGGGGAAACGTGCCTGGAGGCGGAGGAGGTCGGGGAGGTCCTTAATGAACACTTTGCTTCAGTGTTCACCAGGGAGAGGAACTTTGACAAATGTGAGGTCAGTGTAGAACAGGCTAATGTGCTGGAGCATGTTGAGGTTAAGAAAGAGGCAGTGTTGGAGCTTCTGAAACACATTAGGATAGATAAGTCCCTGGGCCCGGATGGGATATACCCCAGGTTACTAGGGGAGGCGAGGGAAGAGATTGCTGGGGCGTTGACGATGATACTTGCATCCTTCCTGGCCACAGGAGTGGTACCAGAGGATTGGAGGATGGCAAATGTTGTTCCCTTGTTCAAGAAAGGTAATAGGGATAATCCTGGGAATTATAGATCAGTGAGTCTTACGTCAGTGGTGGGCAAACTATTGGAGAGGATTCTTAGGGACAGGATTTACGAGCAGTTGGAGAAGCATGGTCTTATTAGGGACAGTCAGCATGGCTTTGTGAGGGGTAGGTCGTGCCTCATGAGCCTAAATGAGTTTTTCAAGTAAGTGACAAAACAAATAAATGAAGTAGAGTGGTGGATGTGGTGTACATGGACTTTAGTAAAGTGTTTGACAAGGTTCCCCATGGAAGGCTCATCCAGAAAGTCATGAGGCATGGAGAATTGGCAGTGTGGATTCGGAATTGGTTTGCCCACAGAAGGCTGAGGGTGGTTATAGATGGAGAGTATTCTGCCTGGAGGTCAGTGACCAGTGGTGTTCAACTGGGATCTGTTCTGGGACCCCTGCTCTATGTGATTTTTATAAATGACTTGGATGAGGAAGTGGAAGGGTGGGTTAGTAAGTTTGCCGATGATATAAATGTTGGAGGGGTTGTGGATAGTGTAGAAGGCTGTCGTAGGTTACAATGGGATATAGACAGGATGCAGAGCTGGGCTGAGACGTGGCAGATGGAGTTCAACCCGGAAAAGTGTGAAGTGATACACTTCAGAAGATCAAATTTGAAGGCAGAATACAAGGTTAATGGCAGGATTCTTAGCAGTGCGGAGGAACAGAGGGATCTTGGGATCCAAGTCCATAGATCCCTCAAAGTTGCCACACAAGTTGATAGGGTGGTTAAGAAGGCGTATGGTGTGCTGGCCTTCATTAGTCGGGATATTGAGTTCAAGAGTCGTGAGGTGATGTTGCAGCTCTATAGAACTCTGGTCAGACCACACTTGGAGTATTGTGTTCAGTTCTGGTCACCTCATTATAGGAAGGATGTGGAAGCTTTAGAGAGGGTGCAGAGGAGATTTACCAGGACGTTGCCTGGATTAGAGAACATGTCTTATGAGGAAAGGTTGAGTGACCTAGGGCTTTTCTCTTTCGAGTGATGCAGGTTGGGAGGCGACTTTATAGAGATGTATAAGATTATGAGGGGCATAGATGGAGTGGACAGCCAGCACCTTTTCCCCAGGGCAGCAATGGCCAATACCAGAGGACATCAGTTTAAGGTGAGTGGAGGAAAGTTTAGGGGAGATGTCAGAGGTAGTTCTTTACACAGAGAGTGGTGGGTGCCTGGAACACACTGCCGGGGGTGGTTGTAGAGGCTGACACAATAGGGACATTTAAAAGACTCTTGGATAGGCACATGGATGTAAGAAAAAGGGAGGATTATGGGCTGTGCAGGAGGGAGGGGTTAGATTGATCATAAGAGTAGGTTTATATGGGTCGGCACAACATCGTGGGCTGAAAGGCCCGTCCTGTGCTGCACTGTTCTATGTTCTATTACCTGGGGCCAGAGTGAGACCCATTGACCTGATTGTCTTGCGATCACAGTGATATCCATTGACCTTGTTGCTGTGTGTCATGGTGACTCACACTGATGTTGGGAGCCACATGCAGATAGATTGGGGCCACAGTATTACCTTTTGCACTCAGTGGCGTGGCCTCCCCTTGATACTCGTTAGTGTCAATGTGAAAAGTTCCCTATGATATGGAGACCCGGTCTGGAGTCAGCGACGGCCAAATCACGGTGGCTCCTCGGATCGTTTTGGAAGGCATGTTCCACCAGTCACACTTCCAAAGGCCAGCACCATCCACAACAAAGGCAAAGAGCAGCACAGACAGATGGGCTGAATGGCCTCCTCTTGTGCTGTGGGCTTTCCTCCAGGAATGTGAGTACTTATTGATTCTGATTTTGAGTTCTGTACCTGCATTCACCAGCGAGTCCAAGTGTTACAACACTGGCTTGTTCCAGTGACGTGGGTTGGTGACAGAATGAGATGCCCGGCAGCTTCCAGCAAGGACGTCCCCCCAGGAAAGGTCTCAGTGGGCCGACTGTGGCCTTACCTCGCCGGACAGCTGCAGAGGTGAGTCATTGAACGTACTCAGTGTGGAGACCGAGAGATGTTTGAACCACGGGGGAGTCGGGGGGTGGGAATGTCGAAGGATCAGCTGCGACATTGCTGAGCGACAGAGCAGGGCCAAGTGTTCCAGCACCCCTGTTGCTGACTGTTTGTTTTATGGGAATCCTTGTGTCCACATAACCTGCACACATCGCACGCTGTACACACAGTCCACTGCCATATCTACACAGCTGCAGAGTCCACAGGAGGGTCACCAGGATGTTGTCTGCATCGGAGGACTTTAGTTATGGGGAGAGATTGGACGGGGGGGGCAGGGGGGTGGGTGAAGGAGGCTGAGAGGTGACGTGGTGGAGGTGTATAGGGTGATGAGAGGCATCGGGATGGTAGACAGTCAGAGTCTGTTCCCCAGGGTCAGGACGTCAAAAACAAGAGGGCACAGGTTTAAGGTGGGAAGGAGGAGTTTGAAAGGGGATGTGAGGGGTAAGTTACTCACACAGAGAGTGGGTGATATCTGGGGCTCAGAGCCAGAGGAGGTGCCGGAGTCAGGTACAGTCACTGCGTTTAACAGACATTTGGACAAATGCTTGAATGGGAAAAGCGTCGAAGGATACTGTCCTAACGCAGGCAAATGGGATTGGTGTAGACCGGCAAAGAGGTCAGTATGAACGCGTTGGGCCGAAGGGTCTGCTTCTGTGCTGTTCCACTCTGAGATGCACTGATACACTACACATCAGCACCGTGTGCATTCCCTGTGTACACACCATCTACATATATCATTGCACCGTACACACAATACAATCTTCATCCATGTGTGCTGGAGCAACACCGGCACACTGCCCAAGTGTGCACACACAGGGGAGGCACCAATGTAATGCACACGGTCCTATCACAGGATTACACACACACACACACACACACACACACACACACACATTCACACACACACTCACACACACACACACACTCACACACACACTCACACTCACACACACACTCACACACACACACTCACACACACACACACTCACACACACACTCACACACACACTCACACTCACACACACACACACACACACTCACACACACACTCACACTCACACACACACACTCACACACACACACTCACACACACACACACACTCACACACACACACTCACACACACACTCACACTCACACACACACACACACACACACACTCACACACTCACACACACACTCACACACTCACACACACTCACTCCCAGACACAGTCCAATGAGAAATAAGAATTCCAAGGGGATGACCCCCTTCTGTGCTTAAATAAAAATTAATTAGGAACACACTGTATGAAAATACATATAACATGGTAAAGACAGGTGGCAGGTTATTGATATTTATTTTCTGTACAATGAAGAAAATACTGAAGGAAGGTCAGAGTACAATATAAAGCTAGAAATGTAAAAAGTTAGAATTTTTCAAGATACTTAAGAAAGAAAAGTGCAATGGAAAGTGTGAATTGATGCACTTTGGGAGGTCAAACGTAAGAGGAAAGTGCACAGTAAATGGCCGGACCCTTAGGAGCATTGATGTACAGAGGGATCTTGGGGTGCAAGTCCAGAGCTCCCTGAAAGTGGCCACACAAGTGGACAGGGTGGTAAGGAAGGCGTATGGCGTGCTTGCCTTCATCAGTCAGGGCATTGACATGTTGCAGCTTTATAAAACATTGGTCAGGCAGCACGGAGTGTTGTGTGCAGTTCTGGTCATCCCATTACAGGAAGGGTGTGGAGGCCTTGGAGAGGGGGGCAGAAGAGGTTCACCAGGTTGCTGCCTGGATTAGAGGGCATGAGCCGTTGGACAACTGTGAGTTGTTTTCTCGGGAGCGGTGGAGGTGGTGCAGACAGAGTCTTTTTCCCAGGGTGGAAATGTCAAATATTAGAGGGCAGAGCTTTTAGGTGGGGGGGGGGGGGGGGGGAGATTCAAAGGAGATTTACAGAGCAAGTTTCTTACACACAAGGAGTGGTGGGTGCCTGGAATGCACTGCCGGGGGTGGGGGTGGAGGCAGATGCGGTAGAGGTGTTTAAGAGGCATTTAGACAGACACATGAACAGGCAGGGAATTGAGGGATGTGGACCATGTGCAGGCAGATGGGGTTGGTTTAATTTGGCATCATGGTCAGCACAGACACAGTGGGCTGAAGGGCCTGTTCCTGTGCCGTACTGTTCTATGTTCTAAAGTGACCCTGGGGAATTATTAATGGAAACCAAGATGAATTCAACAGGTGTTTTGAGTGAGTCTCTTCTACCTGCACCATTCCAGAAAGAGCTGTGAATTGGGAATGGGAGGGAGGGAAGAACCTGCACACGTGACAGACACCAGGGTGGTGGTACTGAGCAGGTTGTTGGAGATGGGGACTGACAAATCCTCGGACACAAACAGACTCCATTCTGGGGTCAGAGAAGTGGCTGCTGAGTTAGCTGATGCGTTGGTGTTAATTTTCCAAACTTGCCCAGAGTCAGGGAAAGACCTATGACCTACGTTGGGTCAGGTCACACCCAGGTGTGCAGGCACAGGTCTGCATTAGGTCTGAGATCTCAGGGCATGGAGTAACCATGATGATTGGTGGTTGCTGAGTGTTTAGATAAGAGTTTCCTTAGGGACCAGAACTCTGTCTGTCTCACGCTACAGCACTTCACATCTGAGATCAGTGCATAAGGAAAGCACAGGGGTAGGATAATGTTCTCTGCAGGAAGTCCTCTCAGACGGAGAGCCTGGCAGTATTATACTGTCACTTTCTGTTTCTACCCTGTGTAACGACAGCAGAAAGTGACGCCGGATCCTCCGACTGGTCCCTGGTCACTCCGCCAGCCTCCCATTGGAAATCTGCAGGAATTTCAGGCTCTCGATCACTCAAAAATAAAACCCTGAGGATGTTGAACCTCTGAAATAAAACCATGGAAATACCCTGCAGGTCAGGCAGTGCTGATGAAGTCACCAACTCGGAACCTGAGCTCTTCTTCTCCCTGCAGTGATGCCGCCTTACCCCCAACCATTCCCAGTGGACCTGGTAATCAGCTCCTTCTCTGATGGTGCTCTGAAGCTGCGTCTGTTCTCCCTGCAGCGGAGGGGGTCAGGAGGGGATGTGACTGAGGCGTATAAAATGATGAGGGGTAGAGGTAGATATAGAGAAACGTTTCCCTGTAGCAGAGTAGATAGAACGAGAGGACACAGGTTTAGGGTAAGGGCGAAGAGGTTCAGAGGGGATGTGAGAGGGACCTTCTTCACCCAGAGAGCGGTGAGTACCTGGAACACACACCAGAGAGCGCAGTGGAAGCAGGGTCACTGATGGCGTTAAGAAGTGTCTAACACGGACTGGTCAATGACGGCTACGGGCCAAGTGCTGGAAAGATGGGATTAATGTGGGTGGGTACCCACTGGTCAGCAGGGACATGATGGGCCAAATGGCCTGTTTCCATGGTGAATGGTTCTCTGATACAGTCACACAACACGGAAACAGGCCCTTCGGCCCAATTCGTCTGTGCTGACCAAGGTGCCCACCTGAGCTCGTCCACTTGCCTGTGTTTGAGTTTTTACATTTCTGATTGGATTGACCATTGAGAGAATTCACAGTTACTCGTCTGCAGGACTAGATAACACACAGTCTCACATCTTCTGCAACAACACACACCAAATGCTGCAGGAACTCAGCAACTCAGGCAGCATCTAGGGAGGGAAACAAACCATTTTGGGTTGAGGCCCTTCATCAGGACTCCCTGATGTCTTGCGTCTCACATCTTCTGCTGTCTCCACACCTTTGCTTGGCTCTCCTGAGCTGATCTTTAAACAAACAGGAAAGGTCCAAGAACTCATCACACACCAAGACAAGAGTATTTTTGTTCAATCGATTTGAGGTCAGAAGTGAGGAATGAATGGCAAGGTATTTCATAGTTGAGCAACTCATCTGCTGTAACCTGCAGCACATACTCCACCTCCTGCAGAATTTACAAATGGGTCCTCGACGGTGTGTGAAACATTTGCCTTGGCTTTGCCTGACAACGCCTGGTGCCTCAGTCCTTCCAGATCAAGCAGTCTCTGGTCAACCATTTCCTCGGTGCCGTCAGCAGCAAAACGGCATCACATCGGGGAAGGTCTGGCAATGCACAGAACCCCAGTGCCGGGCACCACACAGAGTTAGATACCAAACGGGATCAGTTAGACGAGAAGAACCCTCCACCCTCCAAACACAAGCCACTGGTGTTGTGTTAAGACCCCCTCCCTCGTGGGACATCCCTCGCCCCACTGGCTTGGGTTGGAGGCTGCTCCCATCTCCCCAGGGCGGTGCAGCTGAGCTCAGTTCGGGACAGGTTTGGCCTCTCCGATTCGCACGCGGGCCTGGTCCACGGCATCCAGGAGGTTTTTGGAGTCCACCGCAAGGGTGTGTGCAGCTGTCAACATCTGCTTCTTGCACTCTTCACTCAGCGAGGTCACCGAGTTCTGCTGCGCCAGCTTCATCTTGTTGATCAGCTCGGCCAGGTCCTTGTTCAGGAGTTTCTGTGTGCCCTCGATCTGGAAAACAGCCAGACACACTCATCCTCACCTATCCCAGTGGCAAAGGTTCCCCAGGGTGCACTCCCGCAGTTACCCTTCCACCGTTCCGGTGGGAGTGTCACTCTGCACGGATACAGTGCCAGCCGCTGCATGGATTGGGGAGATTGGGCACCCTCCCCCACCCTTTCCCCGCTCCCACCCCCAAGGGGGGCAGTGAAGCATGCCTTATGAGAACAGGTTGAGGGAACTCGGCCTTTTCTCCTTGGAGCGACGGAGGATGAGGGGGGACCTGATTGAGGTGTATAAGATGATGAGGGGCATTGATCGGGTAGATAGTCAGAGGCTTTTCCCCAGGGCTGAATTGGTGGCCACAAGAGGACATAGGTTTCAGGTGCTGGGGAGTAGATATAGAGGAGATGTCAGGGGTAAGTTTTTACTCAGAGAGTGGTGAGTGCGGGGAATGGGCTGCCGGCAACGGTGGTGGAGGCGGATACGATAGGGCCTGTGAAGAGACTGTTGGATAGGTACATGGAGCTGAGAAAAATAGAGGGATATGGGTAAGCCTAGTAATTTCTAAGGTAGGGACATGGTCGGCACAACTTTGTGGGCTGAAGGGCCTGAATTGTGCTGTCGGTTTTCTATGTTCTATGTTCTATGTTCTATGAAGGTCTCCAGAGGGGTGACTGAAGCTCAGGGCTGGTCTGTCCCACCCAGCACGGTGTTTGCTGCCGTCCATACATCACTCGCACCCACACACCACTCAGGTAAACCAAACGGAGCTCGGTGCAGAGAGGTGTTGGGGTGATGGATTTGGGGGCAGGACAAACAGGGTACAGGTCGGGACCTTGGGGAGCACACCCACAGATCCCGGCAGGACAGGTGGACACAGTGGACAGTGGAGAGAGGCAGGAGGTAGAAGAGGAGGGAGGTCACGCGAGAACAGGCCACAGAGAAGCCACTGTGTGCGGCAACGGGGAGGCTGCAGAGGGGGGTTACCGTCACGGGAGAGACTGACCGGGCGGGGGTTTTGTTCTGTAGGACAAAGGAGGCTGAAGGGACAATGAATTGACATGTACAAAAGTATGAGCAGCTCAGTCAAGGAGGAACCCACTGACCTTCTCGGAGAGAACAGTAACAGGGAGATATTGTTCTGTTTGTGAACAGATTGAAGGAGAAATGAGGCCAGTGTTTCCACCCAAGGAGTGGGAGGAGCATTGGAACAGGAGGACAGCTGGAGAGTTGGAGACCCTCGGCTACACTTAACAAGTAACTGAATGAGCTTCTGGAGAACTGCAAGCTACCAGTCATAGGGTTGGCCCAACCAGTCCCTGAGGTCAGCATGGATGGAACGGGCCAAGTGGCCTCCTGCTCTATCAGAGCCCCCTCTGCCCACTCCATTCTTCCACCTGCCCTGTGAAGAGTTGGAACGAGGTTGGTGACGGGGCCGGTCGGGAGATGGAGGCACGGTCTGTACATTTGGCGATGGGATGAAGAACATTTCCCGAAAGGATTCCCACCTCCAACAGGGAGACGACGGTAACTGACCGGCCGCCGACGTGACTCACCTCCATCCGCGATGAGGCCGGCAGCTTCGGCAAGAGCTCATCCACACTGCTCGTCAGGTTGCGGAGGTTGATTCCCACTGTCTGGGTGCAGGAGACGGACCGTCAGGATTCACCGGAATTCTTGTAAACCCTCTGGTACACACCACTCATTCACCCTCACTCCCGTTACTGAGGGCCACGTTCCCTCCACCATCTCTCTGAAGTGGCTATATACCTTCCCCCGCATCATCCGCCCACATAAGCCCTGTGAATGGCGGGGCAGGCACGAGGGGCCGAATGGCCTTCTCCTCCTTGTTCTAATACAAGGTAAATGGCAGGATTCTGGGCAGTGTAGAGGAGCAGAGGGATCTGGGGGTTCATATCCACAGATCACTGAAAGTTGCCTCACAGGTGGGTAGGGTAGTTAAGAAAGCTTATGGGGTGTTAGCTTTCATAAGTCGTGGGATCGAGTTTAAGAGCCGCGAGGTAATGAAGCAGCTTTACAAAACTCTGGTTAGACCACACTTGAAGTACTGTGTCCAGTTCTGGTCGCCTCATTATAGGAAGGATGTGGAGGCGTTGGAGAGGGTGCAGAGGAGATTTACCAGGATGCTGCCTGGATTAGAGAGTATGGATTATGAGGAGAGACTAAAGGAGCTAGGGCTTTACTCATTGGAGAGAAGGAGGATGAGGGGAGACATGATAGAGGTGTACAAAATATTAAGAGGAATAGATAGAGTGGACAGCCAGTGCCTCTTTCCCAGGGCACCAATGCTCAATACAAGAGGACATGGCTTTAAGGTAATTGGTGGGAAGTTCAAGGGAGATGTCAGAGGAAGGTTTTTCACCCAGAGAGTGGTTGGTGCATTGAACGCACTGCCTGGGGTGGTGGTGGAGGCTGATACATTGGACAAGTTCAAGAGATTGTTAGATAAGCATATGGAGGAACTTAAGATAGAGGGATATGTGGGAGGAAGGGGTTAGATAGTCTTAGGTGTGGTTTGGAAGGTCAGCACAACATCGTGGGCCGAAGGGCCTGTATTGTGCTGTATTGTTCTATGGTTCTATGGTTCTAATCTTAGTGACGTGACCCTGAGATTGTGCTGGAGCTGCGGGAGCCCAGAGTGGACAGCTTGGGTACCCCAGGAGTGGGGAGCGATGACTGCAGTGTCGGACCCCACCTCCCCAGCAACGGTGGAGCTCTGAGAGATCGATGGGGTGTTGGAGGGGCCGTTAATTGTATCAAGGTGGGACTGGAGTCAGTGGATGCCAGGATTCTGGGGGAAATGCCAGATTCCCAGGGGGAAATGCCAGGATCCCAGGGGTGAACTTTGGGGAGTCAATGACAAACCAGGCCTGTATCCTCTGGAATTGGGAAGATCAAGGGTTGATTTGATTGGTTTTCGATCTGAAGGATAGGGGGGGGAACCTGGGCCCAGGTGTTCAGGAGAGAGGTTGAGAAACACTCCTTCACACCGAAGCTGTTGGGGATTTGGAATTCGGCCCAACTGGTCCATGCCGACCCAGATTCCCCTTTGAGCTAGTCCCATTTGCCTGCATTTGGCCCAAATCCCTCTGAGCCTTTCCTATCCATGGGCCTGTCCAAGTACCTTTTCAATGTTGTTAATGTACCTGCCTCACCCACTTCCTCTGGCAGCTCGTTCCACATACTGACCACCCTCTGAGTGAAAAACTTGCCCCTCGGGTTCCCATTAAATTCTTTATCAGTGAACGGGACCCTTTGGGAGGCACATGTGTATTAGTTATAATTAGCTAATTAGCTAATCAACAGCAGCCAATAAAGGGAAGCTAGGGTCTAGTGGAGCGGCCATTGTGGAGCGGCCAGTGTCGGAGTGGGGAGCTGAGGCTTTGGCTCAGGACATGGTTTTGGCTTAGGCACAGGGATCAAAGAAAAATAGAGGGTTTTGGGAGGTGAAGGAGAGAGGGGGATGGTTTGAATGGGGATGTTTATATAGGTCAGCACAACATGGTGGGCAGAAGGGCCTGTACTGTGCTGTACTGTTCTATGTTCTAAATCTATCCCCTCTCACCTTAAACCTGTGCCATCTAGTTCATGATTCCCCAGCCCTGGGAAACGGACTGAGTGCATTCACCCTGCCTCTGCCCCTCATGATTTTATACCCCTCTGTAACATCACCCCTCAGTCTCCAACACTCCAATGAATGTCCCAACCTGCCCCAGCTCTCTCTGTAACTCAGTCCCTCGAATCCCGGCAACACCCTCGGAAATGTCCTTTCCACTCTTTCCTGTGGCAGAGGTGGACCTGGGTGTTGTGGGGGTCTGGCACCGACACCACCCCTCCCTCCCGCCCCACGCCCTCACCTTCACCAGGTGGATGTACTCCTCGGTGGGCAGCTGGTACACCTGGTTCTTTAGATGCAGCACGGCCTTGACCAGCTCCATGACCAGCGGGTACACCTTGTCCCCCGTGCGGTCCAGGTTGGCAGTGGGGGCTGGATGGATGGGCTGAAGGGCCAAAGCAGAGGGGTGAGGACACCGGGTAACGGTCGAGGTGTAGTTCTGTGTCAGGAGGCAGGGACAGTGTGGGGGGGGGGGGGGTGGTGGTCAGTGTGTGGGGGCGGGTCAGTGTGGGGTGTGGGGGGACATCAGTGGACACGGACTTTGTGGGACCCTCAGTGAGGTTAACAGGATGAGACAAATTCAACAAGCAGAGCAACAGGGAGCAAAGGTCACCCCAGGGAGAGCCTGAGGGGTCATGCACTGTGTCCCAGTACAGAGGTCACCTGACCAACAGTGGCTGCCTCAGGTCACGGGCTGTGTGGAACCATGTCACAGGTCACGGCTGTGTGGAACAGACGGTCACAGGTCACGGGCTGTGCGGAACCGTGTCACAGGTCACGGCTGTGTGGAACAAGCGGTCGCAGGTCACGGGCTGTGCCGAACCGTGTCACAGGTCACGGCTGTGTGGAACAGACGGTCACAGGTCACGGGCTGTGCGGAACCGTGTCACAGGTCACCGCTGTGTGGAACAAGCGGTCGCAGGTCACGAGCTGTGTGGAACCGTGTCACAGGTCACGGGCTGTGTGGAACAAGCGGTCGCAGGTCACGAGCTGTGTGGAACCGTGTCACAGGTCACGGGCTGTGTGGAACCGTGTCACAGGTCACGGCTGTGTGGAACAAGCGGTCGCAGGTCACGAGCTGTGTGGAACCGTGTCACAGGTCACGGGCTGTGTGGAACCATGTCACAGGTCACGAGCTGTGTGGAACCGTGTCACAGGTCACGGGCTGTGTGGAACCATGTCACAGGTCACGAGCTGTGTGGAACCGAGTCACAGGTCACGGGCTGTGTGGAACAAGCGGTCGCAGGTCACGAGCTGTGTGGAACCGTGTCACAGGTCACGGCTGTGTGGAACAAGCGGTCGCAGGTCACGAGCTGTGTGGAACCGTGTCACAGGTCACGGGCTGTGTGGAACCATGTCACAGGTCACGAGCTGTGTGGAACCGTGTCACAGGTCACGGGCTGTGTGGAACCATGTCACAGGTCACGAGCTGTGTGGAACCGTGTCACAGGTCACGGGCTGTGTGGAACAAGCGGTCGCAGGTCAGGTGTACTTTGCCCTGAGCACTCACCGGTGGATTCTTCCTCGGAGGTTTCTCTGGTGCTGCTGTGAACTCAGCTGCAAAGAAGAGTAAATAAGATTAGTCCATGCCAACAGCAGCAGCACACACACACCACGCACACACACACACCACGCACACACACAGACCACACACACGCACACACACCACGCACACGCACAGACCACCCACGCTTGTACACACACACACCACGCGCACACATGCGCAGTGCACACACACACACAAAACAAAGCATACAAAAACCTGACTCAGAAGCCATCGCCAGCTCCTTGACACACAGACCCAAGCTCTGTGACGATAAACTCCCCCTCACTCCGACCCCTGTCCAAGTTCCACATTCCAGCTGTGAACACTCTGGGTGTTATGTGTGTCACCTCCAGCTGTGGACTCCTTCCCTGAGTTTCCCTCTCCACATGTCCCGGGACAGAGATCCTTCTGACTGAACCCAAGCCAGATCCGAGCCCCTGGAATCGGATACGGGGAGATCTGAGACCCCATTCCGAACTTAGTTTTAAAATATCTTCATTCCAACTGCATAATGTTCCTTATAAAATCGGGAGGGGTGGGAGCAGGGAAAGGGGTGTGGGAGTGGGATTGGGAGTGGAGGTGGGAACCGGCACAGGGTTTGGGAATGGGATTGGGAATGTGGCGTGATTGGGAGTAGACTAGGAACATGCTCTCAAAGCCCCTGACAACCCCGGTTCCACCGCGCGGAAAATCTTTGTGGACTGCGTCATGGTACGGAAACGCCTCAGGTCATTCCCACTACAGATACTCACTGTAACACGTCTCCTGGTCAGTCTCCTGAGAAGAAAACAGAGACCCGTTACATTGGCAATTATTTGCTCATTGAACCCTGAAAGCTCATGAATCAAATAGAAACAGATCCCACAGCTCGGACGGGGTCTCCGTGGGACACTGTGAACCATCAGCAGCAGCAGGTACGTTCCCCCCATGTCCTGCGACCTCCTGGCCCGACGTATCCCTCGCTCCCCGTTACTGTCAGGGCAGTGGATCCACCCTGGGTCAGTGAGGGGGGCAGGAGCACACGTTGGGGTCCCAGCCCAGTGAGGTTACAACACGGGACGGTAGGTGGACTCAATGGCAGGAACAGCAGGCGATGGGCAGAAGGGGGGGGGGTGGATCCCACAACCCACAGGTCAGACCACAGCTCCAGGACAAAACAAAGTCGGGACACGAGACTGTAAATGTTCCCCCTGGGGAGTCTACACCCCAACAGCACGAACATCAAATTCTCCCAGTCCCGGTAACTTGCTCCCCCACCATCCCGTTTCTCACTCCCTCCTGATCTTCAGGTCCTCCCACACCCACCCCAGCCCCCTGTTACCCCATCTCTTTCCCCTCCCCCACCCTACCTTCCCATCACCCACACACCCCTCCCACTGGGTCCCCTCCCCCCCATCCACCCTCCTTTGAAAGCAAATGACATTGAAGAAAGAATCTTACGTTCTGTGACTGGTTTTCATTTGGAGCCTGCGGAGAGAGAACAAGGGTGAATCCCAGCACCTGGAGAAGACGATCTGTTTTGGAGGAGACATTCAGGAGCATCCCTGGCTTTATCTGTTTGTTGGGATTTGAGGTGCCGTGCACTTTCTTCACCAGCTTATCCACCAATGGACTTGAACCCCAAGGTCCCTCTGTTCATCAGCGTTGTTTAGCGCCCCACCGTTCACTGCATACGCCCTATCCTGATTTGACTTCCCAAAATGCACCACCTCGTACTTGTAAGGATTAAATTCCATCTGTCAACGCTCCGCCCAACCTTCCACCTGATCTCTATCCTGCTGTGACCTTCCTCGGTATCCACACCACCACCAATGGTCACTCGCAAACTCACGAAGCACACCTCTTACGCTCACATCCATTGTCACTGAATATCACCACCAACAGAGGTCCCAACCCCGATCCCTGAGGTACACCACTGGTCACAGACCTCCAGTCAGAGGAACACCCCTCCCCCACACCCTCTGCTCCTGTTACCAAGCCAGTGTTGGGTCCAGTTACGCAGCTCACATTGGTCCCATGTGCCTGAACCTTCTGCACCGGCCGACCGTGGGGGACCTCACTGAGGTCGGTATAGACAACACTCACTGCCCCAGGATCATCAATCTCCTTTGTTACCTCCTCAAACATCTGTCAAATCAGTGAGACAGAGTTTCCTGGCACAAAGCCACGTGGGCCATCCCGATCAGTCGGTGCCTTCCCTAACAAACACAAATACTGTCCCTTCAGACCTTCCTGATAATCTTCCTGCCACTGACACACGGCTCACTGGTCGGTAGTCCCCTGGCTTATCCCTGCTGCCCTTCCTCAAGTCATAGAATCAGGGTGCACAGCACACAAACAGGCCCTTCGGCTCAACACGTCCGTGCTGACCAAGGTGCCTACCTGAGCCAGTCCCATTTGCCTGTGTTTGGCCCATGTCCCTCTAAACCTTTCCCATCCACAAACCTGTATAAGTGTCTTTTAAATGTTGTTACTGTACCTGCCTCACCCACCCCTCTGGCAGCTCGTTCCATATACTGACCACCCTCTGGGTGAAAAAGTTGTCCCTTTTAAATCTTTCCCCTCTCACCTTAAACATGTGCCCTCCAGTTTCAGACTCCCCGACCCTGGGGAAAAGACTGTGATCGTCCACCCTATCTACACCCCTCATGATTTTATAAACCTCCATAAGGTCACCCCTCAGCCTCCTTCGCTCCAGGGAAATCAGTCCCGGCCTGTCCAGTCTCTCCTTATAACCCAACCCCTCTGGCCCCAGGAACATCCTCATGAATCATTTGTGCACCGTCTCCAGCTGAAGAGCATCCTTAAATAAAGGAGCAACAGTAGCAATGCTGGGGGTGAACTCCTGGGAGGGAGGGAGGGTTGTCCTGTGCCGAGGGATGGAGCAGCTTGTGCCCACACTTACTTGAGTTCAGATGAATGAGGGGGCATCTTGTTGCAACTGATCAGATCCTGAGTGGGATGGGCGGGCTGGGTGCTGAGCAGATGTTCCTCCTGGTGGGTGTATCAAGGACTGGGGGGAGTGCCTCCCGAATAAGGGGTGGCCCATTCCAGGTGGACTCGAGGAGGGATTTCCTCCGAGGGTGATGGGGAATCTGTGGAATTCTGCCTGAGTTAGACGTGGAGGGGGAGTGACTGAACATATCCATGGCGTGAGGCTGGTACCAGTGGTGTGTGGGGAGGGAAGGGCTGTAGGCAACTGGCAGGAACGTGGCCCTGATAGGATCAGCCACGATCTGACTGGAGCGGGCTCAAGAGGCTGAATGGACAACCCTCGAGAACCCCAGACATGTTCTCATGTCGCCGAGGTCAGTGCTTATTGCCCAGCCCGAGGGCACACTGGACCATGGCGCAGGGTGGGTCAGAGGCAAGCGTGCTGGTGTGGCCGGGACATTCAGGCTGGACTGTGGGGACGACCAGGTGAGGATGGCAGATCCCTTCCTGCAGAACATCATGAAGCTGATGGCTTTCTCTGACAATCCATTGACTTTGTGGTCACAGTTAATCTTGCACAGAATCATTGAATAGCTATGGATCAGAGGAGGCCATTTGAGATGTTTCTGTTTGGTCATCTTGAACTGGAGATGCTGGCTCTCTGTATAACCATCCACTAAGTCCCATTCCTCCCACAAAAGTGGACAAACTTGAATTGTTTTGTCTGGAGCGGCAGAGGCCGAGGGGACACCTGAGAGAGGTTTATAAAATTATGAGAGGCATAGATAGGGTAGGCACTCAGAGTCGTTTCCCAGAGTAGAAATGTCTGATACTCAAGGGCATGCATTTAAGGTGAGAGAGGGGAAGTTCAAAGGAGATGTGCAGGGCAGGGTTTTACCCAGGGAGTGGTGGGTGCTTGGAATGTGCTGCCAGGGGTGGGGGTGGAGGCAGATACGATAGAGGTGCTCAAGAGGCTCTTAGACAGGCACATGGATGTGCAGAGAATAGAGGGATATGGATCCTGTCATAGATACTATACCAGCAGCTTCATATTCCTGGGCATTAACATATCAGATGACCTGTCCTGGGTCCAGCACAGAGATGCAATCACAAGGAAGACATGGCTGAGGGCAGTACAGTGGTGTAGCAGTTAGTGTAACGCTATTACAGCGCCAGCGACTCGGGTTCAATTCCGGCTGCTGTCTGTAAGGAGTTTGTACATTCTCCCCGTGTCTGCGTGGGTTTCCTCCGGGTGCTCCGGTTTCCTCCCACATTCCAAACATGTACAGGTTAGGAAGTTGTGGGCATGCTATGTTGGCGCTGGAAGCGTGGCGACACTTGCGGGCTGCCCCCAGCACATTCTCAGTAGCGCAAAAAGACACATTTCACTATGTGTTTTGATGTACATGTGACTGATAAATAAATGTCTTAATAAATATCAGTGTCTTTGCTTTCTTAGGAGGTTAAGGAGGTTTGGCTTGTCACCGAATACGCTAACAAACTTCTACAGATGTACTGTTGATAGTATCGTGACCAGTTGCAGCAGGGTCTGGGACGGCAATTCGAATACGCAGGAATGTAAGAAGCTGCAGAGAGTAGTGGACTCTGCCCAGTACATCACGGGCACATCCCTCCCCACCACTGGGTATCTACAGGAGGCGCTGGCTCAATAAGGCAACATCCGTCATCAAGGATCCCCACCATCCGGTCCATGCCACCTTCTTGCAGCTGCCATCGTGGGCCAAAGGCCCTGTTCCTGTGCTGTTCTGTTCCATGTCCTACGTTCTCGAGCCCTTCCAACTATTTTACCCATCAACTTGCATCAGAATGATTCTATGCACTGCCTCCGTCCCGAGTGAAAGCTCCCTAGCAGTGCAGTCAAGGCGTGCCAGTTACAGGGTGGCGTGATCATGCCTTACCAGAAGCTTCTCTTCCTTCTCCAGCCACTCCCTATCCTGCGCCATTTCCCATTGCTGCTGTCTGATCTTCTCCTGGAGCTTGGCTTGTTCCATCTCCCAGAGCTTCTGAGCATCTTCTTTGCTGTTAATCTCCCCGATGAGATCTGCTTCCTACGGACACAGGGAGATGGTCAGGTTCCACACAAATGTTAGCAGCAAACTTGTCTGGGTCTGTTGGAACAGAGGAGGCTGAGGGGGGAGCTGATGAGGTGCCACATTGTGAGGGGGAGAGGTGTAGTGGATGCGAGGGAACTGTTCCTCGAGGCAGAGCTGTCTAAAACCAGCAGCTCTTGGTTTAATGGAAGAACATCTGAGGAAGAACACTTTTCAGCCGGAGGTGGTTGGAATCTGGAACTCACTAAATTTAAGAAGTATTTGGTCAAGTATTTGAATTGCCAAGGCATTGAAAGGTACAGACCAAGTGGCAGTAAATGCGATTGCTTTTCCCTTTGTAATACCTCGATGTACTGATGCACAGAATGATCTGTCTGCATGGCAGGCAGACAAAAATTTTTCACTGTCTCTCGGTACATGTGACAATAGTAAACCAATTACCAATTAGTATAGATGGGTATTTGAAGGTTAGCTTGGACATGGTGTTTCGTGCTGTTTTCAATGGACAATGATTAATTGGTATTGGTATTGGTTTATTACTGTCACTTGTACCGAGGTACAGTGAAAAACTTGTCTTGCATACCGATCGCACAGGTCAATTCATTACACAGTGCAGTTACATTGAGTTAGTACAGAGTGCATTGACGTAGTACAGGTAAAAACAATAAAAGTACAGAGTAAAGTGTCACAGCTACAGAGAAAGTGCAGTGCAATAAGGTGCAAGGTCACAACAAGGTAGATCGTGAGGTCAGAATCGGAGTCAGGAGATCAGCCAGTAGAACACAGTCCTGTCCCAGCCAGACCTGGCACTGTCCTCTCCCAGTGGCCTTGAGGATGTGATCTACACTAGGGCTACACGGTGGGTTGAGGGTCCACATGATCTGTGAGCTGTGGAGACCAGGGACTCCCTGTGACCCCCACACTGCCCTACCACCTCACACTGGCCTGGGTGCAAGGGTGCAACTGGCCACTGCAGCAGGAGGCCGTCTCTGGCCAATAATTGATGCAGGTTCTTGAGCCAAAACGTGGACTGTCCATCTCCCCCCACAGATGCTGCCTGACCCGTTGAGTTCCTCCAGCACTTTGTGTGTGGCTCCAGGTTTCCAGCGTCTGCTCTTGTGTCTGCAGTAACTGGAGACTGCAGGGTGTTGGGGTGACACTGACCAGTTAATGTACCAAGCCTATCCCCACACTCAGCAGCTGCCCAGGACAACCCGAGCACAGGGGGAGTTGCGGTCAACACACAGGTCCGTGGTCAGCATGGCTGTGCTGGGCCGAAGGGCCTCTCCTTGTGCTGTGTGACCCGAGGACGCCAAGTGTTGTGTCCACTTCCAGAATGTTCCTGGCGCTCTGCTGCATTGGGATTGAGGCAGGAACATAGCGGGCGGGGAATACAAGCAAAGGCAGGGTGGAGATGTCCAAACCCTTCCCCTGTGGCCCGGTCAAAGTTCCCTCCGCAGGCAGTCACCACCTCCGCAGTACTGCTGGAGTCCCAGACTGCCGGAGGCTCCAGCTTTTGGGATCAGGCACATCTCCTACCCTTCAAAGGTTCTTCACTGGAGTCTGTGGTTGGAGACATCCAGCCTCCAAGTTACAAGGGAAGGCAATGCCCTGCCTTTAGAGCCACAGAGTGATACCGCACAGAAACAGGAGGGCCTTCGGCCCAACTTGTCCATGTCGACCAAGTTTCCTTCCTGAGCCAATCCCATTTGTCAGTGTTTGTCCCATATCCCTTTAAACCTTTCCTATCCGTGTGCTTGTCTGAATATCTTTTAGATGTTGTAACTGTACCCACCTCTACCGCTTCCTCTGGCAGCTTGTTCCACACACCCACCACACTCTGTGTGGAAAAAGTTGCCCCTCAGGTCCCCTTTAGAACCATAGAACCATAGAACACTACAGCACAGAAAAACAGGCAATTTGGCCCTTCTAGTCTGTGCCAAAATGTTATTCTGCTAGTCTCATTTACCTGCATCCAGTCCATAACCCTCCAGACCTCTCCCGTCCATGTATCTATCCAATTTATTCTTAAAACTCAAGAGTGAGCCCGCATTTACCACATCAGATGCAGCCCGTTCCACACACCCACCACTCTCTGAGTGAAGTTCCCCCTAATGTTCCCCCTAAACCTTTCCCCTTTCACCCTAAAGCCATGTCCTCTCGTACTTATCTCTCCTAATCTAGGTGGGAAGAGTCTACTCGCATTAACTCTGTCTATACCCCTCATAATTTTGTAAACCTCTATCAAATCTCCCCTCATTCTTCTCTGCTCCAAGGAATAAAGTCCTAACATGCTCAATCTTTCCCTGTAACTCAACTCCTGAAGACCCGACAACATTCTAGTAAATCTCCTCTGCACTCTTTTAATCTTACTGATATCCTTCCTATAGTTAGGTGACCAGAACTGCACACAATACTCCAAATTTGGCCTCACCAATGTCTTATACAACCTCACCATAACATCCCAACTCCTGTACTCAATACTTTGATTTATGAATGCCAGGATGCCAAAAGCTTTGCAACCCTGTCTACCTGTGACTCTACTTTCAAGGAATTATGTATCTGAACTCCCAGATCCCTTTGTTCCTCCGCACTCCTCAGTGCCCTACCATTTACTGTGTATGTCCTCCCTTGATTTGTCCTTCCAAAATGCAACACCTCACACTTCTTTCCCCTCTCACCTTAAACCTGTGCCCTCTTGTTTTAAACTCCCCGACCCTGGGGAAGACTGTGATCATCCACGTTATCTACACCCCTCATGATTTTATAAACGTCCGTATGGTCCCCCCTCAGCTCCCTTCACTCCAGGGAAAACAGTCCCGGCCTGTCCAGTGTCTCCTTGTAACTCAAACCCTCCAGACCCAGTAACATCCTCACAAGACTTTTCTGCACCCTTTTCAGTTTAATGACATTCTTCCTATAGCTGGGCAACCAGAACTGTATGAGTACTCCAGATGTGACCTTCCCAACATCTTGTACAGCTGTACCATGATGTCCCTGTACTCAGTGCCCTGACCAATGAAGGCCAGCGTGTCAAACACCTTCTTCACCTCCCTGTGTTGTCACTGTCAGGGGACTGGGAGAAGGCTGGCTTGATAGTTAACTCTGACACAGACACAGACACACACACACACACACACACACACACACACACACACACACACACACACACACACACACACACACACACACACACACACACACACACACACACACCACTGCACCACAAGTCAAAACACAAGCAAGCTACGCTTACCCGCATACTGAGTCTTCTAAACGGCTTCGGGGGGCTGTTCTCTGTGGAGTCAGCCGGTGCCTCGTTACTGGGTGAGCAAGGAATGTGTGGTGAGCTGGCACAGAGGGACTCCGGAACCTGGGCAAAGCAGACAGCACACAGAACAAAGCAATCAGCGACAAGGCAGCACACACAGGGCACAGGGCAAGCACTTGGGAACACAGAGAGCCAACACACGGCCAGTTCGACAGCACAGGACCACAGGGTCATCTCACTCCTTCTCCTCGGCGTCCAGCTGGAGTCGAGCCTGGAAGCTAAGGCTGGGGAAGCACACATGGATGGTGGAACAAGCAGCTGTCATATCACAAAGCATTACTGGAGGAGGACAACGTACTGGCTTCTCCGGTGGGAGCTCCTCCACCAGATCAGGAGAGGATCGTGCCCACATCACCAAGACTCAGATGTCACCAGAATTCAACCTGGCCCCTCAGCATCCACAGGAGGCAAGGCTAACATTCCCATCCTCTGCTGGGTCAGCTGAGGTCCAAGAGAGCTTTGTGAAGTGATCCATAACCCTACTACCCTGGCAGGCTGCCCCCACCCAAATCTCGGCCATTGTTGCAGTTCCGCCGGTCAGACCCACACTGGCCTGACTGTCTCCCTCTCCCCGATCTGAGATACCCATCTTCTTTTACTTCGTCCACACGGTTCCACCTCGCTGCCTCACACTGCCCACAGGTCTGCCTCCTTTCTTTCCAACCCTCCCTCGTACAGGCGAGATCGAGAGCTCAAACATATAAATTCAGGAACAGGAGTCGGTCACCCATTCCGACCCCAATGCACACAACCAGACCCACTCAATCCTCCTCAAAGGACAACCCCTTATTCCAGCAATCTCTCCGGTCGATTTACACACCATTTATTTTCTTAACCTCCTGGTCAGCCTCTCGTAGACAACCAGTGTGCGGCTCCTTGAATCCATGACTTCATCAGGTACAGTCCTCCCGAAATGGGTCAACAACACACCAGCATGTTCCCAAAAACTCCTGGAGCTGAAACAATGTGGGGCTGAGCTTGATGTTATTTTAACGATATGCAAGAGAAGTCAATGAGATGTCTCAGCTGCCTCTGATCACAGAGAGAACGTCACCACTCCAGATCCCTGGCCAACCAGAAACCCTGCATCATCTGGGCTTTCCACCTGCAATGCTCAGCACTCACGTTAAGTTTCGCCGAGAGACCCCTACCTGGAACTGAAGTCCGCGGTTCGGAAACAGCATTGCAGACGGTGTTGTTTTCAATACTCTCGTTCTTGAGGGCTGCGACAGAAAACAATTGAAACCAAATTAATTCTATTCACAAGAACACAGGAGCAGGATAGGCCACTCGGCCCCTCAATACCACTGTGGCTGATCTGCCCCAGGCCTCATTTCCTCTTCTGTGCCAGTTCTTCATCGCCCTCAATCCTCTCCCTTCTGATTTTTCAAAAAGTATCTAGTCCCCCACTTCAAGTATTTCCAATGATCGAACCTCCACAGTCTCTGGGGCAGGGAGTTCCGGAGGTTAGCACGGCCCTCACAGTTAACGGAGGCCAGGGGCTCCTTATCCAAGGAAGAAGGGCCTCACATGAATCAGGCCTGATGTGGAGGGTAGTGATCTCGCCCTGTCAGAGGACAATATGGACCCTTGCACCACAGAACCCACCTTCAGATATGTATGAACGTCCACATTTGGAGCAGGAGGAGGTCACCCAGCCCCCCAAGTCTGCCCCAACAGTGAATAACAGTGATGGCTGCTCTGAATGTGACCTCACCGCCCAACCTACCACCCCCTCATTTATCAAGGATCTCTCCACCTCTGCTTCCAAAATCCTCAGACTGCTTCCACCGCCCTTTGAGGAAGAGAGTTCCAAAGGCTCAAAAGCTTCGGAGAAAAAGATATAGTCCCAACTTTGTCTTAGATGATGGGCCCTTGATTTTCAGCTGTGAAGCTGGTTCAAAGTTCTCCCACAAGATGAAAGATCCTCTCCACACCCCTCTTGTCAAGACCTCTCAGATCATCAAGTCCCCACTCACGTTCCCAGCTGGTCCAATCTTTCCTCATGGGGCAATGAGGAGATAACAGTAAAGACAATCTGCAGATGCTTGAAATCTGAAATAAAAGCATAGAATGCTGGCAACTTTCAGCACGTCAGGCGGAGTTAACAGGTCAGGGTGAAGACCCTTCACCTGAATGTCTTGCATAATTTTGTATTCTTGTATAATTTATGTTTAATTTGTTTTTCTTGTGAATGCTGCTTATCTGCTGCGATGTGCCTGTGATGCTGTGCACACATGGACATGTGCAGATCACAGTAGCCTCAACCTTGACTTTGATGAAGGATCTTCAACCTAAAACATTACCTGTGTTCCTCTCCCCACAGATGCTGCTTGACCTGCTGAGTGTTTCCAACATTTTCTATTTTATTTCAGATTTCCAGCTCCTGCAATGTTTGTTTCTCCAGTGAGGAGAGTTAGGTCCCTGCGGATCCCTCCCCGTGCACAGCAGGGGGTTAGACCCAGAGGTACTAGGTCATTCTCCCACTGCTAGGTTGGGACAGAGACCCAGGGCCCTGTTGTACAGGACTTGAATGTCTCGCACTCCAGGTCTGAGGATGGGCTCAGCCCAGTCACAGGTGGGAACCCCTGCTCAGGGGTCACCCATACTGTTCGGGACCCCCGGCATCTAATGACCTTTGCATTTCAGATGGTGAGAGGGACTGAGAGGGTGGGTGCGGAGAGGGAGTTTGACCTGGGGGGGCTGAGTTTCAGAATGAGACCTCACCCATTTCAGACGGAGCTGAGGAGCAATTTCTTCTCTCAGTGTGTTGGGAATTCTTGGAATCCTCCACACCAGTCCTTGTATCCATTCAAGGTGGGAAAGTGGTGCTGAGGCCAAGACTGGATCAGCCATGATCTTAGTGGGTTCTCCATTTAAACAAAGGGAATTACACAAAGGTATGTGGAGTGAGTTGGCTCCAATAGGCTGGGGAGCCAAGGGTATTAACAGACACGCCCTTGGAGGGGCAAATGGTGAACATTTAAGGGCAAGTGAAGGAACTCTAACAGCTGGACATTACTTTCTGGAGCAAAGCCACAAAAGGAAAGTGACCAACTTTGGCCAACAAAGGAAGTTAAGGATAGTATTCTTCATGGTCAGCACAGCATATATGGGCCAAAGGGCCTGTTTCTGTGCTGTTCTCTGGTTTGGACCCAAAGAAGAAGGATGTACACAATGCCAGGGAAAAGTAGGAGGTCTGAGCATTGGGAGCAGTTTAGAATCCAGCAAAAAAGGACCCAGAGCTTGAATCAGAGAGAAAACACAGTGTTTGAGACAAACTGGCAAGGAACATCAAAAGCAGTCTATATAAACTTCTACAAGAGAAAAGAAAAAGTTTAGTGAAGACAAATACAGGTCCCTCACAGTCAGAAATGCAGAACTTATAATGGGGAGCAGAGAAATGTCAAGAGCACGGGTGCTGGAAAACTCAGCCAGTGTGTGGAGAGAGGACCCAGTCGGTGTGTCAGGTCAGTGACGCTTCTTCACAATCCCCGACCTGCAGCGTGGACCAGCTCTCCTCTCCACACGTACCACTTGTGTTCTTCTGACGACAGAGCCCCCGCTGTTCATGGGCACGGGGCAAGGGCATTTTGGCAGCCAGAGTTCCGGTCTATCCCTGCCTCCCACCACAACGCAGCTCCCCACATCGCACTTCCACCCACTCCCTCCCCCACTCCACCGAGGCTGAGATCAATGAAGTGCGTCACCACCCCAAGGAGCGTACTGAGCCCAGAAGTCAGCGGCTTCAGTGCAGAGGTGACTGGTGTTGAGGACCCTGTGTGTGTGGAGGGCAGCGACGGACTGTAACGAAGTGCTGTGTGCGGACTGAGAGCTGATGTGTCAGCACATTGACTGCACAGTCAATGCCGAGGCTCTTCTCAGCTCATCCAGTGGACGGCAGAGTGCCACACTAGTAGAACCCCTGCCTCGTGACTCCGGAGACCCGGGCTCAATCCTGACTGAGCGGAGTTCGCACGCTCTCCCTGTGACCGCGAGGGTTTCCCCCGGGTGCTCCGGTTTCCTCCCACACCCCAGGACGTGCGAGTTGCTGGGTTAATTGGTCGCTGTGGATTGCCCCTGGTGTCTAGGTGGGGGTGGGGGGTAGAATCTGTGGGAAGTGATGGGAACGTGGTGAGAGAGGATTGGTTTACGTGGGTGGTGGATGGTCAGGACAGACTCGATGGGCCGAAGGGCCTGATTCTGTGCTGTCTCTTTCTGTGACCCTACCTTGGGTGGGGGATCGTTGGTGCCCACCGTGGTGTCGGGGTTCCGTGTGGTCAGCCTGCGCTCTGTCCAGTACTTGCGTTCCTCGCGTTGCACCATCTCCATCTGGTGTACGTCACTGCGGGACAGGACAGAGGCAGTGAGGTGGCCCCATCACGCACACTGAGACGGTGGGACGGCCCCCGTCACGCACACTGAGGCAGTGGGACGGCCCCCGTCACGCACACTGAGGCAGTGAGACTACCCCCGTCACGCACACTGAGACGGTGGGACGGCCCCCATCACGCACACTGAGGCAGTGAGACGGCCCCCGTCACGCACACTGAGGCGGTGAGACGACCCCCGTCACGCACACTGAGGCAGTGGGACGGCCCCCGTCACGCACACTGAGGCGGTGAGACGACCCCCGTCACGCACACTGAGGCGGTGAGACGACCCCCGTCACGCACACTGAGACGGTGGGACGGCCCCCATCACGCACACTGAGGCAGTGAGACGGCCCCCGTCACGCACACTGAGGCGGTGAGACGACCCCCGTCACGCACACTGAGGCGGTGAGACGGCCCCCGTCACGCACACTGAGGCGGTGAGACGGCCCCCGTCACGCACACTGAGGCGGTGAGACGGCCCCCGTCACGCACACTGAGGCGGTGAGACGGCCCCCGTCACGCACACTGAGGCGGTGAGACGGCCCCTGTCACGCACACTGAGGCACACGCACACTGAGGCAGTGAGACGACCCCCGTCACGCACACTGAGGCAGTGAGACGACCCCCGTCACGCACACTGAGGCAGTGAGACGACCCCCGTCACGCACACTGAGGCAGTGAGACGACCCCCGTCACGCACACTGAGGCAGTGAGATGACCCCCGTCACGCACACTGAGGCGGTGAGACGGCCCCCGTCACGCAGACTGAGACGGTGAGACGGCCCCCGTCACGCACACTGAGGCAGTGAGACGGCCCCCGTCACGCAGACTGAGACAGTGAGACGGCCCCTGTCACGCACTGAGGCAGTGAGACGGCCCCTGTCACGCACACTGAGGCAGTGAGGTGGCCCCGTCACGCACACTGAGGCAGTGAGGTGGCCCCGTCACGCACACTGAGGCAGCGTGGACGCCTCGCACTGCTGCGCGTGGGGAGGGCGATTCAGGCAGCATCCGTGGGGGCAGAGGGATGGTCAACGTTTCGGGTCGAGACCCTGCGTCAGGACTGAGGGTGGAGAAGGGAGTCAGGGTAAAGGGGTGAGGGGGAGGTGGGGCAGGGAGGTGTTGGGTGGATCCAGGTGGGGGAGGATGAGGGGGAGGGGGAGGGGGAAGGGGAGGTGGGGCAGGGGCCGGGAGGTGATGGGTGGAGTGTAATGTGAGGAAGGTGGAGTAGAACCGTACAGGGGGTGGACGGTGGGGTCAGATGGGAATGGTGGGGGGTAGGGGAAGTCAGTTATGGGGGTGGGAGAGGGGTTGGAAAGGAGGGAGTGGAAGGGTTGGAGAACCTGGATGATCACAAGGAGAGGAAGGGGACAGGGGCAGGGGGGGCAGGGGGGCTGGGTGGGGGTGGAGGCAGGTACAATAGAGGGGTTTAAGAGGCTCTTAGACAGGAACATGGATGTGCAGGGAATGGAGGAATGTGGACCTTGTGTAGGCAGAAGGGATTAGTTAAGTTCAGCATTTAAGTACTAGTTTAGTGAGTTCGGCACAACACAGTGGGCCGAAGGGCCTGTTCCTGTGCTGTGAAATTGTTTGTAAATAAGGTTGTTCTTCATTAATGAAATCAGAGGGCTGCCCCTCAGTGGGTCAGACAGTATCCGCGGAGAGAGGTCAGTGTTCCAGGTCTGGGACCTTTGACAGGGATGGGTTTCCCTCGGAGGAAGCCTCTGCGTGGGATTATTCATCCACCTTGATGCACGAGAGGTGCGACTCGCCCGTCTCCCGGTCGGTTCTGCGGTGATTCCAGCGGGGAATGATCCCAGGTACGTTGAGTTTAGCCCCTCAAGTGCCGGCGAGGTTCCCCGACACCTTCACCCTCCCTCGGACTGGTCCCCAGCCACCCCTGCTGACATCCCTACCTCAACGAGCAGACGATCTCGGTGAACTTTGGCCTTTCCCGTGGTTCGTAGGTCCAACAGCGGGTCATCAGGGTGTAGAGAGTCGGTGGACACACCTCAGGCTTCGGGAGCCTGTCGCCTCTCTCCAGCACGCTGATCACATCCCGGTTTTCCAGCCAGAAGAAAGGCTGCTTCCCGAAGCTGAGGATCTCCCACATGCACACACCTGTGGTCGGCCCAGAGCGGAGACTTACCACGGGGTCAGGAGACACCTCGGGGTGGTCAGACCAGCCGCCCAGTGCAGTCCACTGAGGGAACATCCCGGCTGGCGAGCAGCGGCTTCCCCGGATTCCCACTCTCCTTCCGTCATTCCAAACCCACCACCTCCACCAGCCGGGACTAGGGTAGCAGACACGCGGGAACACCACCCCTCAGCAGGGGTGCGAGGGGAAGGGTTTTTACAGAGTGGTTTGTGACTGGAAGGTGATGCCGGAACTGGTGCTGGAGGCAGCTACAGCCACCACTGTCTGACCATGAGATACAGGATCAGTCAGGCCATTCGGCCCATCTCCCATTCAATCAGGGCTGATTATTTTTTCAACCCCATTCTCCTGCCTTCTCCTCAGAACCCTTAACCCCCTCACCAATCAAGAACCTGTCAATCTTTGCCTTAAACACACCCAATGACTTGGCCTCCACAGCCCTCTGTGGCAACAAATTCCACAGATTCACTGCCCTCTGGCTCAAGAAATTCCTCCTCATCTCTGTTCTAAAGGGACGTCCCTTTATTCTGAGGCTGTGCCCTCGGATTCTGGACTCTCCCACTGATGGAAACGTCCTCTCCACGTCCACTGTATCCAGGCCTTTCAGTATCCGGCAGGTTTCAATGAGATTTCCCTCATCCTCCTGAACTTCATCGAGTACAGGCCCAGAGACGTCAAACACTCCTCATTTAAGCTTTTCGTTCCCAGGATCATTCCTGTGAACCTCCTCTGGACTCTCTCCGGGGCCGTCACGTCCTTCCTTGGGCGCGGGACCCCAGATTGCTCAGCACGTTTCAGAGACATTTCGACAGACACACGTGGGCAAGGCTCAGGAGGATATGGACCTAATGTCGCAGATGGGATTGGTAGAGGTGGGCACTGAGGTCAGCATGCCCATGGTGGGCCGAAGGGCCTGTTTCTGTGCTGTACCACTCTGTGACTCTGGCTGTCTGGGCAGATGGTGGCCCCCTGGTCTGGGGGGGGTTGGGGAGAGGGTGACAGGCTGGTCCTCCGGTCAGGGGCGAGGGGGTGATCCCGCTGCGCACACTCACCAAACATCCAGACATCACTGGCGGAGGTGAAACGCCTGAAGTTGATGGACTCCGGTGCCATCCATTTGATGGGCATCCTGGTCACTGACGCTGTGGAGAGAGGTGGAGAGTTACTGCCACTGCTGAGGTGATGGGATGGGACACAGCACTCGGGACAGTCTCATGGGCACCATGCCAGGGGGCAGTGACACATGGGGGAGTAGATGCCACGGCCACTGACTGCCGAGGGTCAGTGACCCACGGGGGGGGGCAGGTACCATGGGCACTGGGTGCCACGGTCAGTGACCCATGGGTGTTGGGTACCATGGGCACTGGGTACCAGGGTCAGTGACCCATGGGTGTTGGTACTGTGGGCACTGGGTACCAGGGTCAGTGACCCATGGGTGTTGGTACTGTGGGCACTGGGTACCAGGGTCAGTGACCCATGGGTGTTGGTACCGTGGGCACTGGGTACCAGGGTCAGTGACCCATGGGGTGTTGGGTACCATGGGCACTGGGTACCAGGGTCAGTGACCCATGGGTGTTGGTACCGTGGGCACTGGGTACCAGGGTCAGTGACCCATGGGGTGTTGGGTACCATGGGCACTGGGTACCAGGGTCAGTGACCCATGGGTGTTGGTACCGTGGGCACTGGGTACCAGGGTCAGTGACCCATGGGGTGTTGAGTACCATGGGCACTGGGTGCCACGGTCAGTGACCCATGGGTGTTGGTACCGTGGGCACTGGGTACCAGGGTCAGTGACACATGGGGTGTTGGGTACCATGGGCACTGGGTGCCACGGTCAGTGACACACGGGGTGTTGAGTACCGTGGGCACTGGGTACCAGGGTCAGTGACCCATGGGTGTTGGTACTGTGGGCACTGGGTACCAGGGTCAGTGACACATGGGGTGTTGGGTACCATGGGCACTGGGTGCCACGGTCAGTGACACACGGGGTGTTGGGTACCGTGGGCACTGGGTACCAGGGTCAGTGACCCATGTGTGCTGGTACCGTGGGCACTGGGTGCCGAGGACTCTTCCCCTACCTTTGTAGTAATTGTCCTCTTCAATGTAACGCGAGAGACCAAAATCACCCAGCTTCACGCAGCTCGGAGCAGCTACCAGGACGTTCCGAACGGCGATATCCCTGTGGGGAAGGAGGAAGGTTAACTCCCGGCAGTGGGAAACAAGGTGAGGCGACTCAGTGGGAAGGGGAGGAGGGAGAGGGAGGGAGCCAAAGGCCTTCGAGGAATCAACATCAGGGCAGAAAATCCATCGCGTTATTGAACTCTAACAGAGCTACACAGCACGGACACAGACCCTTCGCCACAACCAGTCCGTGCCAACCAGGGTGCCTACCTGAGCTCGTCTCATTTGTCTGCATTTGGCCCATATCCCTCTGAACTTTTCCTATCCGTGTACCCGTCCAAATGTCTTCTAAATGTTGCTAATGTACCTGCTTCACCCACTTCCTCTGGCAGCTCGTTTCATACACTGACCAATTCCTCCGGCACGATTATTCTCAACACTGGTGCCCCACAAGGCTGCGTCCTCAGCCCTCTACTCTACTCCCTATACACTCACGACTGTGTGGCCAGAGTCTGCTCTAACTCCATCTACAAGCTTACAAATGATACCACCTCGGTAAAGCAGCCAACATAATCAAAGACCCCACCCACCCGGGACATTCTCTCTTCTCCCCCTTTCCATTGGGCAGAAGATACAAAAGCCTGAAAGCACGTACCACCAGGCTCAAGGACAGCTTCTATCCCACTGTTATAAGACTATTGAACGGTCCCCTAGTATGATAAGTTGGACTCTTGACCTCACAATCTACCTTGTTATGGCCTTGCACCTTATTGTCTGCCTGCACTGCACTTTCTCTGTAACTGTAACACTTTATTCTGCAATCTGTCTTGTTTTACCCTGTACTACCTCAGTGTACTGTGCACCTCAATTGATCTGTACGAACGGTATGCAAGACAAATTTTTCACTGTACCTCGGTACAAGTGACAATAATAAACCGATACCAATTCCAATTCCCTCTGGGTGAAAAAGTTGCCCCTCAAGTTCCTATTAAATCTTTCCCCTCTCATCTTAAACCTGTGCGCTCTAGTTCTTGATTCCCCAACCCTGGGAAAAAGACTGAGTGCATTCACCCTAGCTATGATTTTATACACCTCTATAATATCACCCCTCATTCTCCTACACTCTAATGAAAACAGTCCTGACCTGCTGTACCCCTCTCCATAACTCAGTCCCTTGAGTCCTGACTACATCTTTGTAAATCTCCTCTGCACTCTTTCCAGCTTAATGGCACCTTTCCTACAACAGGGTGACCAAAACTGGACACAATACTCCAGGTGTGGCCTCACCGATGTCCTGTACAACTGCAACATAACCTCCCAACTCCTGTACTCAGTGCCCTGACTGATGAAGGCCAGTGTGCCGAACGCCTTCTTCACCACCCTGTCTACTTGCGACACCACTTTCAGGAAACCATTACAAGATGATAAAAGGCATAGATCGAGTGGACAGTCAGAGACTTTTTCCCAGGGTGACAATGGCTAACACGAGGGGGCATAATTTTAAGGTGATTGGAGGAAGATATAAGGGGGATGTCAGGGGTAAGTTCTTTCCACAGAGAGTGGTGGGCGCGTGGAACGCACGGCCGGCAGAGGTTGTGGGGGCAGATACATTAGGGACATTTAAGAGACTCTTAGATAGACACATGAATGATAGAGAAATGGAGGGCTATGTGGGAGGGAAGGGTTAGATAGATGTTAGAGCAGGATGAAATGTCGGCACCACATTGTGGGCCGAAGGGCCTGTATGGTGCTGTCGTGTCCTATGTTCTGTGTACTTGTACTCTAAGGTCCCTCTGTTCTACAAGACCCCTCAGGGCTCTACTGTTCAGAGTGAAAGTCCTAGCCTCTTTTGTCTTCCCAAAATGCAACACCTTGCACTTTCCCAAATTAAACTCCATTTGCCATTCCTTGGCCCACTGACCCAGCTGATCGAGATCCCTCTGTAAATCCTGATAACCATCTTCAATCAATGATCCCACCTATTTTAGTGCCATCTGCAAACGTACCAACTGTGCCCTGTACAATCTTATCCAAATCATTGATATGGATGACAAACAACAATGGGCCCAGCACCGACCCCCTGAGGCACACCACAGGTCACGGGCCTCCAGTCTGAGAAACAACCTTCCATCATTGCTCTCTGCTTCCTACCATTAAGCCAATTGGGTACCCAATTAGCTAAAATTGGCTGTCACATCTTTTCCGAGGGAAACGTTCAGGTCAGGGGCAGTTTATGAAGCCAGTGATCCACATTGGGTGGACCCAGGGGCCCAGCCATGGCATCGGGGTCCTGAACATGTTGACATGTTGGACCAAGGCCCAGCATCGTGTGGGACATTCAGTGGTCCTCAACTCCTTCTGTGCAATGGGCTGTATGGCAACAAGGTGATGGTGTCACCAGCCCTTCCTTTTTTGGTCGTGGAGCTGTGCTGGGGATTCCCCGCACTGTCTACGATGGTTCTGTAAGAAGATTGGGTTTGGTATCAATACCAAACGGGATGGCCAATGGGATGGGATGACCAACTTTGCCCCCAGCTACTGTATATGAAGTTCTGTGTAAATCGGGCTGTTGGCAACCTCAGGCCTGACCTACTGGAAACACAAGTGATCAGACCAGCTCCATCTTTTCTAGATGCATCACAGAAAGCATCCTACCTGGATACATCACAGCTTGGTACGGCAACTGCTCTGCCTGGGACTGCAAGAAACTGCAGAGAGTTGTGGACACAGCCCAGTGCATCACGGGAACCAGCCTCCCCTCCTTGGACTCTGTTTACACTTCCCACTGCTTCGGTAAAGCAGCCAGCATAATCAGAGACCCCATCCACCCTGGACATTCTCTCTTCTCCCACCTCCCATTGAGCAGAAGGTACAAAAGCTTGAGAACACATACCATCAGGCTCAGGGCTCAAGACTCTTACAAATTTCTACAGATGTACGGTGGAGAGCATTCTGACTGGTTGCATCACCGCCTGGTGTGGAGGCTCCAATGCACAGGATTGCAAAAGGCTGCAGAGGGTTGTAGCCAGTTCCATCACGGGCACAGCCCTCCCCACCATAGAAACATAGAAAACCTACAGCACAATTCAGGTCCTTCAGCCCACAAAGCTGTGCCGAACATGTCTCTACCTTAGAAATTACTAGGCTTGCCCATAGCCCTCTATTTTTCTCAGCTCCATGTACCTATCTAACAGTCTCTTAAAAGACCCTATCGTATCCGCCTCCACCACCGTTGCTGGCAGCCCATTCCACACACTCGCCACTCTCTGAGTAAAAAACTTACCCCTGACATCTCCTCTATATCTACTCCCCAGCACCTTAAACCTATGTCCTCTTGTGGCCATCAATTCAGCCCTGGGGAAAAGCCTCTGACTATCTACCCTATCACTGCCTCTTATCATCTTATATACCCCCTCATCCTCCGTCGCTCCAAGGAGGAAAGGCCGAGTTCCCTCAACCTGCTTTCATAAGGCATGCTCCACATTCCAGGCAGCCTCCTTGTAAATCTCCTCTGCACCCTCTTTATGGCTTCCACATCCTTCCTGTAGTGAGGCGACCAGAACTGAGCACAATACACCAAGTGGGGTCTGACCAGGGACCTATATAGCTGCAACAATACCTCTCGGCTCCTAAATTCAATTCCCCGATTGATGAAGGACAATACACCATATGCCTTCCTAACCACAGAGTCAACCTGCGCAGCCGCTTTGAGAATCGAGGACATCTTCAAGAGGCGGTGCCTCAAGCAGGCAGCACCCATCACTAAGGACCCTCACCATCCGGGACATGGTCTCTTCATGTTACTACTGTCGGGGAGGAGGTACAGGAGCCTCAATGATTCAGGAACAGCGTCTTCCCCTCCGGCATCAGATTTCTGAACGGTCCATGAACACTCCCTCATTATTCCTCTTTTTTTGCACTATTTATTTATTTTTGGCAACTTGCAGTAATTTTACGTCTTTCACTGTACTGCTGCCGCAAAACAACACATTCAACCTGATATGTCGGCGATAACCTGATTCTGAAGGATAGCCTCTATCCATCGTTATTGTTACCAGACACTTGAACGACTTCTCAAAGGCTAAAACATGAATTCTTAATCTTCCAATCTCCCTCGTCGTGGTCCTTGCACCTTATTGTCTGCCTGCACTGCACTTTCTCTGTAGCTGTGACACTTTATTCTGCATTCTGTTTTCTTTGTACTACCTCGATGTACTTATGTATGGCATGATCTGTCTGGATGGCGCATAGACTAAAGCTTCTCACTGTACCTCGGTAAGTGTGACAGTAATAAACCAGTTACCAATACCAGACCCTGGCCCTCCTTCCCTCCCTGTGTCACGACCCCACCCCCATCACCACTAAGACCATGAATCTGTCTTGGCCTTGGATGTATCCAATGCCTGAGGAATTCCAGACATTCCCCAGCTTCCTCAGCTCTGTCTGAAATGGCTGGCTTTTATTTTCCGAGGATATTCCTGCGATGCCTTGACAAGCAGACGGAATACAAAATGCAGCAAGCCTGATGTGGGCGGAGATCAGGCATCACAGGGTCAGCACTACTCGGAGAGGCCGGGAGCAGAAAGGTGGCCACTGATCCTACTTCCAGCAGCTAACTAAATGGTTTACACAGTTAACTAGTAACTAATCGGTACAAACAATAGCAGTACCATTGCCTCCCTCTGACCAGCTGCCCTGCTAGTTCAAGGTGACGGCAGAACGTACCGATGCACAACCTTCACCCCCTCCAGGTAGGCGAGGGCTTTGGAGATCTGCCACGAGTAATCCACCAGTGTGACCACTTCTAGAGTGGCTTTGTTTGTGACCAGGTAACTCTCCAGCTGGGTTTAAAACAAAGCACAAGGATTGTGATCAGCCTCCGGAGAGCAGGGAGTTAGGAACCCGGGGAGAGGGCTCCTGGGAGCTCCATTCCCAGCACCGAGGTCCCTGCACCTGCTGTCCTCTCCGCCCTCGGCCAGTCCCATGGTGTCACTGAGCGTCTAGGCACCACAGGGAGCTGGGAATTCTGGGCATGTCTGGGAGATGGGAATTCCGGGAACTGCAGTCCCGCCCCTACCTCAGTACTGACCCCCCTCAGTACCGCCCCTCCCTCACCACGACACTCCCTCAGTATCACCCCTCCCACAGTGTGACCCTCCCTCAGTACCACCCCTCCCACAGTGTGACCCTCCCTCAGTACCGCCCCTCCCACAGTGTGACCCTCCCTCAGTATCACCCCTCCCACAGTGTGACCCTCCCTCAGTACCACCCCCCACAGTGCGACCCTCCCTCAGTACCACCCCTCCCACAGTGTGACCCTCCCTCAGTACTGCCCCCCCCCACAGTGTGACCCTCCCTCAGTACTGCCCCTCCCACAGTGTGACCCTCCCTCAGTACCACCCCTCTCACAGTGCGACCCTCCCTCAGTACTGCCCCCCCCCACAGTGTGACCCTCCCTCAGTACCACCCCCCACAGTGTGACCCTCCCTCAGTACCACCCCTCCCACAGTGTGACCCTCTCTCAGTACCACCCCTCCCACAGTGTGACCCTCTCTCAGTACCACCCCTCCCACGGTGTGACCCGTCCTCAGTACCACCCCTCCCACAGTGTGACCCTCTCTCAGTACTGCCCCTCCCACGGTGTGACCCGCCCTCAGTACCGCCCCTCCCACAGTGTGACCCTCCCTCAGTACCCCCTCCCACAGTGTGACCCTCCCTCAGTACCACCCCTCCCTCACTATGACACTCTCTCACTGCCCCTCCCACAGTCTCTGAGGTAGGACGTGAATGTTTCAGCTTCAGTTCCCACCTACTCCTGCCTCTCCCCCCACTTCCCCTCACCTCTCCATAAGGATATAATTCCATGATTAGCCAGGCCGGCTCCTCTTCGATCATCCCGATCAGTTTGACGAGGTGGGGATGGTCCAGGGGCTGCATGATCACTGGGAAAGGAAAGGGAACTGTTTACTGAAGGTGGAAACTCAAACACTGCCGCGCCCAGACATCTCCGGGCAGGGCAGGGAGTGCTGGGAATTGTCCGTGTGGATCCGCTGGCTGGGAGAGAGCCCGAGAGAGTCCCGGAGTGTGACCCAGAGAGACAGAGATGTGGAGAGAGTATATGTCAGAGAGAGAGAAGGACACACACACACACACACACACACACACACACACACACACACAGAGGGTCAGAGACAGAGAGAGAGCGAGGGACTGACATGGAGGGAGAGAAAGTGACAGACAGAGTAATGTAGAGAGAGAAAGGGTGAGAGAGGGAGGGAGCGAGAGGGAGAGAGAGATGGGTGAGAGAGGGAGAGAGAGGGAAAGGGAGAGGGAGGGGGAGGGAGAGAGGGGGAGGGAGAGAGGTGGAGAGTCGGGTATTGGAATTGGTTTATTATTGTCACTTGTACTGAGGTGCAGTGAAAAGCTTGTCTTAGCAACCGATGGTACAGGTCAATTCATTACACAGTGCAGTGACATTGAGGTAGTACAGAGTGCATTGATGTAGTACAGGTAAAAACAGTAACAGTACAGAGTAAAGTGTCACAGCTACAGAGAAAGTGCAGTGTAAGAGGGAGGGAGAGATGGAGAGAGGGTGAGGGAGGGTGAGAGACACACACAACCAGAGGTGTTGAGCCCAGAGGTGACTGAGTGACGGTTGTGATGATTGCTTGTGACACATGCAGTGATGAAGCTGGTGTGGGATCTCCACCTCCTGGCAGACATCACTGTGTGGTGACGTTCTGGGTACAGGAGATGTCTGTGTGGACATCTCCATCCCAGTGGTTAAATAATTGGGCGGGGAGCCAAACTTCTGGTCCAGGATCCAGGGACATGAGTTCAAATCATAGAGTCATACAGCATAGAAATAGGACCTTCGGCCCAACTTGTCCATGCTGACCACTGTGCCTGTCTGAACTAATACCATTTGCCCGCATTTGGCTCATATCCCCTCCAGTTTTAGACCCCCCTACGCTGGGAAAATGACTGTCACCATCCACTTTATCTGGTCCAGCAGAATCCTGAGGCTCAGCAGCGACTTGGAATGAGACAACTTTGGAATCGTTCGCTTCAGGGGCATCGAGCTGAGCACTGCAGTGGGCAAGGCACAGAGGAATATGGACCCAATGTTGGCAAATGGGATCGGTGTGGCTAGGTACCACGGTCGGCATGGACATGGTGGGCCGAGTAGCCTGCTTCTGTGCTGTAACACACTATGACTCCATTCCAAAAACTGCAGATGCTGGAAATCTGAGATAAAACCCATAAATGAAGGAGCTGCTCAGCGGGTCAGGCAGCGTCTGTGGAAGGAAATGGACAGTCAACATCTTGGGTCGAGACCCTTCACCTGGACCCTCAGTCCATCTCAGCCCAAAATGTCGACTGTCCATTTCCCCCAACAGATGCTGCCCAACCCGCTGAGTTCCTCCAGCTGTTTGTTTTTGGCTCCAGATTCCAGCATCTGTGGTTCCGTGTGTCTCTGTAGAGAGGGAACCTGGCCGGGTGCTGATGATAGATCATCGGTGTGGACCATTGACTCGGCTCTTCTCTCCACAGCTACTGCACGGCCCGCTGAATGTCTCCGGCATCCAGCTACAGCGGCCAGTCCACGCTGTGTGTGAGCAACCCTTACTGCCTTCTGAGAGGAATTTCTCCTTGACCTCAAACGTGCAGTCGCTTTTGCAGGTCTTCACCGCCACGGCAAGCTGTTCCCCTCTCTGTGGGAGAAAGACACAAGGTCACTGGGAGAGCATTGATGGCAGCCGAAGTCACTCTGCGGTTTCTATGAAGGACAAGCGTTACACCTTAAGCATTGCTCCCTGACACTCCGTAACCACCCGTCCTCACTGATCAGAGGTGCAGAGTGATCACAGTATGGGAGTCAGGAAGTTATGATGTGTCTCTACAGAACTCTGGTTAGGCTGCATTTAGAGTATTATGTGTAGTTCTGGTCACCTCACTACAGGAAGGATGTCGAGGCTTTAGAGAGGGTGCAGAGGAGGTTTACTAGGATGCTGCCTGGATTAGAGGGCATGTGCTATCAGGAGAGGCTGGACAAACTTGGGCTCTTTTCTCTGGAGCAACGGAGGCTGAGGGGTGATCTGTTGGAAGTATATAAAATGATGAGGGGCACAGATAAGATGGACAGGCAATATCTTTTTCCCATTATTGAGCAATCCAATACCAGAGGGAATGCACTTAAGGTGAGAGGGCGTAGGTTTAGAAGAGACATGAGGGGTACGTTTTTTACTGAGAGAGTGGTGGGTGCCTGGAATGTGTTGCCTGATAGGGTGGTGGAGGCAAATTCATTGGGGGCTTTTAAGAGGGGCTTGGATGGGCACATGAATGAGAGGAAGATGGAGGGATATGGGTATTCTGTAGGTAGCAGGGAATTGCTATGTCAGCACAACATTGTGGGCCGAAGGGCCTGTTCTGTGTTGTACTGTTCTATGTTCTATCATGATGGATTTATTTGTAAACTTTTCCATTATGACTAACTACAGTCGCATCTTAAACAGAACCCCACTCACAGGAAGGTTTTTATTTGAATACACAGCAAAACCTTGTTGTGAGTTAAAACCAGAGAGTTTTTCAATGTTTCTTCATTTTCTGCAATCCCAGTATTGCAGACCCAGCGTCTATTGCCCATCCCCACCTGCCCCTGGAGGAGGGGGGGGAGCTGCCCCCTTGAACCGCTGCAGTCCGTGTGGGGAAGCTGCTCCCACGGTGCCGTTGGGAGGAAGCTCCAGGGTTTGGACCCAGTGATGGTGAAGGAACGGCCATGTATTTCCAGGTCAGGGTAGGGTGGGACTGGGAGGGGAACCTGTAGGTGGTGGTGTCCCCCTGCTCCCACTGCCCTTGTCCTTCCTGCAGGGAGAGGTGGTGGGTTTGGGAGGTGCTGTCGGAGTAGTCTGGGCGAGTAACTGTGGTGCATTTTATTCTCCAACATGTCCCAACAAGTTACTCAGTTCAGGGGTAGTTTTGGATGGATCGTAAATGTTGCTTCACCAGCACTGCCCACATCCCATTTACAGCTGACAAGGTCCCGCATGGTGCGCTGGTCCACAAGGTTCCTTGCACTCCGAGGTGCGCTGCCTGATTGGATCCAACGCTGGCTTGGTGTCAGGAGGCAGAGAGTGGTGGAGACATGGTCTTCTGATGGGAAGTCAGTGACCAGTGTTGTACCGCAGGGATCGGTCCTGGGACCCTCGCTGTTTGTGATATATCAACATCTTGGATGCAAATGCCGGAGGAATGATCAGTGAGTTTGCAGCTGACACAAACGTTGGTGATTTTGTGGGTAGTGAGGAAGATTGTCCAAGGCCACAGAAGGATACAGGTCAGTTGGAAGGTTGGCTACCAAGTTGGCAGATGGAATTTAATCCCAACGGAATGTATTTAGGAAGGCAAGTAGGGGTAGGATGTAAACAATGCATGGTAGGGCACTAAGGAATGTTGTTGAACAGAAGGTTCAAGTCCAGAGTTCCCTGAAAGTGGCAACACAATAGATAGGGCGGTGACGAAGGTGTACGGTATGCCTGCCTTCATAGGTCAGGACATAGAAAATAAAAGTTGGGACGTTATGTCGCAACTTTGCAAATGCTGGTCAGACCGTGCTGGGAGCACTGCGTGCAGTTCTGGTCACCACACTGCAGGGAGGATGTGACTGCGCCAGAGAGGGTACAGAGAAGTTCACCAGGGTGTCTCTTGTTTAGAGGACTTCAGTCATGGGGAGGGATTGGACAGGCTGGGACTGTTTTCCCTGGAACTAGGGAGGCTGATGGAGGGAGGGTGACCTGATGGAGGTTTATAAAATCATGAGGGGCATAGACAGGGTAGATATCTTTTTCCTGTGGAAGGGGTATCAAAAACAAGAGGGCATAGGTTGAAGGTGAGAGGAAGGAGTTTTAAGGGGGAAAGGGAAAGTTAATTTTTTTTTGCACAAAGTAGGTGAAATCTGGAACTCACTGCCAGAGGGGGTGGTGGAGTCAGGTACAGTCACTGTATTTAAGATGCAACTAGACAGTAACTTACAGAGTCAAGGAATAGAAGGGTATGGTCCTAATGTGGCCAAACAGGATTAGTGTAGACGGGCAAAATGGTCAGCATGGGCAGGATGGGCTGAAGGGCCTGTCTCTGTGCTACACATCTCTAGGACTCTGTCACAAGATGTCCCAGACTTGAGAAACCTGGGCCACCAGGTCCAAAGAGGAGGAAATCTTCCAGTTCCGACATTGACCAGTAAACACACAACGGCTCAGCGTGGGATATAACACCTTGACGTTCAAACGTCACATCACAAGGTGATTTGAAGAGAAAAGACTCACCGCCGTCTTGTAAACTCCTTCATAAACCTGACCAAAGAATCCTTCTCCCAGAATCCTGCCCAGAACCACTGAGTCTCGAGAGATACTGTTCTGAGGAACTGTAAGGAAATTGAAGAGAAATGAGCAGAGTGTCAGACTGGGAGCCAGCGCGCTGGTTCCACCCACCCCACAACAGGGAGAGTGGCTGAAGCTCCTCACTCCAGCTGGTGTTCACAGACCTCGAGACAACCCTCACACCACCTACACCACTTGTCTGTAAGGGCCGCTGAAGATTACAGAAAGGTCTGTTGGTGTGGGAGGGATAAGGAGGCTACATTCCTGACCAGGGCATCTCTCATATCTGGCTCAGTCTGCACTTCCCATTCCCTGCCACATTCAGCTAAACAAAAGAGCTGGTCATTGACTTCAGGAAAGGGGGCGGTGTACATGCACCTGTCTACATCAATGGTGCTGAGGTCAAGAGGGTTGAGAGCTTCAAATTCCTGGGAGTGAACATCACCAGTAGCCTGTCCTGGTCTAACCACGTAGAAGCCACGGCCAAGAAAGCTCACCAGCGCCTCTACTTCCTCAGGAGGCTAAAGAAATTTGGATTGTCCTCATCGACCCTCATCAACTTTTACCGATGCACCATAGAAAGCATCCTATCTGGATGTATCACGGCTTGGTACAGCAACTGCTCTGCCCAGGACGGCAAGAAACTGCAGAGAGTTGTGGACACAGCCCAGCGCATCACGGACACCAGCCTCCCCTCCTTGGACTCTTGTCTTTACTTCCCACTGCCTTGATGAAGCAGCCAGCATAATCACCCGGGACATTCTCTCTTCTCTCCTCTTCCATCGGTTAGAAGGTACAGAAGACTGAAAACACGTTCCACTAGGCTCAAGGACAGCTTCTATCCCCTTGTGATAAGACTCTTGAATGGACCTCTTGTACAATAGAGATGATCTCTTGATCTCTCAATCTACCTCATCGTGGCCCTTTCCTTGTCTCCCTGCACTGCACCTTCTCTGTAACTCTCTGTGCTATCTCGATGTACTTGTGTACAGAATGATCACAAGGTCACAAGACAAGGGAGCAGAAGTAGGCCATTCGGCCCATCGAGTCTGCTCCGCTACCTCTCCATGAGCTAAACTATTCTCCCATCTAGCCCCAATTCCCGGCCTTTCCCCCATATCCCTTGATACCCTGATTAATTAGATACCTATCAATCTCTTCCTTAAACGTCCCCAATGATCGGGCCTCCACAGCTGTACGTGGCAACAAATTGCATAAATCCACAACCCTCTGGCTAAAGAAATATCCCTTCATTTCTGTTCTAAACAGGTACCCTCTAATTCTAAGACTGTGCCCTCTAGTCCTGGGCTCACCCACCAAGGGAAACAGCTTAGCCACATCTACTCTGTCCAGTCCTTTCAACATTGGAAGCATTCTGGATGGCACGCAGCTTCTCACTGTATCTCGGAACGTGGATGACAATAAATCCGTTACCAATGAGGATCCCTGTCGGTCTCGTTCCACATTTACCTGCTGACCGCGGTGTGTCAGGGATTTCAGCGTAGATATCAGACTCTGTAAAAGATTCAGAGAACTCCCATCAGCTGGGGAGAAAACACGGGGGTGGGGAGCGCAGATGCTGGGGTGCAGGGAATGCAGAGAAGGGGCTCCATGCGACAGAGGGATCCCCAATTCCCACGGATAAGGGTATCAGTCCCAAGGTGATACCCCTATCTATGTAGGGGTATCTGAGTGCCTAGCCTTGGGGTAAAGGACTTGCTGCTGTCTTGGGCTGGAGGGGTGGAGCAGTTGGGTGGTGGTTTGGGGGTGGGGGGTGGACTCAACAAGTCATCAGCTCAGGCTATCTGTCAGGCAGTAGGTGGAAGCACAGAATGATCCCGAGGCAGCAGCAGGGAGGTAGTGACCCCTCCGACACACCGGCACCCGTTAGGGGGAGGGTAGTGGTGACGTGGACCCACGGGCTACCTGACACCTCACCCTCACAGAAACAGGGGCCATGTGCCACTGGACCGGGCAACTCTGAGGGTCTCACCGGGGGTCTTACAGGTCCAGGGACCAGAACACCCCAGGGAAATGATTGGTGGGAGAGCACCACTGGGGGCTAGCATGGTCTCAATGGGCCCAATGATTCCTTCTGTCGTTATAAGTAATGAAGAACCAAAAAAGCACTGAGCTCCCTAATCCAGTGCAAGAACTCCCTCCCGAGCTCCGGATCAGGAGAGCGGGAAGATTCACGGTGACCCACACTGTTGGGTCCACACAGTGATCATGTGGTGTGGAGGGGCACCCACAGAGGGATCACGGGGTAGATACCCCTCGGGGTGTGGGGGCACACAGAGGGATCACGGGATAGATGTCCCTGGGGGTGAGGTGGGAGCACACACAGAGGGATCACAGGGTAGATGCCCCTGGGGGTGAGGTGAGGGAGCACACAACCATCGGGAGGCTCTGAGCTGCGGTGGGTGAGCCTCAGTTCCCAGCAGTGCCCAGTTCAACGTGCCCATACCTGAAATGACCAAGTGCCCCTCTGCCCCCACCCAGCGAATGAGCTTCTGTCAGGAACGTCAGAATCCAAAGCATTAGTAGGGCCGCCCTCTGATCTGCTCCTCCCCGCCTCCCGACCCCAACATCAGAGCCCCATCTGTCCCCACACACCCGTGTCCACACGTGTGACTCACCCATGCTGTTCCGTGACAACATGGATCGCGGCTCCTCAGTTATCGTCACCTCAGGTCTGGGCCTAAAACAAAGGCAGAGGAGGGTCCCTTAGCAACCACTTCTAAACAAGGCCTGTACAACACAGGACTGTGTAAACCCACCACAGGGCCTGTACAACACAGGGCTGTGCAATCCCACCACAGGACCTGTACAACACAGGACTGTGCAATCCCACCACAGGGCCTGTACAACACAGGGCTGTGTAATCCCAGGACAGGGCCTGTATAACACAGGGCTGTGTAATCTCACAACAAGGCCTGCATAACACAGGGCTGTGTAATCCCACCACAGGGCCTGTCTAACACAGGGCTGTGTAATCCCACAACAAGGCCTGCTCCTCTAATATGGTGTGCACGTCTCTCTCATGACCCCAGCCCCATCTGCCCTGGCTTCACATCCCGTGGCTCCCAGCTCAGGAACCCCTCCCTAATCATTGTGTGTGGACACACTCCTGTTTGCCTAGCCTTTGCCCACCCGTCCAGTGGTGCTGTGGTCTCTCCTGTGGTCAGGGAACATCCCGATGTAAGGCCCTTGGGTATTGGTCCTACCTAACAAGATGGTGTTGGCTCTCCGATGACCCCTGCGTGGAAGGTGTGTGTACGTACCGGGTGGGAAGGTCAGGCAGTTTGTCCTTTCCATCCTGATCTGTGGGAGCAGAAGAATCACAACAGGGTTACCACATGAATCCTTCAGCACAGGCACCTACAGCCACACAGAACCAGGAGGGTGATTCAGTGCTCCCCTGCTGGGCTGGGACTGGTGGGCTCCCATCACACCAGCCAGAACCAGGAGCTCCCCTGCTGGGCTGGGACTGCTGGGCTCCCATCACACCAGCCAGAACCAGGAGCTCCCCTGCTGGGCTGGGACTGGTGGGCTCCCATCACACCAGCCAGAACCAGGAGCTCCCCTGCTGGGCTGGGACTGGTGGGCTCCCATCACACCAGCCAGGCCTGGTTTGGACTCAGTGCCTTTGATAATAAGAGGTGGAATTGGAAGGAGAGACACCCCACCTCTCAGGCCAGGGAGAATCCTGTCAGGAAGATGCTCATTAGAGTCACCGTTCGCACCTACCTCCTGCCTAGAACACAGAACAGGACAGCACAGGAACAGGCCCTTCGGCCCACAATGCTGTACCAAACTAATTAAACACCTAACTAAACTAATCCCTTCAGCCTACACAATGTCCATTCTCTGCACATTCATGTGCCTATCTAAGCACCTCTATCGTATCTGCCTCCACCAACCTACCTACTTACTAACTAACCCACCTACATCCCACCTACATCCGGGACTCCTCGCACACTCTCCACTATTTTAATCACTTCCATTTCCCCGGCTCCCACCGTCTCATCTTCACCACGGACGTCCCGTCCCTGTACGCTTCCATCCCCATCAGGAAGACCTCAGCACTCTCGGTTTCTTCCTGGAGCACAGACCCAACCGGCTCCCCTCCACCAACACTCCCCTCCGCCCGGCAGAACCGGTGGTCTCGACTCCTCCCACTTCCTACAAACCAGAGGTGCAGTTGTGAGCACTCCCGTCGGCCCTGACTACCTGCCTTTTCATTGGCTACGTGGAGCAATTGTTGTTCCAAATCTACCCTGGCACCTCCCCCAACTCTTTCTCCGCTACATCAACAACTGCATTGGGGCTGCCTCCTGCACCCGTGTGGAACTTGTCAATTCCGTCAGCTCCACCACCAACTTCCACCCCGCCTTCAGGTTCATTTGGTCCGTCTCCGACACCTCTTTCCCCTATCTAGATCTATCTAGATCTCAGGAGACAAACTGACATTTACTACAAACCCACTGACTGCCACAGTGACTGAGACGACGCCTCCTCCCACCCTGTCTCAGCAGACAAACATTCTTTTCTCCCAGGTTCTCCATCCCTGCACTAAGCAGTCCAGATGAAGGGTCTCAACCCAGAATGTCGACTGCCCATCTCTCTCCACAGATGCTGCCTGACCCGCTGAGTCCCTCCAGCAGTTGGATTTTTTGCTCCAGGTTCCACTCGATATCGTCACTGCTTCCAGTCTGTGGTCAATCATTTCTGCAATCAAGCTGCCCTCTGGGGCCACACAGAAAGCTGGTATGTAGACAGTCTGTGTACGGATGTAACACTGGGCAGGAGAGTTGCTCCATCACTCACCTGTCTTGGGCTGTGAGATGAGGGAGACGGTTGTACCCCGCTCCAGCTGACAGTACCCATCGATGAGGTTGGCCATGTTCTCTGCCTTTGCCAGCGATGAGGTGGTTATGGTCAGAGGCTGCAGTGTACATAAGAGGGGGTGTCACAACTGGGAATGTTCAGACAGTGGACAACGAGATGATTAATGACGAGGGGAGATCCGGAGGAGCGCAGACAAACGGGGAAATGATTCTTCAGCTACAAAGGCATAATTCATAACGCAGAATCCAATTGGACCAAACCCTTCACATTCCCACTCCCAATCCCATCGGACCAAACCCTTCACATTCCCAATGAACCCAATCCCATCGGACCAAACCCTTCACATTCCCACTTCCAATCCCATCGGACCAAACCCTTCACATTCCCAATGAACCCAATCCCACCGGACCAAACCCTTCACATTCCCACTCTCAATCCCACTGGACCAAACCCTTCACATTCCCACTTCCAATCCCATCGGACCAAACCCTTCACATTCCCACTGAACCCAATCCCACCGGACCAAACCCTTCACATTCCCACTGAACCCAATCCCATCGGACCAAACCCTTCACATTCCCACTCCCAATCCCATCGGACAAAACCCTTCACATTCCCGCTCACTAAATAGGAAATACTGGAATTATCCGTTGATCTGCAACATTAGAGGAGGATTTGTAACTTAAACCGTGAGTGGCTTGTAACCTTTCCCAGTTCTTTAAGCTGAAACATTAACTCTGTCTCTCTCTCTCTCTCTCTCTCTCCCTCTCTCTCTCTCCACAGACGCTGCCCAACCTGCTGAGTAGTTCCAACATTGTCTGCCTTTATTTCAGGTTTCCAGCATTTGCAGTTTTTTGCTTTCCCAGTGTACTGAAGCCTTTCACATTCCCAGATATTAAACCCAATTCCAAAGACCCAGACTTCTTTCCAATAATCTCCCGTAGAGGAAATATGCAGGAAAATACGGCAGCTGCTGGAAATCTGAGATAAAGACAGGAGATGCCGGAACCTTCCGACAGATGAGACGGGAGCTGTGCCGATGACGTTTCACCTGGGGTTTTCGACCCTGGGGATCCAAGGATCACCGGCCAGGGCAGAACTTGTTCCCCATCCACAACTACCCCTTGAGAAGTTGGGGGTGAGCCTCCATCTTGACCCATTGGTCCACCTGGTGGTGTTGTTGGGGAGGGAGGTCCAGGATTTCCACCCAGGGTTGAAGGCCTGGTGATATATTTCCAAACGGGATGGTGTGGGAGTTGGAGGGTGGTGGTATTCCCCGGCGCCTGCTGCCCTCAACACCTTGGCTGGAGAGGACAGGGTTTGGTGAACTGTCCACGCCAGGACTCGCAGGGGCTGCTCCTCAGGTTCTGGCTGCACTCCAGCCCCACGCTCCTGATCTCTGGTCACCCGGTGCGGAGGATGTGCGGTTGGTCAGGGGATCTCCTGTTCGGTCTGCCCCTAGACTTGGTCAAGGTGGCCGTCCACGGGTCCAGGCGGCGGGCAGTCGAGGGTTCTGCCCGAGCCGACCGCCCGCCCCTCTCCCGGGGTCACGTCCGTGCCCGTGTGTCCCTGGAGAGGGAGCAGGCGGTGTCCACGGATAGGTTGGAGGCCCTCCGGGACCAGTGCAGGGGCACAGGCTGACGTGCGTTCTGGATGAGGCAGACCCTGCTGTAATTTGTTGGCTGTAAACTGTGTGGATCAAGGAATGTGGAAGGACTGTAACAACGTGATGTTTGTCATCATGGGATGAATCTCCTTTGAGAAAGAGAAACAGGAAAAGACGGTCCACACCGTGTGCCCGGTGTCTGCAGAAACCAGCACCCACCGTGCACCCCCACAGGTGCTCCCTGGGGTGACTCCCTCTCTCTGCTTCCCCACCTCTGAGGCCCAGAGACCTGCAGCCTCTCCCACAGGCGGGGCAGGCGGGACAGGCAGGAGGGAGGTTTGGGAGGGAGGGAACTCCTTCCGTCGATCCTGATGGACTTCCTGGGGGCCGTGAGGCGTTCCCTGCTGTCCCGAGGACTCCCTTTCCGTTTGAGCCAATGCAGGATCCCACAGACCTGCCTGTGGAAAGGGAGGCTGGGGGTGTTCTCAAACACCAGGGCGGGCCCGGAACTGACACACCTCTCTCACCACCACCTGGAGTCAGAACCGGGGGATCTGTGAACCCAGTCGGAGCCTTCAGTGACCTGTGGACCCTGTCCCGTCTCCCCACAACCCTTTACAACAAAATCTCTCTCCCATGTATGATAGTTACAGATCTTAAATCACCAGAGGTCTGTAAAAGAAAGTTCCAGTGAAAGAAATGATGTCAGAAGAGCATTCAGCAGTGAATAATTGCGATTGTGTGTGGATCTTGACTGCACTGGTGCAGAGACACACTGCAATAATTGCGACTGTGTGTGGATCTTGAATGCACTGGTGTAGACACTGCAATATTGCGATTATTTGGATCACGACTGCACTGGTGAAGAGACGCTCTGTAATAGTTGAGATCGTTCTTACCTGTGAAGCCCCACTGATTTCCAGTTGAAGCAAAGCTTTCGTGTTACCTTCTGAATGAGCAGATTTGATGGATTGAATCTGCCTGAATTCTGCCAAACTGATGGGCTGTACAGAAATGAAAACAAACTAATATTTCATTTACTTCTTGAACCTACAGTCCATTTTAAACTTCAAATGTCACCATCCACCAAATATTTGTCCAGACGTTGGATCTACCTTCATCTTCATTTTATGCAAACTTGTGCAAACTTGAGTACGACTGCACAGAAAGAGGCCCTTCGGACCATCACGTGGTTCTATCCAGGCAAGTTTGCACTCGGGATCACTTCCAAGGGGAAATTGGCTGGACCACATCCGTGAGGGATAAACCTTAACGTGGATGACATTTTCCTGCTACAGAGACATCCATTGATGTCACAGGTCACGCATCACCTATTACCCTCAAGGTCAGCAATGTGTAGAGCTTCTGTGTGCAACCTACTACCCTCGTTATTAACTCACAGTAAACCCCAAGCACAAATGGAGTGGGGTTTGGGAACGAGACAGCAATGAACGGGTTTGCCTTGGGACAGCGATGCTTTGCCCTCAGTCACAGCTTCTGTTGGTTAGTGTTATCGGGAGATTTCCCTTCACCCCCCACAGCCTCTCTCTACAGACCACCTTGGAGCCACTGGCTGTGATCACCAGCCCCTCGAGCAGCCCACCAGCCCTGTGGGTCCATGCACGGATAGGGCTGACAATCCAGTGGGGGGGGTCTGCAGACAGACTGGACGGTGCCCTGCCTGTTCCTCTGCTGTTCTGTGTTCTACGTCTCACTCCCCCCTCTCTATGACTCACTCCCTCTCACTCTGTGACTCACTCCCTCTCTCTCTGTGACTCACTCCCTCTCTCTCTCTGACAGTCCTTCTCTCTGTGACTCACTTCCTCTCTATCTCTGTGACTCCCTGTGACTCACTCCCTCTCTCTGACTCACTCCCCCCTCTCTATGACTCACTCCCTCTCACTCTCTGACTCACTCCCTCTCTCTCTGACTCACTCCCTCTCTCTCTCTGACAGTCCCTCTCTCTGTGACTCACTTCCTCTCTATCTCTGTGACTCACTCCCTGTGACTCACTCCCTCTCTCTGTCACCCTCCCTCTCTCTGTGACTCACTCCCTCCCTCTCTCTGTGACTCACTCTCTCTCTCTCCCTCTAATTGAGAGAGAACTTGATTGAGATTTCCAAGGAGGTGACCAGGGTGATTGATGAGGGCAGGACAGTGGGTGTTGTTTGCATGGACCAGTGTGGTGTTTGACACGGTCCCTCACGGGAGCCTGATCCAGAAGATGGAGGAACATGGAGTCCATGGAGACTTGGTCGACTGAATTCACAACTGGCTTGGCCATGGGAGACAGAGGGCAGTGGTGGAGGGGTGTTACTCTGGCTGGATGTGTGTGACCAGTGGTGTTCTGCAGGGATCAGTGCTGGGACCTCTGTTGTGTGTGATGTATGTAACTGATTTGGATGAAAATGTAGGTGGGCTGATCCGTACGTCTGCAGATGACACAAAACTTGACGGGGTCGTGGGCAATGAGGAAGATTGTCAAAGGGTGCTGCAGGATATAGTTGGAAATACGGGTGGACAAATGGCACCGGAGTTCCATCGGGACAAGTGTGAGGTGTTGCACTTTGTGAGGTCAAGAGTCAGAGAAAAGTTCACAGTAAATGTCAGGGCCATTGGGAGCATCGATGCACAGAGGCAAGTCCACAGCTCCCTGAACGTGGCCACACACGTACATGGGGCAGCAAGGAAGGTTTACAGCATATTTACCTTCATCTGTCGGGGCACTGAGTGTAGGAGTCAGGAAGTCACGTTGCAGCTGTACAAAACTTTGGTCAGGCCACATCTGGAGTGTTGTGTGCAGTTCTGGTCGCTCCGTTACAGGAAGGATGTGGGGGCTTTGGAGAGGGTGCAGGAGAGGTTCACCAGGACGCTGCCTGGATTAGAGGGTCTGAGCTATAAGGAGAGGTTGGACAAACTTGGTATGTTTTCTCTGGAGCGTCAGAGGCTGAGGGGATACCTGATAGAAGTTTATAAAATTATGAGAGGCAGAGATAGGGTAGACAGCTGGTATCTTTTCCCCCCAGGGTTGAAATGTCAAATACTAGAGGGCATGCATTTAAATTGAGAGGGGGAAAGTTTAAAGGAGATGTGTGAGGCAGGTTGTTTATACAGAGTGTGGTGGGTGCCTGGAACGGGCTGCCAGGGGTGGGGGTGGAGGCAGATACAATAGAGGGGTTTAAGAGGCACTTAGACAAACACATGGGCTGGCAGGGAACAGAGGGATACAGACCCTGTGAAGGGGGATGTGCAGTTTAATTTGGCATCACGGTCAGCACAGACACTGTGGGCCGAAGGGCCTGACCCTGTTCTGTAGTGTTCCCTGTCTCCCTCCCTCTCCCTCCCCCTCTGACTCACACACTGTCAGTCTCAGGACCTTTCCATCGGCAGCCTCCCCTGGCTCCAGTTTGGCCCTGCCCCTTTGACCCGCCGCTGACTGGCCCCGCCCCTCCCCGGCCCTACCCATGGCCCCGCCCCCAGACTGACCTGTCCCTCCCCTGGCCCCGCCCCTGACTGCCCCCCCTCCCCTGGCCCTACCCCTGACTGGCCCCGCCCCTCCCTTGGCCCCGCCCCTGGCCTGGCCCCCTCCTGGCTGCGCCACCTTTGACCTGCCCCCTGACTGGCCCAACCCTCCCCTAGCCCTACCCCCTGACTGGCCCCTCCCCTCCCCTGGCCCCGCCCCCTTTTGTACTTACCCCGTCCTTGCTGATCACCTGCCCGATGCCCTGCCGTCCAATCACCAGGTCCACCGCGATCGTCCAGCCTTGCTACAACACGGAGAAACGGGTCACCGTGGAACACGGAGCACAGGGCACAGAGCTCAGGACACGGAGCTCAGGACACGGAGCTCAGGACACGGAGCAGGACACGGAGCACAGGACACGGAGCTCAGGACACGGAGCTCAGGACATGGAGCTCAGGACACGGAGCAGGACACGGAGCTCAGGACATGGAGCTCAGGACACGGAGCTCAGGACACGGAGCTCAGGACACGGAGCAGGACACGGAGCACAGGACACGGAGCTCAGGACACGGAGCTCAGGACACGGAGCGCAGGGCAGGGAACGTGTTTATCACAGGGCGCTGAGCACCACAGCTGATTGAGGACACGGGTGACGTTGGGGACAGAAGAGACTGCCGATGCTGGAATCGGGAACAAAATCCAGAGCGCTGGAGGAGCCCAGCGGGTCGAGCAGCATCCGTGGGGGGAGGGGTGTAAGTCACGTATCAGGTCGAGACCGTGCGTCAGGACTGAGCGGGAGGAGGAAGCAGCCGGTGTGCAGCACCACCGGTGAGGGGGGGACAGGTGAGGTGGGGGTTAGGTGGAACCCGATGGGGAGGGGATGATGAGGGGCTGGGTGGGGAATGATGCAGGGACATAGAACTTCATCCTGCCCACCAGAAGCTCATTAGGCTCAGCCAATCACAGGCTGTGGAAGGTGATGACAGGGAAAGGTCAACTGGCCCCGGGCAACAACAAAGGAGGGTGTTGGTGAACCAGGGTCTGGCCCACTCCATCTGATCGCCCTGGAATTCACCAACGTCCTGCCCACCATGAGCTCAGGCTGAGTGTGACACAGCCCCAGGGAGCAGGCAGCCTCGGCCGTGAGTCAGGCAGTCTCGAGACAGGCAGCGACAGGGAATCACAACCACTAACTGGTGATCTCTCCAGTCTGATGAGCAAGGGGACAGGATGTAGACACCAGAGAGTGCAGGGGCTGAAGTCTGGAGCAAGGGGACAGGATGTAGACACCAGAGAGTGCAGGGGCTGAAGTCTGGAGCAAGGGGACGGGATGTAGACACCAGAGAGTGCAGGGGCTGAAGTTTGGAGCAAGGGGACGGGATGTAGACACCAGAGAGTGCAGGGGCTGAAGTCTGGACCAACACACAATCTGCTGGAGGAACCCAGCGGGTCGAACAGCACCTGTGGGAGGGGAATGAACTGTCGATGTTTCAGACCTAAACCCTGCATCAGGACTTGGCCCAGCCCGGGATATCCGATGCCGAAGGTCCTCCTGACCTCAGGTACAACAGGAGCCGCTGCCAAGAGCAGAGGACAAGCGGGATGTTATGGAAGTAACTGTGAGCTGCTCAGTGCAGGCTGACAGTGGTCGGTACTCGCTGTGCCCCACAACATGGCTGTCAGCACTGGAACATCATGGGGTCAGAGGATCAGAGGACCACGGTTAAAACCAGCAGAACTGGAAGTGCACTTACACCAAGTTCACATTTGAAATGTTCCTGTTCAAAGTCGGTGACGGTGCCGAGAATCTGGAAGAACTGGCCAATGCATTCATCCTCCTTCAGGTGAGCAAACTGCTGGAAGGTTTGCTGGATGAGTTTGCGGAGGTGTTTCACCTGGAGCAGGGAGAGGTGAGAGGAGGAAGCTGCTGTGTCCACAACCTGTAGCAATCTACAGTGTAACCTCAGGGGTCTAAGCCCCATCTTCCCTGCCCCAAAGAGCTGGGATCAGGCTCAGGGTACTCACACCGAACCGCTGGGTTCCTCACATCAGCGAGGTGGTAACTCCACACAGTGTCACTGACAGGGTCCTCTGATTGACAGGATGGCTTCCAGACAGGGCTGGAGTGTGGAGCAGGCAACCCTCTCCCTCATAGTCACAGAGTCACACAGCACGGAGCAGGCCCTTTGGCCCAACTTGTCCATGCTAGCCAGGTACCTGAGCAGCAGCCATTTGCCCACGTTTGGCCCCTATCCCTCTAAAGCTTCCCTATCCATGTACCCGTCCACGTGTCTATTAAACGTTGTAACTGTACCCACCTCTACCACTTCCTCTGGCAGATCGTTCCACACACCCACCTCCCTCTGTGTGAAAAACCTGCCCCTCGGGTCCCTTTTATGTGTTTCGTCACCTATCAGCCCATAGCCTGAATATTGTCCGGGTCTCGCTCCCTGCAGACCAGGGGCTGCTTCACTGACCCAGGAGGTGTGGCTGGTACTGAACATCGTGCAGTCATCGGTGAACATCCCCACATCTGACCTCATGGTGGAAGGAGGGTCACTGATGAAGCAGCTGAAGATGGTTGGGCCCAGGACACTGCCCTGAGGAACCCCTGCAGAGATATCCCGGGACAGGGAGGAGGGCTGAAGCTGGGTGGTCCTGACGAAATGCAAACCAGGCACGGGTGAGCAGGTTACTGAAGATTATGTCACTTGGTGGCGCCGCTGGTGACTGCTCCATCACTTTGCGGGTGATTGAGAGCAGACTGATTGGGTGGTAGCAGGATTGGATTTGTGACATCTCTTGTGAACGGGACACAAGATACATAAGGTATCACCAGTACATATCATCAGGACATAAGATATGATATCGTGCATCGTATCTTATCTCATATTCATCGGTTGTGGTTTTGATCACAAGGCGAGCTCTTACCTTCATACTTTCTTGCAACTGCTTAGGAAAGAACAAATCAAGACCAACATCCTTCCTGTAAAACAAAAGGCAGAGACACATCAGAGAGCTCTGTGCTTGAACTCTTTAAATAATCACCGCCTCAGGCAAGTGACTGAGAAAGGACTCACCGTGAGTAAGAAATCAACAGTTCAGGCACCAAACCGGTGTGAAATCTGATGCTTCGATCAGCAAACAGTGAGGAAGGAAACGTTGTCGGTGAGCGGCCTGTGCTGGTGTTAATGCAGTGAACATCTGGGCCAGACACAGGCTTCAGGAGTGTGAAGTGGTGAGCACGAACGTAAGAAGCTGCGGAGAGTAGTGGACTCAGCCCAGTACATCACGGGCACATCCCTCCCCACCATCGGGACTATCTACAGGAGGCACTGCCTCAAGAAGGCAACATCGATCATCAAAGATCCCCACCATCTGGGCCGTGCCATCTTCTCACAGCTCCCATCGGGCAGGAGGTACAGAAGCCTGAAGTCCCCACACCACCAGGTTCAGGAACAGCTACTTCCCTTCAACCATTCGGTTCCTGAACCAACCGGCACAACCCGAATCACTGCAGTTTAACAACACTGTGACCACTTTGATCACTTTTGATCACCTTGCACTTTGTATTTTTTTGCCTAATTGTGTTTTCTGTAAAAATTGTGTATAATTTATGTTTAAGTTTTCCTTGTGAAAGCTGCTAATCTGATGCTCTGTGCCTGTGATACTGATGCAAGTTCTTCTTTGCCCCTGTGCACACATGGACTTGGGCATCTGGCAATAAACTTGACTCTAACTTTGTTTCTGCAGGGACCACTTCAACCATTTTAGGATGAATGAGTACACCCAGGTCAGTGGAAGACTGAACAGGGGTTGGTGTGTTGGACTGTCATAAGACAACAGCCCTATGGTGGCTGCTGAGAGGAGCAGGTACCAATGTTCATCTCACAGCTGGGGAGAGAATCACCTGATGGGGTTTTGTGGAGCAGTTTCACCAGCTCCAACATTTGAGGCTTCCAAAGCTCACCCTCTTTGTTAACCACTTCCTTCTGGGGATGTAGTGGAGAGTCCAACCACCTGATGTACACAGGCTGGACCACAGTGTGGCAGCGGGAGCCCAGAAAGAGGCAAGGCAAGGAAGTGAAAGAGCGAGGCATTTCACACGATGAGCACCTCAGTGCTGCAGCTGGGTGAAAGCTCAAGTGGTCAAAGTATCTCAGTTTAAAATCAGAACCCACTGGGGAGCCAGCTCAGGTGTTGTCAGAATTCAGCAGTCCAGAGGTGACGAGCATGTGGAGAGACTTCCCACAGTATCGGGAAGTGTCGTTCACTCTGATGACATTCACAGAGAAATCCAAGACGAGGAAACTTACTCCAGCAGCTCAAAGTTGGACTTTTTCTCCAGAGCCTTTGGGGGCAAGTCTTTATAAAACCGTCTGCCAGGAGGAGAAAACATGGAGCAGTCACTCACTCAAACACATCACGAAAGGCTCATTTCAATCATTTACTTCAGAAAAAAAACTCTCAAATATTACTTGACCAATAGGGGTTATTGTCTGGCAAGTGTTTCTATTACAGTGTGAGGGAGGGGGATTAACGTCAGTGGTGATACAATCAGTGACAGGGCACTGGGGGAGAGGGGTCACTGAGGGACGGTGGGAGGGAGGGGGATTAACGTCAGTGGGGATACAGTCAGTGACACAGGGCGCTGGGGGAGAGAGGTTACTGAGGGACGGTGTGAGGGAGCTGGGTTAACGTCAGTGGGGATACAGTCAGTGACACGGTGCTGGGGGAGAGGGGTTACTGAGGGATGGTGTGAGGGAGCTGGGTTAACATCAGTGGGGATACAGTCAGTGACACAGGGCGCTGGGGTGAGGGGTCACTAAGGGACAGTGTGAGGGTTAACGTCACTCGATCTATGCCTCTTATCATCTTGTACACCTCTATCAAATCACCTCTCATCCTCCTTCTCTCCAAAGAGAAAAGCCCTAGCTCACTCAACCTATCCTCATAAGACATGCTCTCCAATCCAGGCAGCATCCTGGTAAATCTCCTCTGCACCCTCTCTGAAGGTTCCACATCTTTTTTACAAGAGGCGACCGGAATTGAACACAATACTCCAAGTGTGGTCTGACCAGAGTTCTATAGAGCTGCAACATCACCTCACGGCTCTTGAACTCAATACACCGAGTAATGAAGGCCAGCACACCATACGCCTTCTTTATAACCCTATTGACCTGCGCAGCAACCTTGCGGGATCTATGGACGTGGACCCCAAGATCCCTCTGTTCCTCCACACTGCTAAGAGTCCTGCCATTAACCTTGTATTCGGCCTTCGAATTCGATCTCTTGAAGTGCATCACTTCACACTTTTTCTGGGTTGAACTCCATCTGCCACTTCTCAGCCCAGCTCTGCATTCTATCAATGTTCTGTTGTAACCTACAGCAACCTTCCACACTATCCACAACACTACCAACCTTTGTGCCATCTACAAACTTACTAACCCACCCTTCCACATCTTCATCCAAGTCATTTATAAAAATCACAAAGAGCAGGGGTCCCAGAACAGATACCTGCGGAACACCACTGGTCACCGACCTCCAGGCAGAATACACTCCATCTACCACCACCCTCTGTCTTCTACGGGCAAGCCAATTCTGAATCCACAAGTTTCCCTGGATCCCATGCCTCCTGACTTTTTGAATAAGCCTTCCATGAGGAACCTTATCAAACGCCTTACTGAAATCCATGTACACCACATCCACTGCTCTACCTTTATCAATGTGCTTTGTCACATCCTCAAAAAATTCAATCAGGCTCGTGAGGCACGACCTGCCCCTCACAAAGCCATGCTGACTGTCCCTAATCAGCCTTTGATTCTCCAAGTGCCCATAAATCCTGTCTCTAAGAATCTTCTCCACTAATTTGCCCACCACTGAATTGAGACTCATTGGCCTGTAATTCCCAGGGTTATCCCTACTCCCTTTCTTAAACAAAGGAACAACAGTTGCCACCCTCCAATCATCTGGCACTACTCCTGTGGCCAGTGAGGATGCAAAGATCGTTGCCAAAGGCGCAGCAATCTCTTCCCTCGCTTCCCATAACAACCTTGGATATATCCCGTCCAGCCCCGGTGACTTATCTATCCTAATGTTTTTCAATAGTTCCAGCACATTCCCTTTCCTCACGTCGACATGCCCTAGCGTATCAGTCTGTCGTACGCCATCCTCACTAACGTCAAGGTCTCTCTCTCTCTCTGGTAAATACTGAAGCAAAGTATTCATTAAGGACCTCCCCGACCTCTTCCAACTCCAGGCACATGTTTTGAGCTCCCCTACTCTGGGGAACAGACTGTTACCGTCCACCTTTTCTATGCCTCATAAATTTAAACATTTCTGAAGGGTCAGCCCTCATTCTCCTACGTTTCAAGGAATAAGGTCCTAGCCTGGACAACCTGCCCTTATAACTCAGTCCTGGCAACAGCCTCAGCAGCCATCTCTGCACTCTTTCCAGTTTAATCACGTCCTTCCTATACCAGGGTGACCAGACCTGTCCACAGTGCTCCAAGTGCGGCCTCACCAACGACTTGTACAACTGCACCATATTGTCCCAACTCCTGTACTCATTGCCCTGACTGATGAAGGCCAGTGTGCCAAACACCTCCGCCACCCTGTCTACCTGTGATGCTGTTTTCAGCGAACTCTGCACTCGTGCTCCTCGGTCCCTCTGTTCCACTGGGTCCCTCTGCTCCAATATCCCGATGGGATACTTACCTTATCTCCAGGCAACCAAGCTTCAAGGCCGTCTCCTGGTCCACCTGGCCTGAGGTGTCCTGCATGTAGTCGCTGCGTACCTGGGGGAAAGCGTACGTCGGTTACACTCTGTGCAGTTCCCCGCCGCTCGCCCCTGCGCTCGGCCGGAGTACCACTTGAACTTGTGAAAGCAGAGATTGCAGGCATCCTCCGCAGGTCCTGGGTGGGAACCGGGGGGGGTAATTCCCCCGTTTGCCTAGCCCTCCCCCACCCCCATGGCATCCTCCACCACATCACCCTCCCCCACCCCCACCACCCTCCCCCACCCCCACATCCCCCAATCCCATGTCACACACCCCCACCTCCCCCTCCCCTACATCTCCCTCCCCCACGTCACCCTCCCGCACTCCCGTTACCCACCCCCACATCTCCCGACCCCACATCACCCTCCCCCACATCACACTCCTCATTTCACCCTCCCCCATCTCACCCTCCCCCATCTCACCCTCCCCCACATCCCCCTCCCCCACATCTCCCTCCCCCACCCCGACCTCCCCCTCCCCCACCTCCTCCTCCCCCACCTACCCTCCCCCCCACCTGCCCACGTTCCAGCCCCCCCACAAATGACTGGGCCCGGACCACCTCCCCGGGACGGACCACACAGGCTCTCTGAAAATGGCCCCTCCTTCCTGCATTCTTCAACCCACCCGGATCATCCTCAGCTCACTGACCAAAGCTCAGCCTCAGACCCATCCCCTTGGGGGGAACAGATGCTGCAGGCTGGAATCCCAGCTCCTGGAGCCATGTCCCAGGATAGACCGGACCCCAGACCCGGACCCCCAGACCTGGACCCCCAGACCCGGACCCCCAGACCCGGACCCTAGACCCGGACCCCCAGACCCAGACCCCCAGACCTGGACCCAGACCTGGACCCATGAGACATAGGAGCAGAATTAGGCCATTCAACCCATCGAGCCTGCTCCATCATTCAATCATGGCTGATTTATTTTTCCTTCTCAACCCCATTCTCCTGCCTCCTCCCCGTAACCTTTGACGTCCTTACTAATCAAGAACCTATCAACCTTCACTTTAAATGCACCCAATGACTTGGCCTCCACAGCCCTCTGTGGCAATGAATTCCACAGATTCACCGCCCTCTGGCTGAAGAAATTCCTCCTCATCTCTGTTACGTCCTTCTATTCTGAGGCTGTGCCCTCTGGTCCTAGACTCTCCCACTACTGGAAACATCTTCTCCATGTCCACTCTATCCAGACACAAGAGGTCCACCCCCAGAATCCCAATTCCTGATACCCAGGATCAGGGAATGCTTCCCATGGGCTAGCATTGAAGAATCGGTGCATACATTGTGGGCCGAAGGGCCTGTTTCTGTGCCCTACAGCTCCATGCCCTACAGAAGCTGGACTGGCTCCAGCTACACAAGATTTCACACTTCAAAGGAGCCAAAATCACCAAGAGTGCAGAGTGCAGCAAGGAGAACCATGTCCAGAGCTGTGGTCGCTTCTGAGGTTTGAGTCAAACCAGGAGAGGCAAATCCCACGTTCTGAAGAGAGACGCTGACTGCTGAGGACCTGGTTGAACCATCAAGGGCGGACATTTGAAGAGACGTTGTGATGGAGCCTTGCTCTGGACTCTGGTGAGGTTGTTGGAGATCTCTGGGGGCACTGTATGGACCATGGCTGCCTCGGACTGACCTCTAACCCCCACCCCAACATTTATCCGTACCCTACAATACCCAGGCAGATTACCCACTGTTAATGGTGGTCTTGTTACCATACAGGAGAAGGCCATTTGCCCATCAGGTCCATACTAGCCATCAGTCCTATACCCCCCTGCTGCACACCTGCAATTTTATTCCCTCAAACACACGCATCCACTCCCCTCTGATTTTTTTGCTAATTACCCACAACTGGGAGACAATCTACAGTGGCCAATTAACCCACCTGACGTCCTTGGGATGTGGGAGGGAACTGGAGCACCCGGGGGAAACCCACAGTCACAGGGAGAATGTGCAAACTCCACACAGACAGCGCCGGAGGTCGGGATCGAACCTGGGTCCCTGGAGCTGGGAGGCAGCAGCACTACCTGCTACCACCGTGCTGATGAGGCGGAGTGGGAGCAGGGCCCCCAGCTGTTACCCAGTGTTTCTGCCCAGGGTGTAAACTTCCCACGAGGCCAAAGCATCAGGAAATGAGGTGGTTTGAGCCACAGGGTCACACAGCAGGGAAACAGGCCCTTCAGCACAACTCGTCCATGTCGACCAAGGTGTCTACCTGAGCCAGTTCCATTTGTCTGCGTTTGGCCCATGTCCCTCTAAACCTTTCCTATCCATGGACCTGTCTTTGTAACTGTACCTGCCTCTCCCACTTCCTCTGGCAGCTCGTTCCACACACCCACCACCCTCCGAGTGAAGAACCTGCCCCTCAGCTCCCCTTTAAATCTTTCCTCTCTCACCTTAAACCTCTGCCCTCTGGTTTTGGACTCCCCGACCCTGGGGAAAAGACTGTGATTGTCCACCTTATCTCTGCCCCTCATGATTTTATAAACCTCCATAAGGTTACCCCTCAGCCTCCTTCACTCCAGGGAAATCAGTCCCGGCCTGTCCAGTCTCTCCATATAACCCAAGCCCTCCAGTCCCGGCAACACGCGAGACTGGTGAAGCGTAGGCGGGTGGGTTGAGTGGTGCATCAAATCCAACAGTCACTGACCTGCTGATAATAACACAACAGTGTGGTTCTGTCTTGTTTAAAACTCTCCATGAAATCCTTGGGTAGGAATCGAATCCGCAGGTCATACCTGTTGGAGGTTTCAAAAGGTGATTTCCCGTGAACTCAACTACAAAAGAACAAGTCGTTTGATCATTTCAGTGTCACACAGTCTGGGTTGTGCCAGTCCCTGAGTGACCCAAATGCCAACCAGAATGGCAGGTAGTCTTTTTCCCGAGGGCGGAAATGTTGAGTACCAGAGGACACAGCTTTAAGGTGAGAGGGGGGAAGTTTAAAGGAGATGTGTGGGGCAAGTGTTTTACACAGAGAGCGGTGGGAAGGCATATTGAGTAAATTAACGGCAGGGAAAAGCAGAGTGGACGATAGAGAACTGCAACCACGAGCAAGCTCTGCAGGAACTCAGCAGGTCGAGCAGCATCTGTGGGAGGAAAGGAAGTGTCGACGTTTTGGGTGTAAACCCTGCGTCAACAAATCCTTTCCCCCCACAGACGCTGCCGACCCGCTGAGTTCCTCCAGCAGTTTGTGTGTTGCCCCAGATCCCGGCGTCCGCAGTCTCTCGTCTCTCCCCCAGCATACCCAAATTTCCAAGAGGCATTTGATAAGACGTCTGATTGGATGGCGCAGGTTTCTGAGGGGCTGGATAAGACAGATGCTGGGGGGACAATACCTCCAGAAGGCAAGGAAGGGACAAAGTATCAGAATAAGGGGTCCATGCAGGCTGGAGATTGGGGGGATTTCTTCTCTCAGACGGATGTGAATCTTGGTCATACCCCCACAATGAGAGGGCCACATTTTTGCTGTCTAGAGGGGAGCCAAGGTCAGGGGGAATAGGCAGCAACATGGAGCTAAGGCCAAGGTTTGATCAGGCTTCATCTAATTGACTGATGGGGAGGGATGGAAGGGTCTAATGAACTGCTCCTGCTCTTGGCCTGTTCCTACTCATGACTGCAATCCCTCAGGTAATTCCTGGAGGTAAGCTACGGGCCGGAATTTTCAGGGCTTCTCGATTCGATGATGGGTTCCCGGAGCGATTCACAAGCTGCGGTGGTTGAGACGGTCAACCTTCCTGAAGCAGGAGAAGGCAGATGGGAGGGGAGGTCTGTTCACCGACCAGCTGAACCGGAAAGCCAGTTCAGCCAGGTCAGTGAATTAGACAATTAACTCGTCAGAAGCTGCCTTGGTCAGAGGATGTCAAAGTGAAACTGAGTCTTCCTCTGGTCTCAGAGTGAAAGGTTAGACAAGGGCAACAGTCCAGTAGTACCTCCATTCAGCTTCGTGGTGAAGACTCTCGTACTTGGTCTGAACCTCCTCGATCGTGAGGTCAGGATGGAGCCAGTAGACCTCATCAGATTTCAAGTGCTTTAGTCTGAGTCCATAACAGCTCTTAAAGATGATGCTGGGACCGACTCTCCCGCTGTCCAATATTGTGCTAATGATCTCCTGTGGGGCAAGAGGACAGAGGGAATCATCACTAAAGCCCATTGACTACTGGCAAAGATCCAGTGGTCTTGGCAGTGCTCACTTCCCCTTCACCCAATGGGTTCTCTCAGTTCCAGTGGATCACTGGCTTCCAGCAGCTGTGACATCACCAAACCGGCCAATCACATTAAGGAATTCCAACACAGCAAACCAGGAAGAAGGCTCAGCAGTTCTTGAAACACTTTACAGAGTTCTGAATGAACATCTGATTGGATGAAGATAAGATTTCTTTGTTAGTCACACGTACATCGAAACACACCGTGAAATGCATCTTTTGCAGAGAGTGTTCAGGGGGCAGCCCACATACGTAAAAGTTTTTTTTTAAATTCTAAGATCTATTTTCTTTTAGAATGTTTAACTGCGTCAGTAACAAAGCCACATGTGAATAACTTGCTTCATCAAGGCCACTGCAGTAATATGATCGTGTAGGCCATTCGAAACTGACTGAGACCTTGTACAACGACATGTGACATCTGGGTGGTTTACAGTGAAGCTGGGTCACGAAAAGAAGATACGTAGAACATAGAACAGTACAGCACAGGACAGGCCCTTCGGCCCACCATGTTGTGCCAAACTAATTAAACCAATGACTCCTAATTAACCTAATCCCTCTTCCTCACACATTAACTATACCATATTCATCTGCCTACCTAAGTGTTTCTTAAACATTCCTGTGTTATCTGCCTCCACCACCACCCCTCTCTGTGCAAAAAACCTGCCCCACACATATCCTTTGTACGTTCCCCCTCACACCTTAAATACATGCCCTCTAGTACTAGACACTTCAATCCTGGGAAAAAGATACTAGCTGTTTATCTATGCCTCGCATAATTTTATAAACTTCTATCAAATCTCCCCTCAGCCTCCGCTGCTCCAGAGACAACAGCCCCAGCTTGTCCACCCTCTCCTCATAGCACACGTCCTCCAAACCAGGCAGCATCCTGGTAAACCTCCTCTGCAGCCTCTCCAAAGCCCCCACATCCTTCCCATAATGAGGCAACCAGAAATGAATGCAATACTCTAAATGCAGCCTAACAAGAGTTTATAAAGCTGTAACACAAATTCTTGAGCCTTGAGCTCAGTGCCTCGACTAACAAAGGCAAGCATTCCATATGACTCCTTTACCACCCTATTGACTTGTGTGGCCACTTTCAGGGAGCTATGGACTTGGACCCCAAAATCCCTCTGTTACCAGCACTGTTAAGGACCCTGCCATTAACTGTGTGCTCTCCCATTACGTTACATCTCCTGAAGTGCAGCACCTCACTCTTGCCCGGATTAAGCTCCATTTGCCACTTATTTAAAGTTCATGTCAATTCAATCAACTTCTCTAGACTTCACCAAAACATCTATGAACGATGGAGTCTGCGGAGGTTACAATCACTGATCGCAAAGTCAGGAATTCTGAGTTAGACTGAGCAGGCACCGAAATCCCAAAGGCACTGGTCGCTTCACTGTTAGATTTGTCAGTACGCCCATTACGATGCCTGAGCACAACGGCCCTGTCCCCACATGTAACAGCTGAGTGACCCAACAGCAAAGAAAACCCCACTTCAGAAAATCCTCATCCAGGTATGACAAGAAACTAACAGTCACCTCAAACATCCACGTCCTGAAGGGTACCAGAGATACCAAAGGGCAAACATGAAAATTGTTCCACGTTGGCTAAAGAACTGATCAGCCAGGTGTTAAGGGAGCAGTGTTTGTGATATGTATTAACAACTTGGATGTGAATGTAGGAGGAATGATTAGTAATTTTGCAGATGACATGAACATTGGCAGTGTTGTGGAAAGCCAGGAAGGTTACTGAAGGCTACAGTGGTATGTAGATCAGATGGGAAGTTGGGCAGAACGTTGGCTGATGTTCCTGACAAGTGGTAGGTGTTGCATCTTGGGAAGTCATATAGGGGTAGGACATACACAGTGTGTGGCAGGGAGCTAAGGAATGGTGATGAACAGAGGGATTCAATTCCATGGTTGTCTGAGGGTGGCCACGCTGGTAGATAGGGTGGCAATGAAGGCGTGCGGCACACTTGTCTTCATGGGACAGGCAACCGATGTAAGAGTTGGGATGGTATGTTGAACTCTACAAACGCTGGTTCGGCTGCACCGGGAGCACCATGTGCAGTTCTGGACAACACACTGTGCGAAGGATGTGGTAGCACTGGAGAGGGTGCAGAGGAGATTCACCAGGGTGTTGCCTGGGATGGAGGACTTTGTTAATGGGAGACATTAGACAGGCTGGGATTGTTTTCCCTGGAGCGAAGGAGGCTGAGGAGGGGCATGATCGAGGGGTATTGGCAGATAATGTGAAGGTAAACCCAAAGGGTTTCTTCAGGTATATTAAGAACAAAAGGATAGTAAGAGACAGAATTGGTCCCCTAGAAGATCAGAGTGGTCGTATATGTGTGGAGCCTCAGGAGATGGGAGAGGTCTTAAACAGTTTTCTTGCATCAGTATTTACTCAGGAAACTGGCATTGTGGATATGGAAGGAAGGGAAACAAGCACTAGTGTCATGGAACATATAGAGATTAAAGAGGAGGAGGTACTTGATGCTTTACAGCGAATAAAGGTAGATAAATCCCCAGGGCCTGACAAGATATTTCCTTGGACCTTGAGAGAGACTAGTGTAGAAATTGCAGGGGCCCTGGCAGATATATTTAAAATGTCCTTAGCCACGGGTGCGGTGCCAGAGGACTGGAGGATAGTTCATGTTGTTCCATTGTTTAAGAAAGGCTCAAAGAGTAAACTGGGTAATTACAGACCAGTGAGCCTGACATCAGTAGTGAGTAAATTATTGGAAAGTGTTCTGAGAGATAGGACATATAAGTATTTGGACAGCCAAGGGTTGATTAAGGATAGTCAGCATGGCTTTGTGCGTAGTAGATAGTGTTTAATGAATCTTGTGGAGTTTTTTTTTTTGAGGAGGTCACTAAGAAAGTAGATGAAGGTAAGGCTGTGGATGTTGTCTACATGGACTTTAGTAAGGCCTTTGACAAGGTCCCACATGGGAGATTAGTTCAGAAGGTTCAGTCAATGGGTATCCATGGAAAGGTTGTAAACTGGATTCGAAATTGGCTGAGTGGGAGAAGACAGAGAGTGGTTGTGGATGGTTGTTTCTCAGATTGAACGCCTGTGACTAGTGGTGTGCCTCAGGGATCTGTGTTGGGGCCATTGTTGTTTGTTGTATATATCAATGATCTGGACGATAACGTGGTAAATTGGATTAGTAAGTTTGCGGATGCACTAAGATTGGAGGTGTAGTGAACAGTGAGGAAGGCTTTCAAAGCTCGCAGAGGGATCTGGACCAAATGGAAAAATGGTCCAGAAAATGGCAGATGGGATTTAATGCAGACAAGTGTGAGGTGTTGCATTTTGGAAGGACAAATCAAGGGAGGACATACACAGTAAATGGTAGGGCACCAAGGAGTGCGGAGGAACGAAGGGATCTGGGAGTTCAGATACATAATTCCCTGAAAGTAGAGTCACAGGTAGACAGGGTTGTAAAAAAGGCTTTTGGCATCCTGGCATTCATAAATCAAAGTATTGAGTATAGGAGTTGGAATGTTTTGGTGAGGTTGTATAAGTCATTGGTGAGACCAAATTTAGAATATTGTGTGCAGTTCTGGTCGCCGAACTACAGGAAGGATGTCAGTAAGATTGAAAGAGTGCAGAGGAGATTTACAAGAATGTTGCTGGGTCTTCAGGAGTTGAGTTATAAGGAAAGATTGAGCATGTTAGGACTTTATTCCTTGGAGCGGAGAAGAATGAGGGGAGATATGATAGAGGTTTATAAAGTGATGAGGGGCATAGACGGAGTTAATGCAAGTAGGCTTTTTCCAGCTAGATTAGGAGAGATAAGTACGAGAGGACATGGCTTTAGGGTGAAAGGGGAAAGGTTCAGGGGGAACATTAGAGGGAACTTCTTCACTCAAAGAGTGGTGGGAGTGTGGAACGGGCTGCCATCTGATGTGGTAAATGCAGGCTCGCAATTAACTTTTAAGAGTAAATTGAATAGATACATGGACAAGAGAGGTCTGGAGGGGTATTGGCTGGGAGCAGGTAAATGGGACTGGCAGAATAATGTTTCGGCACAGACTAGAAGGGCCGAATGGTCTGTTTTCTGTGTTGTAGTTTTCTATGGTTCTATGGTTCTATGGTTCTATAAGATTATGAGAGGAACAGACAGAGTAGATGGTCAGAGTCTTTCCCCAGCATAGGGGTGTCTAAAACTAGTGGGCAATGCGAGGGGTGTTAAACCTCATGTGAGCAGGTTAACCCCACCCCTGGCAGACTTTTCAAGTGGCGTACTTCAGTATTCGGCGTGTGTACCATGGGGCGCTGCTGCCCTGCGCTGGTCCAAGGTGTTGCTAAATACGGAGCCGTCTGGTCGTGACTGAACAAGCATCAGCTCCTGACAAAGTAACGTATCAGTCAGGGTCCTGATCGACGCTCTGCATCTGACACCCTGGCCAGCTTAGAAAACAGAAGCAGATTACGGATATCACGGCAACTACTTGAAACCACTCGAGGTGTGATCATTTTATCACTACGGAACATCTCAAGTTGTCACTTTTGCAACCTGCGTGAAGAGGAAATCCGTCATTTCCTCTTGTTTAAGCCAACAAAGGTACTGGATACCAGCTACAACCGCACCACAGTTACTCGCCCAGACTGCTCCGACAGCACCTCCCAAACCCAACGAACGGCTCTCCCACCAAGGGCAGTGAGAGCAGGGGGACACCACCACCTGCTGGTTCCCCTCCCAGTCACACCCCACCCTGACCTGGAAACACCTCGCTGTTCCTTCACCGTCACCGAGTCCAAACCCTGGAGCTCCCTCCCAACAGTGGGAGCACCTTCCCCACATTAACTGCAGCGGTTCAAGGAGGCAGTTATGGATTGGCAATAATTGGTAGCCTTACCAGGAAGCCCAGATCCCAAAAATGAACTTAAAGGGAATATTCGGAACATTACAATGTAAGTGCAAGGGAGCCGGTGTGAGGAAATGTAGTGAGCGATGAAGTCCAACTCCAGGGGACTGGATTCACTGGAGCGTAGGAGAATGAGGGGTGACCTTAAAAAAACTTAAAACTTTATTTATACATCACGGTAACAGGCCCTTCCGGCCCAATGAGCCCGCGCCACCCGATTACACCGATGTTAACCGACTAACCCGCATGTCTTTGGAATGTGGGAGGAAACCGGAGCACCCGGAGGAAACCCACGCAGACATGGGGAGAACGTACAAACTCCTTACAGACATCGGCGGGAATTGAACCCTGATCACTGGCGCTGTAATAGTGAGATCGGTGACGGGGAGATCGGTGACAGGGGGATCGGTGAAGGGGAGATCAGTGGTGGTGGGGGGATCGGTGACAGGGAGATCGGTGACGGGGGGAGATTGGTGATGGTGGGGGGATCGGTGGTGGGGGGATCGGTGACGGGGAGCTGGGTTCAGCTGCGGTAACTGCCCCCGTCCATTGTGTGAGCCCCCTGTGACGAGTCCAGAGCCGTGTCCCATGACCTTACCCTGATTTCAGTCGTGTGGTCACACTTGACCAGCTTGAAGTTCTTGCCCAGGTTGCTGCTGGTGTTGCTGCAGAAACACACCTTGAGGATCTTGGTGCTGGCTGCCTCAGAGGGCCTGTCCGAGCTAACACACAGCGCGTGCCTCGTGGCATCTACCCATGTCTCCAGCGGGTTGGCGTTGCTGTTCATCTTATCAGCTGCTGGTGTGTTGGGGCTGCAGCATCACTCACCTGCAGGAGGAGAGGTGTGTGTTACATTGATGGACCAACTCGCTCTTCCCTCCACTCCAGACCTATCCACAGCCTCCCACAGCAGAGGCAACAGACCTGGGACCCGGGTCCGTCCTTGCCTCCTGTGTCCACAACACAGCCGTGGGCTCCTCAAGCCCAACTCCCTGTCTGGGATGGCCTGGCACTCGATCAGCTGGGACGGCCTGGCACTCGATCTCACTGAATGTCAGGGAAGGCGCAGACAGGCCGAATGGCCTCCTGCTGCTCAATTTCTCAGGTTCCTGGGTTCTGTGGCAGTGTGACAGAGTCCCAGCTGGTGGGGTCCCTGCACACCATGGATCACACGGACCCAGCACCCAGCTGAGCGAAGAGCTTGCAATGAAACCAGTTGTTAGATTGCCACTCTGTGGGAGGAAGTATGGGGACGTGATGGTCTGAGCTCACCAAAAGCATTCATTATCTGAGGGATCTGCTGATGTGGAAGAGTTCTGGGCTGAAGACTCTCTCACCCAGCTGATTGCTTCGGTGGTTCACAGGCAACTTCGTCCGAAGTGACTGGTGTCCCAGTGATGGGGTTTGAACCTTGCTCTGGGTCGGTGTGGTGGCACCAGCTCCACAACGTTCACATCACAACACCTCCTGGTGCCTCAGATACCGAGTGATGTTGGAGAGCTCAGACTGCGTCTCCGCAACTTCTCCCACAGAACATGTCAACCTGACAAGGTTCAGGTTCCTGCACCCTGTCCCGTGCTGGTTCCAGGTGATCCGTGGTACAGGGGTCACTCAAGCTCAATAACTTGAGAACCTGAGCAGGAGGAGGCCATTTGGCCCTCTGGGTGTGCTCTGCCCAGCCCTTACTCTGACACTGCTCTGGAGACTCCTTGGCCGGAAACACCATCCCTGCGCCCAGCGCGGAGATGTACAGGAAGTTTGTAAGTTGTCCTGACGTCTCCTCGCATTCTCTTCAGCACCAGAAAACACGGTCCCAGTCTGCTGAACCTGTCCTCCTACAGCAACCCCCTGTCCCCAGAACAGTCCGGTGAACCGCTTGTATGTCCTTTCTCAGGGATGGAGACCAAAACTGGTCAGAATTCTCCAGCTGTGGTCACACCAAGCACCCAGACAGTTGTGGGAACACACCTGGCCTCAAATCCTCTCATAATACAGGCCAACGTTCCAATACCCCTACCCCCAGATACCTGCCGTCTGCCTGTTCCCCACCCCGTCACCTGCCGTCTGCCTGTTCACCCCCATCACCTGTCACGTCTGCCTGTTCGCCCTCAGTGCCGTGCACAAACATACTCTGGTCCCACCATGCCCCTCCTTCCCCCCTCACCTGGATCCACCTCTCACCTGCCCTCTGTTGCCTCACCCCTCCCCCACCTCTTCACACTGACCATCTCCCCACTTCCTTTCCAGTCCCGATGGAGGGTCTCGACCCGACAGAGGCTGTCTGACCCGCTGAGTCCCTCCAGCAGTGTGTGTGTTGCTCCAGATTCCAGCATGTGGCCATCAGTGTCTGCCTGTGAACATGGACACCGCCCAATCTCTCGCCATTTGACAAGCACTCCACTTTTCGTTACCCCCATCAAAATTGCTGCCCCCACATTCCCCACATTATATTCCAGCTGCCACGTCCTGACCCACTCACTCCTCTTGTCCACATCCCCCTGAAGCCTCTCTACATCCTTCTCACGGCACGGTAGTGCAGCGGTTAGCGTAACGCTACCACAGCGCCAGCGACCCGGGTTCAATTCCGGCCGCTGTCTGTGAGGAGTTTGTACATTCTCCCCGTGCCTGCGTGGGTTTCCTCCGGGTGCTCTGGTTTCCTCCCACATTCCAAAGACGTACGGGTTAGGAAGTTGCGGGCACGTTATGTTGGCGCCGGAAGTGTGGCGACACTTCTGGGCTGCCCCCAGAACACTCTACGCAAAAGAAGCATTTCACTGTGTGTTTCAATGTACATGTGACTAATAGAAAAGTCTGATCTTATCTTAGCCACAGCCCCACCCAGTTTAGTATGGTTCGCCAACTTGGGAATGTGGCATTGAGTTCCCTCAGCCGATCACTGATACATTTATGAACAGCTGGAGCCTGGACAGCAATCCCTGTGGCATGGATGAGTTGGGCCGAAGGGCCTGTCCCGTGCTGTATTACACTCGTACTGTAATAACCTGCCTACCTCCACCTTAAAATACTCACAGACTCTGCTTCCACCGTTTGAGGGAGAGCATTCCAAAGACTCACTGCCCCCTGCTCCGTCTGTGTGTGACCCCTTTCTTCTTAACTAGTGAGCCCTCGATCTAGCTTGTTCCACAGAGGGAAGCCTCCCCTCCGCACCCGCCCTGTTCCGCACCCCCAAACCTCACGGGCTTCAGTCAATCGCTCTCTCACACTCCCAGCCTCGGGTGGACTGGCAGCCTGCTGTAAACCATCGACCTTCAGTGAGCTGCTTGCTCACGTGCTGGCCTGCATTTCAGTTTGGTCACACGGTGAGGTTGGCCAAGTACGGCTCACCTCCGACTGTCAGTAAACATCTGACACATGGCTGTCTCAGCAAGCCATGGGATGTGATTGGTTCCACCTCATCTAATCCTGAATCACATCATTGACAAAATATTTGCTGTGTGTTTCATGATGAAAGGATGGTTATAAATGCCCTGTGGAGATGAAGGGCCCAGAGGGAGTTATGAACGAGGTAAATCATAATCAGCTCATAACACACTCTGTTTCCATCATCCATTCAGGAAGAAAGTTGCAAAGGTTCTACACCCAGTGAGAGAAACAACTGGCCCTCATCATTTGGGGAGACGTCAGAGGTAGGTTCTCGACACAGAGAATGGTGGGTGCCTGGGACGCACTGCCGGGGTTGGGGGTAGAGGCTGATACAACAAGGACATTTAAGAGACTCATAGATAGGCACATGGATGTAAGAAAAATGCAGGGTTGTGGGCTGTGTGGGAGGGAAGGGTTAGATTGATCATGGGGCAGGTTTATATAGGTCGGCACAACATTGTGGGCCGAAGGGCCTGTACTGTACTGGACTGTTCGATGTTCTATCTTGGTGCTACATGGGTGACACTGCTTACTGAACCAGTGATCCCTGGTTCTAGATTCCCTCAAAGGAGGAAACACCCTCTCCACACCCCCTCACTCTCCCAGCCATGAGTGCAGACAAGCCCCGCCTGTCCGACCCTTCCTCGATGGACAACCCACCCGTTCCAGCTATCGCCTTGTAAACCCTCTCCGAACTGCTTCTGATGCATTTACATCCTTCCTTAAATAAGGAGCATTTAGAACATAGAACAGTACAGCACAGAACAGGCCCTTCGGCCCACAATGTTGTGCCGACATAGCTAATCCCTCCTACCTACAGAATGCACATATCCCTCCATCTTCCTCTCATTCATGCGCCCATCCAAGCCCCTCTTAAAAGCCCCCAGTGAGTGTGCCTCCACCACCCTATCAGGCAATGCATTCCAGGCATTCACCGCTCTCTCAGTAAAAAACGTACCTTTCACAGCTGTTCTGATCCTACCCCCTCTCACCTTAAATGCATGTCCTCTGGTATTGGATCGCTCAATAGTGGGAAAAAGATATTGCTTGTCCACCCTATCTGTGCCCCTCATCATTTTATACACTTCCAACAGATCACCCCTCGGCCTCCGTCACTCCAGAGAAATATGACCTTCCGAAAGCTATCAGGAATACCAAGAGGAAATACTGACCAGCTGACAGCTATGCCAGGGCTGACATGCCATAACAGGCTACAAGACGAAGACAGGCTGCATAGCTAACAACAGCACATCCCTTCCCAATGAACTTAACACATTCTATGCGTGTTTTGAACAGAAGAGAAGTGGATTTTCACCATCCACCCTGACAGCCTCCAATGTAACTGAACCTGTGATCACAGTGGAGGACGTAAGATCAGTCTTCCAGAGATTGAACACGAGGAAAACACCTGACCCGGATGGTGTCCCTAGCCACGTGCTCAGATCTTGTGCTGATCAGCTGGCAGGGGTACTTGCAGACATTTTAACCTCTCCCTGCTTCAATCTCAGGTTCCCTCCTGTTTTAAGAAGACCACTATCATCCCGGTACCAAAGAAAAGCAAGGTAACATGCCTCAATGACTACCGACCAGTGGCTCTGACATCCACCATCATGAAGTGCTTTGAGAGGTTGGTCATGGCACGCAGCAGCTCCAGCCTACCAGACAACCTGGACCCACTGCAATTCACCTATCACTGAAACAGGTCTACAGTGGATGCCATCTCCCTGGCCCTACACTCAGCTCTGGAGCATCTGGACAGTAAAGACACCTACATTAGACTATCGTTTATTGACTACAGCTCTGCCTTCAATAGCATAATCCCAAGCAAACTCTGAGATCCAGGTCTCAACACCTCCCTCTGTAACTGGATCCTTGACTTTCTAACCAACAGACCACAATCAGTGAGGATAGGCAGCAATACCTCCGGCACGATTATTCTCAACACTGGTGCCCCACAAGGCTGTATGCTCAGTCCTCTACTCTACTCCCTATACACTCATGACTGTGTGGCCAGATTCTGCTCTAACTCCATCTATAAATTTGCAGATGATACCACCGTTGTAGGCCGTATCTCAAACAGCGATGAGTCAGAGTACAGGAAGGAGATAGAGAGCTTAGTGGAATGGTGTCATGACAACAACCTTTCCCTCAATGTCAGCAAAACTAAAGAGCTGGTCATTGACTTCAGGAAAGGGGGCGGTGTGCATGCACCTGTCTACATCAATGGTGCTGAGGTTGAGTGGGTTGAGAGTGAACATCACCAATAGCCTGTCCTGTTTCAACCATGTAGACACCTTGGCCAAGAAAGCTCACCAGCACCTCTACTTTAGCAGGCTAAAGAAATTTGCTATGTCCTCTTTGACACTCACCAACTTTTATCGATGCACCACAGAAAGCATCCTATCTGGATGTATCACAGCTTGGTACAGCAACTGCTCTGCCCAGGACCGCAAGAAGCTGCAGAGAGCTGTGGACACAGCCCAGCACATCACGGACACCAGCCTCCCTTCCCTGGACTTTACCTCTCGCTGTCTTGGTGAAGCAGCCAGCATAATCAAAGACCCCACCCACCCGGGACATTCTCTCTTCTCTCCTCTTCCATTGGGTAGAAGATACAGGTGCCTGAGGGCATGTACCACCAGACTTAAGGACAGCTTCTACCCCACTGTGATAAGACTATTGAACGGTTCCCTTATACAATGAGATGGACTCTGACCTCACGAACTACCTTGTTGTGACCTTGCACCTTATTGCACTGCACTTTCTCTGTAGCTGTGACACTTTACTCTGTACTGTTATTGTTTTTACCTGTACAATACACTCTGTACTAACCCAATGTAACTGCACTGTGTAATGAATAGACTTCTACGATCAGTTTGTAAGACAAGCTTTTCACTATACCTCGGTACAAGTGACAATAATAAACCAATACCAATACCAAAAGAGCCCAAGTTTGTCCAGCCTCTCCTGATAGCATATGCCTTCTAATCCAGGCAGCATCCTAGTAAACCTCTCTGCACCCTCTCTAAAGCCTCGTCATCCTTCCTATAGTGAGGTGACCAGAATTGCACGCAATATTCTAAATGCGGCCCAACCACAGTTCTGTAGAGATGCATCATCACTTCTTGACTCCTGTACTCAACACCTCGATTAATGAAAGCAAGCATTCCATAAGCCTTCTTACCCACCCTGTCTACCTGTGTAGCCACTTTCAATGAGCAATGGACTTGCGCCCCAAGGTCTCTCTGCTCTTCAACACTATTAAGGGTCTTGCCCTTACTGCCTCTTGACATTAGTCCCACCAGGGTGCAGCACCTCACATTTATCCAGGTTAAACTCCACAGCATTTGAGAGACACAAGGGATTTCTGATTCACTAGCACTTCCAGTCGGGTGCTCTGCACTCAGTGTTCAAAGTGTGTTCTCTCTCCTCGACACTGGAGAAACCCAACGCAGGTCAGGACACCACGTTGTGGAGATCCCTCAAGGTTGATGCGCAGGTCGATAGGGTTGATAAGAAGGCGTATGGTATGTTGGCCTTCATTAGTTGGGGTATTGAGTTCAAGGGCTGTGAGGTGATGTTGCAGCTCTATAGAACTCTGGTTAGACCACACTTGGAGTATTGTGTTCAGTTCTGGTCGCCTCATTATAGGAAGGACGTGGAAGCTTTAGAGAGGGTGCAGAGGAGATTTACCAGGATGCTGCCTGGATTGGAGAGCATGTCTTATGAGGATAGGCTGAGTGAACTAGGGCTTTTCTCTTTGGAGCAAAGGAGGATGAGAGGTGACTTGATAGAGGTGTACAAGATGATAAGAGGCATAGATCAAGTGGACAGTCAGAGACTTTTTCCCAGGGCCACAATGGCTAACACGAGGGGACATAATTTTAAGGTGATTGGAGGAAGGTATAAGGGGGATGTCATGGGTAAGTTTTTTCCACAGAGAGTGGTGGGTGTGTGGAACGCACTGCCGGCAGAGGTTGTGGGGGCAGATACATTAGGGACATTTAAGAGACTCTTAGATAGACACATGAATGATAGAGAAATAGGGGGCTATGTGGGTGGGAAGGTTTAGATAGACCTTAGGGCAGGATAAAATGTTGGCACAATATTGTGGGCCGAAGGGCCTGTACTGTGCTGTAGTGTTCTATGTTCTATGTTCTGAACTCAGTCCGCTGGGTTGGCCCTGAACTTCCCGCTGCCTTTCACTACGATTCCCCATTCCTCTCCTGCTCTGACCTATTGGTTTGTGGCCTCCTGTGGTTACTGTGAGGCTGACCTCGTGGTGTAGAATGTCAAGGTCGGACCATTTCACAGGAGCCATTGGGCCCATTGAGGTGCCCTACCAGAGGTGCATTGTGGACAAGGCTAACAGTTATAGTCACACCGCACAGGCCCTTCGGCCCACCCACACCATGCTGACCATCAGGTACTTATTCACATTAATCCCATTTCCCAGTGCCTGGTCCGCATCCGTCTCTGCCTCGGTGGCTGCTCTAGCCACTGCCTCACGGTTGCGAGAACAATCACCTTGAGACTAACTTTAACCGCCTCCTCTTTCAAACCAGGTTCACAGAATGCTCGACTTGCACCGACCCCCACTGACTTCCCCTCCGCACCTTACTGCCTCCCCCCACAAACCCCGAGAAAGCACGGTCAGCTGACGGTGACCGTGAGAGGGAGTCGTGCAAGAGGCCAGGTGACATGCAAGCAGCGTGCCCCCAGAGCGACCACCAGCCAGGCAGTGAGGCTGCTGTCTCTCTCCACGCGACACTTGGCCAGAACCCTGGGCCTCTGACCTTCACCGCTTGTGACAGGCTGCCCGTCAGAGACATGAGACGGTAACCTGCTGAGCAAGCGTGCACACAGCACTCTGGAACAGCCGAGTCTCTGCAGTTGGGCTTTGTATTCCTGAACTCTGGATCAGTGACGTCCGCAAGGAAGGCCCACTGTTCTCCACCCGGATAGTCCACAACCCAGTGGTGTGAACACTCAGTCTTCCAGTTTCAGGTAACCCACAGCCCTGTGTTCACCCCTCTTTCTCTCCTTCCAATCCACCAGTCATGGAGCAACACACCACGGATACAGGCCCTTCGGCCCAACCAGTCCATGCCGACCACGGTGCCCACCCAGTTAGTCCCAATTTCCTGTGTTTGGCCCATATCCCTCCAAGCCCCGCCCCTCCATGTACCAATCCAAGTGTTTCTTAAATGACACTGTTATACCTGCTTCACCCACTTCCTCTGGCAGCTCGTTCCATATTTGTTCCACATTCATATCGTACAACGTGCCAGACTCCCCGTCACCATCAGTCCTCCCAGAGGGGGTGACACAGTGAGGCACAGGCCAGTGGGGAGAGGGGAGCAGCCTGGGACCACTCAACATTGACTCCAGGCCCTGAGTAGTGTCAAGGTATCAGGACAAACATGGACAAGGAAACCTCTGGCTGATCACCGCCTCTTGTCCACCATCAGCAGAAGGGAAGGGTCAGTACCGCGCCTCACCTTGGGGAACGTAGACGGGCGAGTGGGTGAGGTATCAGTGAAAGAGCATTTGCAGATAGTGACCATACCAAGGTTTCAAGGCAGTTAAGGAAAGGGATAGGGATGGTCTGGGAATTGTCCTGAAGTGGGAGAAGGCAGTTCCAATATAACACAGGAGCTGGGAAAGGTGGACTGGGGGCAGCTACTTCTGGGTGGGTCTACACCTGACCAGGGGAATCGTTCAACAGTGAAGCAGTGAGACCTCAGGGCCAACGTGATCCTGTATGGGTAAGGGGCAATGATGAAGGTCAGGGGATAGTGAGGCTGGGTAAAACAAGGAAGCCTAGAAAGCAGAGAAGGGCTTAGGAATGTATCAGGTGAAGGGAGGACTGGGAAAAATTGGGAGGGCAAAGAGGAGCCACAAAGTATCAGTAGCAGGCAGGCTTAAGGAAAACCTTAAAGCTTTTTATAAGTGTATTAAATGCAAGGGATTAACCATGGACTCTGTCTGCACCTCGCGCTGCCCTGGTGAAGCAGCCAGCATAATCAAAGACCCCACCCACCCTGGACATTCTCGCTTCTCCCCCCTTCCCATCGGACAGAAGATACAAAAGCCTGAAAGCGCGTACCACCAGGCTCAAGGACGGCTTCTATCCCACTGTTATAAGACTATTGAACGGTTCCCTAGTGCGATAAGATGGACCCTTGACCTCACAATCTACCTCGTTATGACCTTGCACCTTATTGTCTGCCTGCACTGCACTTCCTCTGTAGCTGTTACACTTTATTCTGCATTCTGTTATTGTTTTCCCCTGTATTACCTCAATGCACTGATGTGATGAAATGATCTGTACGATCGGTTTGTAAGACAAGTTTTTCACTGTACCTTGGTACAAGTGACAATAATAAACTGATTTACCCATTATGTGTGAATGAGGCAATTGCCACGTTGAGCTGATGTGTGGACAAAGTCTGAAATGAAAACTTCTCACCTGTGTTCACTGAGAAAGGCGGTGAAGCTAGAGAATTTGGGGTTGAGATGAAATTCTGCAAATTATCATTACAAAGAAGAAGATATTAGATGGAAAACAAGTAAAATTGGTGATGTTGAAATTGGATGTGTTTGTGGGCTTAAAGGTGGATAACCCCCAGGGCCTTAGGTGTATGGGAGGGGAAAGATTTAAAAGAGACCTGAGGGGCAATGTTTTCACACAGTGGGGGTGGGTGTGTTGAACGAGCTGCCAGAGGAAGTGGTAGAGGTGGGTACAGTTACAACGCTTAAAAGGCAGACACAAGAGAATCTGCAGATGCTGGAAATCTAGAACAACACACAAAGTGCTGCAGGAACTCAGCAGGTCAGGCAGCGTCTGTGGAGGGAAATAAACAGTCAACGTTTCAGGTCAAGACCCTTCATCAGGACTGATGAAAACACTTACTGTTTACTGTTTAAAAGACTCTTAGACAGGTCCATGGATAGGAAGGGTTTAGAGGGATATGGGCCAAATGTGGGCAAATGGGAGTAGCTCAGGGAAGCACTGTGGTCAGCATGGACCGAAGGGCTTATTTCGGTGCTATATGACTCTCTTTCCACAGACGCTGCCAGGCCTACTGGGTATGTCCAGCATCCTCTGGTTTTGTTTCAATCCTGCCCCAGTGTTTCTCCACTCAGGAGCAGCCCCACGGAAACATTCCCTCCTTCGAAAGGACGTCTCTCAGCTGCCTCCTCTAGATCGAGGTCGACACTCCAGAACCACTCTACCTCAACTCAAAAATAGTCCTGGCCAAACGCAGCCGCTGGCCCACCAGAGAAGACGGAGAGAAGCAGAGGCTGAGATCAGTGGATGTCTTCCGACAGGAAGTTGTGGTCGATCTGGTGTAGATTAGTTCAAGAGCAGCCTAGGAGTTTAAAACCCAGCACACCTCCTGCTCGAGAGCTCAGTTTTAAAATATTTCTTTTATTTTTAACAGTTATAGTGTCAGGCAGCATGGAAACAGGTCCTTCAGTGAACCACTTCCACATTTAACAGAGGACAGCCACTTGCATTAATCTCACCGTCCAGCACGTGGCCTGGAGCCTTCTACCCCATGGCGATAAAACTGCTCATCTACTCTCAGTGACCCTGCTTCTACCCTCTCCGGTGTGTGTTCCAGCTATTCTCCGCTCTCGGGCTGAGAAAGTCCCTCTCACATCCCCTTGGGATCTCCAGTCCGTACCCCAGCTTCATGTCTGAAATTCTACTTCTCATAGAAAATTAGTTCCACTATGCTAAAAACTTCAAGTAAATGAGGTCAGGATGACATAATGGTTTGCCTCAGGCTGAATCCTGTCAGGGTGTCCTCTTGCCCAGCTCCGAGGGAGGTTCAGGAACCGAGGGAGGCTCAGTGACTGGGGAGGGGGGGCGGGGTCAGTGACCGAGAGTGGGGGGTCAATGACTGAGGGGGGTCAATGACTGGGGGGGGTGTCAGTGACCGAGGGGGGGGGGGGGTGGTCAGTGACTGAGGAGAGGGTCAGTGACCAAGGGGGGGGGGGTCAGTGACCGAGGGGGGAAGGTCAGGGTCCGAGGAAGGGGGGTCAGTGACTGAGGGGGGTCAATGACTGAGGGGGGGTCAGTGACTGAGGAGACGGTCAGTGACCAATGGGGGGGTTAGACCGAGGGGGGGGGTCAATCACTGAGGGGGGTCAGTGACTGAGGGGGGTGGTCAGTAACCGAGGGGGGGGGGGTCAGTAACCGAGGGGGGGGGTCAGTAACCAAGGGGGTGGTCAGTAACTGAGGGGGGGGGGTCAGTGAATGACGGGGGTCAGTGACTGAGGGGGTGGTGTTCAGTGACCGGGGGGGGTGGGGGTGTCAGTGACTGATGGGGGGAGTCAGTGACTTCCCTTTCCCTGTGGCAGACAGCGGTTTTCAGGCCGAGTGTTCCCCAGCCGTGCACTGCTCCCCTCTGTCTGCCTGAGCTCCGGGCAGACCGCAGACCCACTTGAAATGATTCCAGCATCAAGGCAGCAGAGGAAAGCATGGTGTGAAGGTGAGGATGGAGCCATCGAGGGATACAGCACGAAACAGGCCCCGCGCCCACTCTCCACTCTATCACACACCATCAGTGTTGTCTCCCCACATTCCCACCAACACCTCCCAGGTTCTACCCCTCACCTACACACTGCGGGCAATCTACAGCGGACAATCAATGCGCCAGCACGTCTTTGGGACAGATCACAGATCTGGAGAAGCTGAAGTACTGAGATGTTGAAGAGCTGTAGGAACTGGGGTTACATCGGGAATGCTGAGGACATGGATGGATTGGAAAGATCCTCACTTCCAGATCCCTCTGTGGAGTGAAAGTTGAAGCATTCCTGGCAAGGGCAGACATCTGCACAGAGAGCATGAGGTAGGGCAGGTAGCAGGGTTCTCTGGGGTTTCCCAAGGGCATTTGACAAGGTGCCTGTGGGAGGTGGGTGCATAAACAGAAGCCCTGGGTGTGGGAGAAAGTGTGTCAGAGTGGATTGAAGACTGTCTGACACACAGAAAACAGAAAGTTGGAATAAATGGGCCCCTTTCATGCTGGAGGGATGTAACCAGTGGAATACCAACCCCAGGGATCAGTTCTTGACCCCACTTGTTCACTACTTACATTAACGACCTGGAGGAGGGAATGTAATGCAAGGTTTCCAGATTTGCCAATGAAATGACAATAGATGGAAGGGCATCCATGGACTGTCTACACTCCTCGCTGCCTCGGTAAAGCAGTCCACCCACCCCAGACACTCTCTCTTTCCCCCCCTCCCATCAGGCAGAAGATACAAAATCCTGAAAGCACGTACCACCAGGCTCAAGGACAGCTTCTATCCCACTGTTATAAGACAAATGAATGGTTCCCTCTTGACATCACAATCTACCTCGTTATGACCTTGCACCTTATTGTCTGCCTGCACTGCACTTTCTCTGTAACTGTGACACTTTATTCTGCATTCCCTTGTACTACCTCAATGCACCGTGTAATGAATTGACCTATACGATCGGTATGCAAGACAAGTTTTTCACTGTACCTTGGTACAAGTGACAATAATAAACCAATTTACCAATGTTGTGATGAAGGCACTGTGATTCTGCAATGGGATACAGATGGATTGAGTGAGTGGGTGAAGACTGATAAATGGAGTTTAATGTGGGCAAGTGTGAGGCGATGCAGTTCAGTAAGAGAAATCAAAAGGCAGATTATTATCTCAGCAGCAAGAGACTGCAAGTGAGTGAGGTTCAGAGGGATCGAGGTGTTCTAGTGCATAAACCACAAAAAGTTAGCAGGCAGCTGCAGAAGTAGTTAGGAAGGCAAAGGGGTTGGAGTTTAAGAATAGAAAGGTTTGGTTGTAATTGTGCAGGGTGTTGGTGAGGCCACACCTGGAATTCTGTGCACAGTTTTAGTCCACTGACCTTCAGAAATATATACAGTAACATTGGAGGCAGTCCAATTCCTGGGTTGGGAGGTTTGTCCCACCAAGAGAGGCTGGACATTCTGGGTCTGTATTCCTGTTTAGAAGAACAAAGGGTGACCTTATTCAAACATACTAGATCCTACGGTGGTGCTTGACAGGGATGTTCTCTACAGTGGGAGAGTCAGGAACAAGGGAGCATAGATACTGAACAAGGAGCTGGTCAGTTAAAACTGAGGTGTGTAGAAATTTCTTCTGGCAGAGGGTGGAGAATTTCTGGAATCCTCTGCCCCGGCGGGTGGTGGGATCTGCATCATTAGAGCTGTTTAAAGTGGAGCTGGACAAAGGTTTGACGGATCGAGGGGTAGCTGGGTGCGGGGAAATGGCACAGCAGATGCAGCCATGATCACTTTGAGTTTGGGACAGGCCCAGAGAAGGAAGGAAGACCCTGTTCAAATGCAACGTGAACTCTCCGTTGAAGCTGGCGAGGTGCTGGAAGTCAGACTCCTTCTCCCTCCTCCCACCACTCATGAATGGAAGTACAACAAAAAGACAGCACTATCTATCCTCTGCACCCTTACTGTCCGACCTCCTGGTCTGGGTCCTGACCGAGGAGACACTCATGGTCAGCATGGACAAGTTGGGCCGAAGGGCCTGTTTCTGTGAAGTGACATACTCTATAAGTCTATTTTCTGATCATTAGCATCTGCCCAGTGTATCCCGAGATCAGAGGGTTATCCCCTGAGGACGGATCGGATGGGGTAGATCTTTACTCATGGGGAGTCAGGAATAACCAGGGGGATCTTCTTGAAACATAAATGATTCAGGGAGGGACAGAAAGACGACGGAGAGCTGAGGGACAGGAGACGTGGCTGGGGATGGAGGGGTGACCAGCCAGGGGTGAGGTAGGGGAGAACGTTTTATGCAAAGGGTGTGAACTGTTTGGCCTCTCTTCCTCAGGGAGGGAAGTGGGATCAGCCGCTGTGCACACTCAGGCCTGGGACAAACTGGACAGGAGGCACGGATTATCCCGATCTTGTTGGGGGCTGCACCAGTGTCGAGGGACAGAGTGGCCTCCCAGCCTGCCAACGCTGACTGGTCCACCTCTCTCCAGGGTACTTATGGCCAACGTCAGTGCAGCAGCAGATGTAAGGAGCCCACAGCAAGGGCACAGGGGAGCGAGGAGGGGCCTGCTGGTCCAGTGGGTCAGCTCGAGCGAGCTGCAGAGACAGCTGGATCTGCAGACCATGACAAGCAGCTGTTGGTATTGGGTGCTCCGACCGAGAGACCAGACCTTCTACATTGCCTGGAACACGTTACTGTTCCTTCCTCATCGCTGGGACTCCCTCCCGAACAGCACCGTGGGAGGTCCTTCACCAGTGGGACTGTGGGGGCTCACCACACCCAGATCTCCAGGATGTACCTCCCACACCTGCTCACTGGGACCTGCCCATGCTGAGAACCTCTCCTGTACCGCAGACATACAGTGCAGGAGGAGCTCCCAGCTCTGCCCACTGGGCTGGAGTCCTGTCTCACCCAGTCCCTCCTGCCCCCACCCACCCCTCATGGAGAAAGGCAACCTCATTACCTCTTTACGAGGATGTTGCCAGCACTCAAGGGCCTGAGTTATAGGGACGTTGGACAGGCTGGTTCTTTATTCCTTGGAACGTAGGAGAATGAGGGGTGATCTTATAGAGTTTTATGAAATCATGAGGGGCACAGATAAGGTGGACGGTAACAGTCTTTTCCCCAGGGTAGGGGAGTCCAAAACTAGGGGGTGTAGGTTTAGGGTGAGAGGGGAAAGATTTAAAAGGGACCTGAGGGGCAACTTTTTCACGCAGAGGGTGGTGAGTGTGTGCAACGAGCTGCCAGAGGAAGTGGGTGAGGCAGGCACAACAGGGTCATTTAAGAAGCACTTGGATCGGTACATGGAGGGGCGGGGCTTGGAGGGATATGGGCTGAATGCAGGAAATTGGGACTAGCTGGGTGGGCACCGTGGTCGGCATGGACTGGTTGGGCCGAAGGGCCTGTATCCATGCTGTATTGCTGTGTGATTCATGGAGGCGTGGGCTGGGAAGGATTCGGGAGGGTGGTGGGGTGGGAGGGACAGAGGGGGGGAATCAGGGGGCCTAAGTGGCAGTGGGGTAATGGGGCAGTGGGGAAGATACCCCTCCTTGCCCTGTGCACCTCCAGCTGAAGCTCCTCACCTGAAGGGCAGCATTTATTGCCCACACCTAACCCCCCCCTGAGGTGGGGGCGAGCTGCCACCCCGCACGTCCCCCTGGTGATGGTGCTCCCACTGTGCTGTTGGGGAGGGAGCGCTGGGGTCCGCACCCGGTGATGCTGGTGCCTCTGGCCGGGCAAGGAGGGCAGATACCCCCCCAACTACCCCCACCTTCACTCCCACCCGTGTTGTGAAGCAGATGGACCTGCAACAATCCATCGGTGGTGACGGTTCTTCTGAGAATCTGTCACAGGACAGCGCCCCACACCCCCTCTCTGTGAACACATTCTCAGCGACCCCCCCTCACCCCGTGTTCCACTCCCCCCCCGGTCCTCCCTCACAGCTGGAGGAGAGGGAGCCTCCCCCCTGTCCCACTCCCCCCACCTCACGGCTGGAGGAGAGGGGGCTGCTCCATGACAGCTCTTCCCTTTTCCCCAGCCCCCGCTGGTCTGTGTGTGTGGAGGGGAGGGGGGTGTGGGGGCTGCCTCTTTCTTAGAGCCCTGCCTGCCCGGGTTGGGTAGGACAGACAGGCAGGTCTGGACAGACGCGGGGTGTGGCTCTCCCTCCCCTGCAGGCGATGAGGCTGTGTCCCGGCAAGCCCACTGTGCATTCCATTCCACCGGGAAGTGTCGGAGGCTCCGTGGAGCAGGCAGCCAAACCATGCATTCCTGAGGAGGCTGTGGGCCGGACCCTTGCAGAGACACCGGTGATTCACCCCGGACACACAGCTCGGATAAGAGAGGGCGATTCAACAGCTGGCAGGAGCCGCGCTTCCTGCTCTCCCGGCCCTCCACTCCATGCCAGCCCTCCAAGGGTTAACCTCAGCCACAGGACACACCCCTCTGCTCTGCAACTCCTGTCAGTGCTTTTGTCGATACCAGCACCCTGCCCCCCACCTCCCCCCCCCCCCACCGCACGAAACCCTGAACCAAAACAAGGCAGGCATTGCAAAACCTGTGTGCATAGCGAACATAGTTAGTGGTGATTAAAGTCAGCAGGAGTGCTTCATTCCCTGGAACGCAGGAGACTGAGGGGTGACCTGATGGAGGTGTATGAGCGGCATAGACAGGGTGAAGGCACATAGTTTTTTCCCCAGGGAGGGGGTGCTAAAAACAAGAGGGCACAGGTTTAAGATCAGAGGCGAGAGGTTCAAAAGGGACATCAGGGAGTAGCTTCTTCGCACAAAGGGTGGTGTGTATTTGGAATGAGCTGCCAGAAATAGTGGTCGAGGCGGGCACATTAGCAATGTTTAAAGGCCATCGAGATACGTACATGGATAGGAGAGGTTAAGAGGGCTATGGGCCAAACGCAGGCAGATGGAACTAGATTACTGGGCAAGACAGTCAGCATGGACTGGTTGGGCCGAAGGGCCTGTCACCATGCTCTGTGACAGAAAGAAGCACTTGCCTCAGTGGCCAGCCGTAAGGTGTGGTGGGACTTGGAGGGATCCTGGTTCAATCCTCGGGGCAAGAGCTGGGGTAGGAGATGGGCGGGAGTGCTGGCAGGGGTTCCTATGAAATCTCTGCCCTCTCACCTTAAACCCTGTCCTCTAGTTCTTGATTCCTCAGCCCAGGGAAAAAGACTGAGTGCATTCACCCTATCTATGCCCCTCATGGTTTTATACACCTCTGTAAGATCACCTCTCAGTCTCCTATACTCCCAGCCTGTGCAACCTCTCCCTATAACTCAGCCCCTCAAGTCCTGGCAGCATCCTCGTAAAGCAGCAGGATCCGCCCCACTCTGAAAACAGCCCCTTTATTTCCATTCTCAGCTTTCTGTCATAGAAATGGAAGGATGCCTGAATTAGGAGCAGAAGGAGGTCACTTGGACCTTACAGCCTTCTCCCCTTTTAACAAGGTCATGGCTGATCTGTGACCTCGACACATTCCTGGTTCCCCTGGTGACCATTCACCCCCTTGCATATTGAGAATCTACCTACATCTGCCTGACACATATTTGCAGGCTCTGCTTCCACTGCCCTTTGAGGAAGAGAGTTCCCTCAGCACCTCTGAGAGAAACAAACTCCCCTCAGTTCTGTGTTAAACAGACAACCAGTTATCTTTAATCAGTGACCCCTAGTTCTAGGTTCTTCCGCAAGAGAAAACACCTCTCCACATGCACCTGTCTAGTTCCCTCAGAAACAGATGTCTCAATCAAGTTCCTCTTTCTCTCTTCTGATCTCTCAGCGGAAACAAACCTAGCCTGTCCAACCTCTCCTCAGAAGACAACCCACCCATTCCAGATGGTAAAATAACAATCCTTCTGTCGTTCTTCCAACGAATTTACACCTTTCCTTAAATAAGGAGACCACAGTGCTCCAGATGTGGTATCACCACTGCTCTACATAACTGAAGTGTAACTTCCCTACTTCTGCATTCAATTCCTCTTGCAGTAAACAAGAACACTCAGATTCTGTTTTCTTTCTAAACCACTTTCGCAGAAGCCTTTTGAGAACCGTGCACTAGGATTTGATCTGTCTGCATGTCAGAGCCCCGTAATCTCTCACGGTTTAGATAACTTGGTTCATCCTTATTTCCCTGCCAAAATGAACAACTTTGTATTTTCCTGCTTTATACTCCATTTTACAGATCACTGCCTGAAGCACGTACCAGCAGGCTCAAGGACAGCTTCTATCCCGCTGTTATAAGACTATTCAACTGTCCCCTAGTATGATAAGATAGTCTCTTGACCTCACAATCTACCTCAGTATCGCTCTTGCACCTTATTGTCTGCCTGCACTGCACTTTCTCTGTAGCTGTAACACTTTATTCTGCATTCTGTATTGTTTTACCCTGTACTACCTCAATGCACTGTGTAATGAATTGATCTGTACGAACGGTATGCAAGACAAGCTTTTCACTGTACCTCGGTACATGTGACAATAATAAACCAATTCACCACTCACAACCTAACTATATCTCTCTGTAGCTTCCTTGTGTCCTCTTCCTAACTTAATTCCCACCTATCTTTGTGTGACCAGAACATAACAAAGAGGGGCAGGTCTTGAACTAACCTGCAAACCCTCATCACCACTGCAGTTCAGCAATTCTATGACCACTCTGATCACTTTGCACTAAAATGGACATTTTTTTGTTTTAATTGGTTTTTTTTGTAAAAATTGGGTATAATTTATGTTTAATTTATGTTTTTTCTTGTGAATGCTGTTTATCTGATGTTACGAGCTGTGATGCTGCTGTAAGTTTTTCATTGCACCTGTGCACACTGGTACCTGAGTACATGACAAGACACTCAACTTGGACTTTGACAGGTCGGCCATCAGGCCTTTTGAGCCTGCTGTCACTCATCAAGATCCGGTTGATTTTGCTGGCTGAAGAGCCTGTTCCTGTGCTGTACGTTTCTATGACTTACCTCAGATTCACTTTCCACCACTATACCCATATCCCTCGATTTCCTTAATATCCAGAATCTATCAACCTCCATTTTGAATGATTCCAGTAACACCCTTCACAGCCTTCTAGAGGAGAGAATTCCAAAGCTTCACCATTGTACAGAGTGTTGGCCTTCATCGGTCGGGGTATTAAGTTCAAGAGCCTGAGGTGATGTTGCAGCTCTACAGAACTCTGGTCAGACCACACTTGGAGTGTTGTGTTCAGTTCTGGTTGCCTCATTATAGGAAGGATGTGGAAGCTTTAGAGAGGGTGTAGAGGAGATTTACCAGGATGCTGCCTGGATTGGAGGGCATGTCTTACGAGGATAGGTTGAGTGAGCTCGGGCTTTTCTCTTTGGAGAGAAGGAGGATGAGAGGAGACTTGATAGAGGTGTACAAGATGATAAGAGGCATAGATCAAGTGGACAATCAGAGACTTTTTCCCAGGGCGACAATGGCTAACATGAGGGGACATAATTTTAAGGTGATTGGAGGAAGGTATAAGGGGGATGTCAGGGGTAAGTTTTTTACACAGAATGGTGGGTGTGTAGAACACACTGCTGGCAGAGGTTGTGGGGACAGATACATTAGGGACATCTAAGAGACCCTTAGATAGACACATGGATGATAGAGAAATGGAGGGCTATGTGGGAGGGAAGGGTTAGATAGATCTTAGAGCAGGATAAAATGTCGGCACAACATTGTGTTGTAATGTTCTATGTTCTATGTTCTGAGCGGAGACTTTTCTACTCATCGCTGTCCAAAATAGTCTACCCCTTATTCCATGATTGGGGTCCCTGCTCCCAGATTCCTCAGGCAGAGGAAACATCCTCCTTACATCCAGCCTGAATCTGGCAAGTTTCAATGACATCTCCTCTCATCCTCCCAGACTCCAGAGGACTCAGAGCCAGACCACTTGATCCCCCTTCATACCACAAACCCCCCATCCCCAGAATCTTCACTGCACTCCCCTTGTGGCAGGTTCATCCTTCCCTGGGTACGGAGACCGGAACTGTGCACAACACTCCCAGTGCAGTCTCACCAAGGCCTGTAGAACTGCATGGACCATCTCTGCTTATCCGCTCAAATTACCTTTCAGTGAGGGCCGACGTGTCTCCCCCCTCCAGTCACCACTGCACCTGCCTGGGCCCTCAGTGACGTGTGTACACACACCCAGGTCCCTGTAACATCGACGCTGCCCAGTCTCCCACCAGTTAACAGACACTCTGCTGATCCTCCCTGCACCAGAGTGGGTGTCCCCACATTCCCCACATTATATTCCAGCTGCCACGTCCTGACCCACTCACTCCGCTTGTCCACATCCCCCTGAAGCCTCTCTACATCGTCCCCTCTAACCACAGCCCCGCCCAGTTTAGTATGGTCCGCCAACTTGGGAATGTGACATTGGGCTCCCTCAGCTGATCACTGATACAGATGTGAACAGCTGGGGCCCGGACCCCGATCCCTGTGGTGCCCATCAATCACAGCCTGACACCCTGGGATGGTCTGTTTATTCCCACTCAGCCCCTGTGTTCTGGCCTCACTGACCACTGACCAACCTCCTATGTGGGTCCTTATTTAAAGCCTTCGGAAAATCCAAATGCACCACATCCACTGGTCCCCCATTATCTACTCACACCCTCAAAGAACTCCAGCAGACTATCCAACACAACTTTCCTTCTGTAAATCCATGTTGATTCTTGCTGTCTAGGTAAAGCAGCCAGCATAATCAAAGACCCCACCCAGCCCGGACATTCTCTCTTCTCCCCCCTCCCACCCTAACCCTACCCCTAACCCCCTCCCATCAGGCAGAAGATACAAAAGCCTGAAAGCACATACCACCAGACTCAAGGACAGCATCTACCCTGCCGTTATAAGACACCCTGGGATGGTCTGTTTATTCCCACTTAGTCCCTGTGAACGGTTCCCTAGTACAATAAAATGGACTCTTGACCTCACAATCTACCTCGTTATGACCTTGCACCTTATTGTCTGCCTGCACTGCACTTTCTCTGTAGCTGTGACACTTTATTCTGCATTCTGTTATTGTTTTCCCTTGTACTACCTCGATGCACCGATGTGATGAAATGATCTGTATGGACGGCATCAAAACAAAGTTTTCCACTGTGCCTTGGTACATGCGACAATAGTAAACCAATTCACCAATTTACTCGCTCAATCCTATTATTCTTTTGAAAATGTTCTTTTATGACACCCTTCATTACAGATTCCCGCATTTTTCCGACCACTGCCTAGCCTAACAAGTCAGAAGTTCCCTGTGTTTTCTCTTCCTCCTTTCGTAAATAGAGGGGTAACATTTCCATACACAGGAACAATTCCATAACAGAACAGTCCAGTACAGTACGGACCCTTCGGCCCACCATGAACACTACCCCATGATCAATCTAACCCTTCCCTCTTGCACAGCCCATAACCCTCCATTTTTCTTACTTCCATGTCCCTATCCAAGAGCCTTTTATAGAAACATAGAAAACCTACAGCACAATTCAGGCCCTTCAGCCCATAAAGTTGTGCCGAACATGTCCCTACCCTAGAAATTACTAGGCTTACCCATAGCCCTCTATTTTACTCAGCTCCATGTACCAATCTAACAGTCTCTTAAAAGACCCTATCGTATCCGCCTCCACCACCGTTGCCGGCAGCCCGTTCCACACACTCACCACTCTCTGAGTAAAAACTTAGCTCTGACGTCTCCTCTATATCTACTCCCCAGCACCTTAAACCTGTGTCCTCTTGTGGCCACCATTTCAGCCCTGGGGAAAAGCCTCTGACTATCTACCCGATCAATACCTCTCATCATCTTATACACCTCAATCAGGTCCCCCCTCATCCTCCGTCGCTCCAAGGAGAAAAGGCCGAGTTCCCTCAAACTGCTTTCATAAGGCATGCTCTGCATTCCAGGCAGCATCCTTGTAAATCTCCTCTGCACCCTTTCTATGGCTTCCACATCCTTCCTGTAGTGAGGTGACCAGAACTGAGCACAGTACTCCAAGTGGGGTCTGACCAGGGACCTGTATAGCTGCAACAATACCTCTCGGCTCCTAAATTCAATTCCCCGATTGATGAAGGACAATACACCATATGCCTTCTTAACCACAGAGTTAACCTACACAGTTGCTTTGAGCGTCAAAAGTCCCTATTAAATGTTCCTATTGTATCAGCCTCTACCACCACCCCCGGCAGTGTGTTCCAGGCACCCACCACTCTCTGTGTGAAGAACCTACCTCTGACATCTCCCATAAACATTCCTCCTCTGACCTTAAACAGATGTTCTCTGGGATTGGCTATTGCTGCCCTGGGGAAAAGGTGCTGGCTGTCCACTCTGTCTATGCCCCTCAAAACATTATGCACCTCTATCAACTCGCCTCTCATCCTGCATTGTTCCAAAGAGAATAGGCCTAGCTCACTCAACCTTTTCTCACAAGACATGCTCTCCAACCCAGGCAGCATCCTGGTAAATTTCCTCTGCACCCTCTCTAAAGCTTCCACATCCTTCCTTTAATGAGGTGACCAGAAATGAACACAATACTCCAAGTGTGGTCTAACCAGAGTTCTATAGATCAGCAACAACACCTCGCAGCGCTTGAACTCAATACCCCGACTAATGAAGGCCAACACTCCATACGCCTTCTTAACAACCCTATGGACCTGCTCAGCAACCTTGAGGGATCTATGGACGAGGACCCCAAGATCCCTCTGTTCCTCCACACTGCTAAGAGTCCTGCCATTAACCTTGTATCCTGCCTTCAAATTCGATCTTCTGAAGTGTATCACTTCACACTTTTCTGAGTTGAGCTCCATTTGCCACTTCTCAGCCCAGCTCTGCATCCTGTCAATATCCCATTGTAACATACGGCAACCTTCTACACTATCCACAACCCTTCTGCAAACTTATTAACCCATCCCTCCACTTCCTCATCCAAGTCATTTATAAAAATCACAAAGAGCAGGGGTCCCAGAACAGATCCCTGCGGAATACCACTGGTCACCGACCTCCAGGCAGAATATTTTCCATCTACCACCACCCTCCGTCTTCTGTGGGCAAGCCAATTCTGAATCCAGGCAGCCAAGTCTCCATGGATCCCATGCCTCATGACTTTCTGGATGAGCCTAACATGGGGAACCTTGTCAAAAGCCTTACTGAAGTCCACATACACCACGTCCACTGCTCATCAATTTGATCTGTCACCTCCTTGAAAAACTCAATTAGGCTTGTGAGGCACGACCTGCCCCTCACAAAGCCATGTTGGCTGTCCCTAAAAGACAATACGTCTCCAAATGCTCTTAAATCCTGTCCCTAAGAATCCTCTCCAATAGTTTGCCCATCACTGACGTAAGACTCACTGGTCTATAATTCCCAGGATTATCCCTATTACCTTTCTTGAACAAGGGAACAACATTTGCCATCCTCCAATCCTCTGGTACCACTCCCATGGCCAGGGAGGATGCAAATATCATCGTCAATGCCCCAGCAATCCCTTCCCTCGCCTCCCTGGGGTATATCCCCTCCGGTCCCAGGGACTTATCTATCCTAATATTTTTCAGAAGCACCAACACTACTCTTTCTTAACCTCAACATGCTCCAGCACATTAGCCTGTTCTACACTGACCTCACATTTGTCAAAGTCCCTCTCCCTGGTGAACACTGAAGCAAAGTATTCATTAAGGACCTCCCCGACCTCCGCCTCCAGGCACATGTTTCCCCTTTTATCCCTGAGCAGTCCTACCCTCACCCTACTCATTCTCCTGTTCCTCACGTATGTGTAGAGTGCCTTGGGGTTTTCCTTAATTCTACTCACCAAGTCCTTCTCGTCCCCTTCTAGCTCTCCCAAGTCCCTTCTTAAGCTCCTTCCTGGTTACCTTATAATTCTCACGAGCCCTGTCTGACTTTTGCTTCCTGAACCTTAAGTGTGCTTCCTTCTTCCTCTTGACTAAATGTTTCCCTTCTCTTGTCAACCATGGTTCCTTATTCCAACCATCCTTTCCCTGTCTCAGTGGGACAAACCTATCCAGAACCCCATGCAAGAGTTCCCTGAAGAACCTCCACATTTCTGCTGAGCATTTCCCTGAGAACATCTGTTCCCGGTTTACGTTCCCAGGATCTATGGAATACTCTAACTGGCTTTTCTTCATCCTTTCTCACCTTCCCGCGCTGAGTTGTAACATGCCCCCAGCCCTCAGGGCTGCTGCTATTTCTGGCAACTTTAGAAGTGTCTTCTTTGGATTTCACACTGCCTTTAACTTCTCCTGTCAGCCACCTTTGTATCACTCCTCTTGTTGGGTTTTGTGTCAGGAAATGATTGTTTCACAATATATACATTATTTCTTCAAAAGCTGGCATTGTCTGCCCACTGTGATACCTCTCAGTGTGTTCTCCCAGTCAGCCACAGCCTCTCACACCTTCCCACTTCCCTTGGTTTAGAGATAGGACCCTGTGGTGGGCACAGACAGAGTGGGCCAAAGGGCCTGTTTCCATGCTGTATGTCTCTGTTGCTCTGCTGAAGACTCTGGTTTCACACTGAGCTACATTGCTTTTCAAACCAAGGGTAAAACGTTATGTTGTGGGCACTCTTCTGTAAAGGTCATCAGTCAACCCTCCTCACTGCACAAAGTGAGATCCAACAAAGCCTTTTCCTTTATTGCTTCCTCAACATATTGATCCAGAGAAGTGTCTTAAATACATTCCATGAATTCACCATCCACCTTCTCACAGCAGGTTTGATTGGCCCAGTGTCTGCTTAGGGTAATGACTTTGTTCCCTCCGTGAGTCACACCTCTGATTATCTGATGTACGTCACACCCAATATTACAACCACTGTCTGCTGGCCCATGAAGAACTTCCACCAATGCTTTCTGTTCTTCCCTGTCTCTCAGCTCGATGCTAGTTCTACATCATGATCTGTCAAGCCCAGATCGTTTCTCACACTGCACTGATCTCCTCCCATATTAGTGTCACTAATATCCCTTTTCACCCATATAAGTCTACTTCCAAACATCAAACACCCTGGAGCATTATGGTGTTGTGTTGTGGGCACAGCAACCTGCAGGGCATCTGCATTTTCAGACATTTTCACAAAGTCTCCCAGTTTCCAGCTGAGAGGGGAAACTGAAGAAGTGGACGGAATGGTGCGGTGTGTGGCCATGCCTCCCACAAACCCCGCTCCTTCCGCCCACCGAAAACCAATGAACAGAGAGACCTGAGGGTCCAAGTCCATGGTCCTCTGAAAGTGGCAACACAGGGCTTGAAGAAGATGTATGGCATGTTTGCCTCGGAGTTTGGGGCTCAGGGTATAAGAGTTGGGACGTTGTATCACAACATTACAAAACACTGGTTCGGCCGCACTGGGAGCACCGTGTGCAGTTCTGGTCACCACACTGCAGGAAGGAGGTGGCTGCGCTGGAGAAGGTGCAGAGGAGGTTCTCCAGGGCGTTGCCTGGATTGGAGGGCTTTAGTTATGGGGAGAGATGGACAAGTTTTCCCTGGGGTCAAGGAGGCTGAGGGTGACGTTATATAGAGGTGTGCAAGATCATGAGAGGCGTAGATAGTTAAAATTATTTTCCCAAAGACGGCATATGCTTAAGGGAAGAGGAAGGAGTTTTAAAGGGGATCTCAGGAGGAATTTTTTTTATTACACTGTGAGGGGTTGATATCTGGAAGGTGCTGCCAGAGTTGGTGGCAGAATAAGGCACTACATTGAAGAGGCATTTAGACAGACATTTAAAGGCACAGGATACGGCCCTAAGGTGGGTAAATGGGATTAGAGTAAGTGGGCAAAAAGGTCAGTGTACAGGTGGTGGGCCGAAGGGCCTGTCTCTGTGTTGTACCACTCTGTGAGTCTCTGACCCACCTTTCACACACCGTGGCCAGTACTCGGGTGGGTAATGCTCGCTACCAGTTACATTGACAAGGTCCTGGCAAACGGGCAGTGACCTGAAGTGGGAACAGAAAGCATTGGAAACACTCAGCAGGGCGGGCAGCATCTGTGGAGAGGGGATCAAAGACCTTCCGACCACTTCTCCTTCCACAGGTGCAGACTGGACAACATTTTTTGATTTTTGCTGATTTTTCATGTCCATCCCTGCCTATTCCAAAACTCTTTACATCCGATGAAATACTTCCGAACAACAGTCACCACTGCAGTTGGGGCAATGCAGTGACTAATTCCCACACAGTGAGTTCCAACATTCAGCGATGAAGAAACGACCAAATCCCCTCTTTCAGACGTTGAATGTGAGATATAATGTTCCCCAATAAACTGTGGGAGGTACAGTGGAGCAGCAGGTAGTGCTGCTGCCTCACAGCTCCAGAGACCCGGGTTTGATCCTGACCTCTGGCACCGTCTGTGTGGAGTTTGCACGTTCTCCTTGTGACCACATGGGTTTCCCCCTGGGTGCTCCGGTTTCCTCCTACATCCCAGAGATGTGAGTGCTGGTGGGTTAAATGGCCCTAGTGTGTGGGTGAGGGGTAGAAGCTGGGGGGAGTTGGTGGGAATGTGGGGAGAATTACGTTACAGGGAAAATTTGTGGGGAAGGATCTTTTTCTGAGAGCCAGCATAGACTCGACAGGCTGAATGGCCTCCTTCTCTATCATGAGGAAATATGATATGGTAAAAATGTGGAACGAGTGGTGTGAGATCTGTCCTGTCTGCTGGATCCCACACCTCAGCTAAAGATCCACAGCAACAACAGTGCAGTGTCCCCAGTTCCTTGTGCTCAGACTCTGGAACGGAACCGAACCCACAGCCAATGGTTCAGAACATACGGCCGATAATTAAATTTAAATTTTTTAAAAAATTTTATTTACAGCATGGTAACAGGTCCTTCCCGCCTAATGAGTCCGCGCCACCCATTTTAAACCCAAATTAACCTACCCGTACGTCTTTGGAATGTGGGAGGAAACCGGAGCACCTGGAGGAAACCCACGCAGACACGGGAGAACGTACAAATTCCTTACAGACAGCGACGGGAATCAAACCCCGATCACTGGCGTTGTAATAGCATTGCGCTAACCGGGATCCGGGGATCTCCAGGTCAGTCTCATTGTAAGGGCTGAAGGCGAAGGGAATAGCATCTCCACACTTTAGATGGCCCCATATTTATGAAGCATTCACAGATTATCTTAGCATGGGGTGCTACGTCAGAAAATGATGGAGGTGCTCAACAGGTCAGCCAGCATCCACGGAGAGAGAAACAGAGTTAATGCATCACAACCTGAACCCCGTTAACTCTGCTTCTCTCTCTGCAGACGCTGCCTGACCTGCTGAGTGCTTCTGGTACTTTCTGCCTTTGTTTTAGATTTCCGCAGTTTTATGATGCTCATTTCAGAAGGTTGTTGTATTTAAGAACATCGAACAGTACAGCACAGGAACAGGCCCTACGGCCCACAATCTCTGGGTCGACCATGATGCTAAATTAAACCCACCTGCCTGCACAGACCCACACTCTCCCCCAGGCCTCGCCTGTTCAACTCACCCCACGAATCAGTCTGAGTCGGTGATGACACAGTGGTTACGTGACTGGATGAACTATGGATGTGCAGCTCAGAAACAGGCCGTTCAGCCTGCTACGTCTATGCCGACCACCATGCCTACCTATACTAACCCCACTTGCCCACATTAATTCCCTCTCCCTCAGTGCCCTGTTCATTCAACTACCTGTCCAGATGCCTCTTCAATGTTGTTCCTGATCCTGCCTCCACCTCCTCCTCTGGCAGCTCTTTCCAGATCCCAACTACCCTGTGTGTGAAACGTTTACCCCTCAGGTCCCCTTTAAACCTCCCCTGTCTCACTTTAAACCTGTGCCCTCAAGTTTTAGACACCTCGGAAAACACAAGGTTGGTTGAGGGACAAGTCACCCGTGAGGTCTGGACGAATCACTTGGAGACCTGAATTCAAGTCCCACTGTGGCAGCTGTGAGTTTAAAGTTAATTATCTGACATTTACAACAGCTGGTCTTGGGAATCTGGAATAAAATCAGAAAATGCTGGAAAGATTCAGCGCCTGTGGGGAGAGAAATGGAGTCACTCAGACCAAGGATCCTTCGTATCATCCAGAAACGTCGTTTGATTCTCTCCCCACGGATGCTGCCTGATCGGCTGAGTGTTTCCAGCATTTTCTGTTTTTATTTACAGCACAGAGTCACAGAGTAATACAGCACAGAAACAGGCCCTTCGGCCTAAATGGTCAATGCCGATCACAGCATCCTCTCTGCTAGTCCCAGTTGACGGTTCGGCCCATAACCTCCAAGCCCCTCCCCTCCATGAACCTATCCAAATGCTTCTTAAATGTTGTACCCGCCTCGACCACTTCCTCTGGCAGCTCATTCCAGGTACTCACCACCCTCTGTGTGAAGAAGTTACCTCTCAGGTCTCTTTTAAATCTCTCCCGTCTTGTACCTGTGCCCTCTAGTTATGGACTCCCCAGCCCTGGGGAAAAGACTTGTGACCGTCACCTTATCCACACCCCTCATTCTCCATCTGCAGCTTTAAGTTTCTTTACTCTTGGTAGCGAGACCACAAGTGAAGTGTCATAAAAACACTTCTGGTTCGCTGGTGTCCTTCAAGACACGAACTTGCCTTCCTTTCCTGGTCTGGCCATACGCATCTGCAGACTGTGTGGCTTATGCATCAAGAGCTGTGGAGCCCACAGAGTTCTTGTACAGAACCAGCTCTGAAAAATGCCCTCGAAAGTGGTCAGCAAGTTATTCAGTTGTTATCCCCTTCTCAAGGTGAAGTTAGGGATGGGCAATAACGCCAGTGACACCCAGACACCAAAAAATTATCTTACATGATGATCCGAGTTCACAACACACAAAGTGCTGGAGGAACTCAATGGGTCAGGCAGCATCTGTGGAGGGAAGTGGACAGTCAATGGTTCAGGTTGAGACCCTTCATCTGGACTGAACTATAGAGTTGTACAGCACAGAAACAGGCCCTTCAGCCCACCGTGTCTATGCCGACCATCGTGCCTACCTATACCAACCCCACTTGCCTGCACTAATTCCATCTCCCTACCCCTTCAACTACCTGTCCTGGTGCCTCTTCAATGTTGTTCCTGATCCTGCCTCCACCTCCTCCTCTGGCAGCTCATCCCAGACACCAGCTACTGTCTGTGTGAAACATTTACCCCTCAGATCCCTTTTAACCCCCCCCCCTCCCCACCTTAAACCTGTGCCCTCTACCACGGTAAACACAGGGTTGAGGGACGAGTAACCCGTGGGCTCCTGTGCCTTTGTGTGTGGCTCCAGATTCTGGCAGCTGCTGTCCTGTCTCCCTCTCTCTTTGTAACTGGCTGTCAATCAATCCCATTTGCCCTGATCATTAAAATCTACCAAAGGGAACCAGCACCACACACAGAAATCATGGCCCAGGTTAACTTACTTACAAGGAGTGAACAGTTGCTTGCTCACCTTCACAACAGGGGCAACTCACAGCGGGGGATAAGCTGTGTGACTTGAGCACAACTGGATCATGTGATTGCTGCAGGTATGATTGGCCAATTAACAAATGGCTGACAATGATCTAAATTGCACCGGTTTCTCCCAGCTGCTAATTTACAGCATGACAGTTGTGAACCTTCTCACCCAGAAACGGTTACCTCTCTCCCAAACACAACCTGGCATTTCTGTTCAAGGTTTGAGTCCGTCAGTGCAACACCACCCAGGGGCTGATTGCCCTCATTTGGTAGGAAGGGAGAATTAGTAACTTATAACTTGTCCAAAGTCTGCCTACAGGCTTGATCTCACACTGGGAAGGCTGTTTCCTGTCCTTAGACTTGGTGCTGAAAAACACGATGATGCTGGAGGAACTCAAACAGGCCAAGCAGCATCTGTGGAGAAAAGCAGGTGAGCTTACAAAGATGGGGAAGCAAGGCCACTTAGGGATGTGAGGTTGAGAGGGAGCCAGGGATAGTGTGCACTTGGTCAGGACCCTTCTTCAGTCCTGGTTTTTTTGATCTTCAGGACTGAGGAAGGGTCCTGACCCGAAACGTTGACCGCCTGCTTTTCTCCACGGATGCTGCCTGGCCTGCTGAGTTCCTCCAGCATCATTGTGATTTCCATTGAGATTCCAGCATCTGCAGTCCTTTGTTTCTCTTAGACTTGGTGTTATCTGGTACTGACTGTAAGCAGAGAACAGAACTGCAGTTGGCTTCTTCACCACAATCATGGTTCACATTTTGTTCAATAAATCACATGGACGGGAATTCTGAAAGACAGGACTAGTGCAATCTCAATGTCCCTCCTCTTGAGGTCAGGAAGTCAATGGATAGACATAAGCTGTTGGGTTTGTCTGCCCAGGGATCTTGTCACCATGACCAGCTATCAAGGTACGTGTATCAAGAGCTCAGCTAGAACGGTAATATTAAACAAAAGTAGACATAGAGCAAGAAGACCCAGAGGTGCGCAGCCAATTGTCTGCATCTCAAGCCTGTTCCACAAGCTCCCAGATATTCCTTTTTTTGGGCAGCTTGGGAAATCTTGCTGAGTATCAAAGGATGAATAAGAGAAAGTTATTCTTCTCCTACAGGTGGACAAGAGGAGGCTTTGGCCCGAGTCGGTTACTCTGTGTGTCTCTCCACAGACGCTGCCTGACCTGCTGAGTGTTTCCAGCGTTTTCTATTTTTATTTCAGGTTTTTTGATGTTCAGGGATGGTTAAAATCTGCTCGACACCAGCTACAGATTGGAACTCCAGTGGCACCTCACTTTGGTGCTGGGGGAGAGGACCCTGAACTGATGGACCACTCACCCATGGGAGTGAATGCAGACCCCACTCTCATTGCCTCGGACAGCAGACAAGGCTCTGACTGACTAGTGCTGGGATCGCAGAGCTCAGAGACCAGGCAGGAGGAGGGACAGTGGTTGGCGGTGGGGCTGAGGAAGCAGACGGCTGGAGAGCTCTAGGAGGGCAGTAGGACTTGATGAGCGCACAGAGATGGGGAAGCAAGGCCATTGTTGGGAGGGAGCCAGGGATAGTGTGCACTTGGTCAGGGTGAGTTGAGACATGGGCAATGAGGCTGAGTCAGGGTAACCAGAGGGGACTCAGAACATTTGGATCTAAAATGGGGGAATATTGTACTGGCCAAAAGTGATCTGGGGAGAAGATTTTTACACAGCAAAGCCTTGCAGTGTGCAATGTACTGCCGGGGTGTTGGAGAGGCGGATTGAACGGAGACATTCTACAGGCCGCTGGGATAGAATCAGAAGGAAACGAATCTACAGCCTCCCCTCCATGGACTCTGTCCACACTTCCCACTGCCTCAGGAATGCAGCCACATTATCAAGGACCCCACCCACCTGACATTCTCTCTTCTCCCCCCTCCCATCGGGCAGAAGGTACAAAAGCCTGAGAACATGTACCACCAGGCTCAAGGACGGTTTCTATCCCACTGTTATCAGACTCCTTTCAGGACCTCTCATACACTAAAAGATGACAGATGGTGGTGATTGAAGGGACTGGAGGCTGGAGGCCTGTGAGCAGTGGTGTTCCGCAGGGATCTGTGCTGGGACCTCTGCTGTTTGTGATGTACCTAAATGACCTGGATGAGTATGTTGATGGGTGGGTTAGTAAGTTTGCAGACAATACCAAGATTGGTGGAGTTGTGAATAATGTAGAAGACTGGCGATGGATACAGCATGATATAGATCAGCTGCAGATGTGAGCAGAGAAATGGCAGATGGAGATTAACCCGGATAAATGTGAGATGTTGCACCTTGGTAGGACTAATGTCAAGAGGCAGTACACTCTTAAGGGCAAGACCCTTAACAGCGTTGAAGAGCAGAGAGACCTTGAGGTGCAAGTCCATGACTCATTGAAAGTGGCTACACAGGTAGACAGGGTGGTTAAGAAGGCTTATGGAATGCTTGCTTTCATTAATCGAGGTATTGAGTACAGGAGTCAAGAAGTGATGATGCATCTGTATGGAACTCTGGTTAGGCTAAATGAGTATTGCCTGCAGTTCTGGTTACCTCACTACAGGAAGGATGTTGAGGCTTTAGAGAGGGTGCAGAGGAGGTTTACTTGGATGCTGCCTGGATTAGAGGACATGTGCTATCAGGAGAGGCTGGACAAACTTGGGCTCTTTTCTCTGGAACGGCGGAGGCTGAGGGGTGATCTGTTGGAAGTGTATAAAATGATGAGGGGCACAGATAGGGTGGACAAGCAATATCTTTTTCCCACTATTGGGCGATCCAATACCAGAGGACGTGCATTTAAGGTGAAAGGGGGTAGATTCAGTACAGATATGAGGGGTATGTTTTTTACTGAGAGAGTGGTGGATGTCTGGAATGCGTTACCTGATAGGGTGGTGGAGGCAAATTCATTGGGGGCTTTTAAGAGGGGCTTGGATGGGCACATGGATTAGAGGAAGATGGAGGGATATGGGTATTCTGTAGGTAGGAGGGATTAGCTATGTCGGCACAACATTGTGGGCTGAAGGGTCTGTTCTGTGCTGTGCTGGTCTGTGTTCTATGTTCTAACTCTTGATCTCCCAGTCTACTTTGTTATGGCCTTGTACCTTATTGTCTGCCTGCACTGCACTTTCTCTGTAGCTGAATAGTTTCCCTTTGTACTATCTCGATGTATTTGTGTACGGAATGACCTGTCTGGACGACAAGCAAAGTTTCTCACCGTACCTCCGTACATGTGACAATAATAAACCCATGTCTAATTTATAGATAACACAGCAGTAGGACCAGCTGGACCACTCTAACACAGAGCAAGCATGGAGTCAATGGGCCAAATGGCCTCCTTCCAACCTGCAACCGCTCTGTAGTTCCAGCTGCAGCTTAGAGCCCGCTTCATGTCAGCTGTCCTCCTTGGCTGATGGGAACCACTGGCTGGTTGAAGCTTGGCAGGTTTTACTAATTCGAGGCACTACATAAATACAAGTTGTTGCAGTTTCAGACAGAGCCACCTGTTTGTGGTTTTACTTCCTCGTGTGGAGGCAGTTCGTGAGCGGTATGTTCCCTCACCAACACTGTGCTGCACCCCAATCCAATTAACCTGAACCTTCCCCACCACCCTTCTCACAGAACGGTACAACACAGGCCCTTCGGCCCACCATCTCTGTGCCAACCATGATGCCAATTAAACCAATCACATCTGCCTGCATGTGGTCCATATCAGACTAAGATTAGATTAAGATCTTTATCAGTCACATGTACATCGAAACACACAGTGAAATGCATCTTCTGCGTAGAGCATTCTGGGGGCAGCCCGCAAGTGTCGCCACGCTTCTGGCGCCAACGTAGCACGCCCACAACTTCCTAACCCGTACATCTTTGGAATGTGGGAGGAAACTGGAGCACCCGGAGGAAACCCACGCAGACACGGGGAGAACATACAAGCTCTTTACAGACAGCGGTCGGAATTGAACCCGGATCGCTGGCGCTGTAATAGTGTCACACTAACCACTACACTATCCCTCCATTCCCTGCGTGTCCATGTGTCTGTCTAAATGCCTCTATCTATCTGCCTCCACCACCACCCCTGGCAGCACATTCCAGGCACCCACCATTCTCTGTGTAAAAATCTTGCCCCACACATCTCCTCTGAACTTTCCCCCTTGCATCTTAAATCTATGCCCACTGATATTTGACATTTCCACCCTGGGGAAGCCTCTGACTGTCTACACTATCTGTGCCTCTTATATCTTATATACTTCATTAGGGTGCCCTTCAGCCTCCAGAGAGAACAACCCACGTTTGTCCAACCTCTCCTTATAGCTCATGCCCTCTAATCCAGGCAGCATCCTCGTGAACCTCTTCTGCACCCTCTCCAAAGCCTCCACATCCTTCCTGTAACGGGGCGACCAGAACTGCACACAATACTCCAAATGCGTCCTGACCAAAGTTTTATACAGCTGCAAAGTGACTTCCCGGCTTTTATACAATGCCCCAACCAATAATGGCAAGCTTGCCGTACAGTTTGGTTAATTTGCCATTATAGTGGACACAGACGTGGTGAGCAGAAGGGCCCGTCCCTGAGATGTTCTATGTTCCATGTTCCATCCTGTCTCTGTGCTCATTCTACGTGTAATGAATTCCCCACGCCTGCTCCTGCATGCTCCTACACACGTTCACTCTGCCTCTCTGCTCCTGACAACTTTCTAAAGCACCTTTCACCTCCTGACGTCCCAAATGTTGCACTGTTTCTGACAGTCAATTTTTTGCGTAAAAATGCTGCGTCTATTTTAAAACTGCGACCAATTTAGGTACACAAGCACTTCCTCCACCTTAAAGCATGTTTACTGCTTCACTTTACCGCTTTATATGAGAGCTCGGTGAGCAGAGACATTAATTCTGTTCCTCTCCCCACAGAACACTGCCTGATCGGAAAAAGTGATCTGCTGGAGGAACTCAGCGGGTTAGGCAGCATCTGTGGAGGGAGATGGACAGTCTACATTCAGTCCAGATGCAGGAAGGACTGCGGGGTGGAGGGGGGGGAGTGGTAAATTGGGGAAAGGGTAGTTATGACAGTATTAGATTGGGGGGGATAACTGGGCGCACCTGTTACCAGGCAGGTCCACGTCCGACACGTGGAAGTTGTTTAAAGAGTAACTGCCAGGAGCAGGACAAGGAGGGCAACCTCCTTGGCAGCCTTGGAGAGAAGTTGGAGATCCAGTCAAAAAGGAAAAGAGAGCAAGTGTGAGGTGTCAGAAGCCACAGTTGCACCGAGCCTTTGAGGAACATAAAAGGAGCAGAGAATCAGGGATCAGAATCAGGTTCATTGTCACTGACATATGTCGAGAAGTGTGTTGTTTTGTGGCAGCAGCACAGTGCAGAACATAAAAATTACTGTATGTTCCAAAAATGAATAAATCCTGCAGAAGAGGAGTAACGAGGGAGTGTTCATGGGTTCACGGACCGTTCAGAAATCTGATGGTGGAGGGGAAGAAGCTGTTCCTGAATCATTGAGTGTGGGTCTTGGTATTGGTTTATTATCGTCACTTGTACCCAGGTACAGTGAAAAACTTGTCTTACATACTGATCGTACAGGTCAATTCATTACACAGTGCAGTTACATTGAGGCAGTACAGGGTGCATTGAGGCAGTATAGGGCGCATTGAGGCAGTACAGGGTGCATTGAGCAGTACAGGGCGCATTGAGGCAGTACAGGGTGCATTGAGGCAGTATAGGGCGCATTGAGGCAGTACAGGGTGCATTGAGCAGTACAGGGTGCATTGAGGCAGTACAGGGTGCATTGAGGCAGTACAGGGTGCATTGAGGCAGTATAGGGCGCATTGAGGCAGTACAGGGTGCATTGAGCAGTACAGGGCGCATTGAGGCAGTACAGGGTGCATTGAGGCAGTACAGGGTGCATTGAGGCAGTACAGGTAAAAACAATAACAGAATAACAGAATAACTGTCATAATTACCCCTTCCCCAAATTAGCTCTCCCCCCCTCCCGCCCCAATTCATTCCTGTATCTGGACTGAACATCAACTGCCTTCAGGCCCCTGTACCTCCTCCCTGATGGTAATCCTGTGAAGACGGCATGAAATGTCCTTGGTGAGTCAGATTAGAGAGAATCCCAAAGCATTTTACACTTACATTAAGGACAAGAGGGTAGCCAGGGAGAGGGTAGGACCACTCAGGGACAAAGGAGGGAATTTACGCCTGGAGCCAGAGGAAGTGGGTGATGTACTAAATGAGTACTTTGCATCGGTGTTCACCAGGGAGATCATGCAGGGTGGCAAATTAGGGAGGGGTGTGCTGGTGTTCTGGGGTATGTTGATATCAGGTAGGAGGAGATGTGAGGAGTCTTGAACAGTAAGGTGGATGTCCCCAGGGCCTGATGGGATCTATCCCAGGGTACTGAGAGAGGAAAGTGAGGAGATTGCTGGGGCCTTAGCAGAGATCTTTGTGTCCTCTTTAGCCACAGGTGAGGTCCCAGAGGACTGGAGAGTAACCAGTGTTGTTCCTCTGTTTAAGAAGGGCAACAGGGATAATCCAAGAAGTTATAGGCTGGTGAGCCTTACATCAGCAGTGGGGAAATTATTGGAGAAGATTCTTAGGGATAGAATCTACTCACATCTGGAAAAGCATGGACTGATCAGCGACAGTCAGCATAGCTTTGGGAGGGAGGGGGAGATCAGGGCTTACAAACTTAATGAGTTTTTGAGGACATGGTCAAAATGAGGGTATGGGGTGGATGTGGCCTACATGGAATTGAGAAAAGCTTTTGACAAGGTCCCTGGTGGTAGGCTGAAGGCTGATCCAGAAGCCTTGGTAGATTGGATTCAAAGTTGGCTTGGCCAAAGATGGAGGGTGTGGTGGAGGGGTGTTTCCCTGACTAGAGCTCTGTGACCAGTAGTGGTGCTGGGACCTGTTGTGTGTGATATGGATGAAAATGGAGGTGGGTAGTGAGGAAGGTTGAAATCAGGACACAGATCAGTTGCACATTTGGGCTGGAAACGGCAGATGAAGTTAATCCAGAGAAGTGTGAGATGTTGCATTTGGCAGGTCAAATGCAAGAGGAAAGTATTCAGTAAATGGTGGAACTCTTGGAGCATTGATGTACAGAGGGAACTTGGGGTGCAAGTCCAGAGCTCCCTGAAAGCGGCAACGTAAATAGACAGGGTGGTAGAGATACTGTCGGTGTACGGTATTCTTGCTTTCGTCGGTCGGGGTGTTGGGTATTAAAGTCATGAAGTCATGTTGCAGCTGTATAAAACATTGGTCAGGCTGCACTTGGAGTATTGTGTGCAGTTCTGGTCGCCCCGTTATAAGAAGGATGTGGAGGCTTTGGAGGGGGTGCGGAAGAGGTTCACCAGGCTGCTGCCTGGATTGAAGAGTATTAACTACGAGGAGAGGTTGGACAAACTTGGATGGTAGTCGACCTGATACAAGTTTATAGAGGTAGAGACAGGGCAGACAGTCAGAGCTTTTTTTCCCAGGGTGGAAATGTCAAATACTAGAGGGCAGAGGTTTAAGGTGAGAGGGGGTAAGTTCGAAGGAGATGTGCGGGGCAAGTTTTGTTACACAGAGAGTGGTGGGTGCCTGGAAGGGACTACCAGGGGAGGTGGTGGAGGCAGGTACAATAGGTGTATTTAGTAGGCTTTTCAACAGGCACATAGACAGACAGGGAATGGAGCGATATGGACCATGTGCAGGCAGAAGGGATTGGTTTAATTTGGCATCATGCTCAGCACAGACACTGTGGGCCGAAGGGCCTGTTCCAGTGCTGTACTGTTCTATGTTCTACCACTAGCAGGAACATCTCACCACCACTGCTGCTCACAGTTGCTTCCTGTGCTGTTACTGTGAAACGTTGTAGTTGGCTGTCCCTCAGCAGCTCTTGCCTTTGTAACAATGAGCCCCAACTTGCTGCAGAACTCAGCACATCACTTGGTGGAGAGACTTGTAGCAGCAGGTCTCCCCAGCAGCCCTTCACAGGGCGGAGCTGCCACTGCAGCAGCTTTTTGCAATAGAGGAGTGTTTCGACAGATCTCGGACAACAGCTCAAACCCCCCTATCACCAGACGTCTGAGCGCAGATGTAATCCCCTCACATGTTTGGGCGCTGTCTGTCTGAAGCAGGGGCCTCCATTTGCAGAACATCTCTTCACCACCACACATCCTCACAAAGCCCCTCACTTCACAGGCAAGCGCTGACCCTTCTTGCGCTTACATGGAACTATGAGTTAAACTGCAAAAGTCCCCATGGACCAGCAAGAAGCAGCCCAGTGCCCTGGTCAGGCTCAGTGGTTCAGCAGGGGTCCAGTGGTCAGCTCTGGCCCAGGACTCTGGAAAAGAGGTCTCGTCTCCTTATCTAACAGTGTCCTGTGTTAATGTATATCCAGCTGAGAGGCAGGGCAGGTCCTGTGTCAATGGCTGAACCACACCCCCCCCTTACACTGCAGTGTGGGTCCTTACAGTTCAGATAAACAACAGAAGCCGGCACAATGATGCTGGAGGACCTCAGCAGGCCAGGCAGCATCAGTGGAGAAAAGCAGGCGGTCAACGTTTCGGGTCAGGACCCTTCTTCAGGACTGAAGATAGGAAAAGGGGAAGCCCAATATATAGGAGGGAACAGCAGAGCAGTGATAGGTGGACAATAGAGGGGAGGCGGGGTGGGCACAGGGTGGTGACAGGTAGATGCAGGTAAGAGATAGTGATGGGCAGGTGTGGGGGAGGAGGGGAGAGCAGATCCACCGGGCGATGGGTCAAAGGTAAGGAGAGGAAAAAGGGGGGGTTAGAAAAAGAGAGACTAGGAAAGGGAAGATAAGAAGAGGCCTGGTTGTGGGGGGGAGGAGAGGGGGAAGGGATGTGGGGATTTCTCAAAGTGGGAGAATTCAATGTTCATGCCAGTAGGCTGCAAGGTTCCAAGACGGAAAATGAGATGCCGTTCCTCCAGTTTGTGCTTGGAATTGTCCTGGAAGTGGAGGAGGCCGAGGGCTGACATATCAGTGATAGTGTGGGACGGGAAGTTGAAGTGACTGGCAACGGGGAGATGCAGGTCGTGGTTATGGACAGAGTGCAGGTGTTCTACAAAACGGTCACCTAGTCTGCGTTTGTTCTCACTGATGTAGAGGAGGCCACACCTGGAGCACCAAATGCAGTAGATGATATTAGGTGCAGGTGAATCTGTCTCACCTGAAAGGACTGTTTGGGTCCCTGGATGGAGGCGATGGGGGTGGTGTAGGGGCAGGTGTTGCACCTATGGCGGGGGCAGTGGAAAGTTCCCTGGGTGGGAGCGGGATGGGTGGGGGAGAGGAATGAACTAGGGAGTTACAGAGAGAGCGGTCCCTGCGAAAGGCAGAAAGGGGTTGGGAGGGGAAGATATCCTTGGTGGTGGGTTCCCATTGGAGATGGCAGAAGTGGCGGAGAATGATGTGTTGGATACACAGGCTGGTGGGATGAAATGTGAGGACAAGGGGGAGCCTATCGCTGTTGGGTCTGGGAGGGGTGGGGGTGAGAGCAGAGGTGCGGGAAATGGCAGGGATATGGGTGTGAGCTCTCTCGACCACAGTCGGGGGGAAGCCCCAGTTAGAAAAGAAGTTGGACATCTTGGATGTCCTTCCCTTTCCTAGCCTGTGTCTCTTCTTTCTACCCCCCTTTTTCCCTCTCCTTACCTGTGACCCACCCCCGGTGAGTCTGCTCTCCCCTCCTCCCCCACACCTGCCTATCACTGTCTCTTACCTGCATCTACCTGTCACCACCCTGTGCCCACCCTGCCTCCCCTCTTTTGTCCACCTATCACTGCTCTGCTGTTCCCTCCTATATATTGGGCTTCCCCTTTTCCTATCTTCAGTCCTGAAGAAGGGCCCTGACCCGAAACGTTGACCGCCTGCTTTTCTCCACGGATGCTGCCTGGCCTGCTGAGTTCCTCCAGCATCATCGTGTTTTTCATCTGGATTCCAGCATCTGCAGTCCTTTGCTTCTCTCAAAGTTGGCACTGCTGGTGACACCCACGTCCCGGGAAGGATGAACACGCCCTGTAACTCTGCTCTATGCTGGATTCTGAGTGAGTTCCTGTGTAAATATCCATCAAAAGGCAAATTTTGCAACCCCAGTGCTTCTGTTACACGATTTTGATCGGTGCTTTCCAGTCTCCCAGGACCCAGTGCCCGGCGAATGCTTCACCTGTGGTGCCTGTTCCCACCACACTGCCAATTTGGAACCCTCCACTTTCCTCAAGCTCTGATGTGGCCAGTTGCTAAGTTTGCTCATTAGAACTCAGGTCCTGTAGCAACAAGTCCAAACTCCAACACCTCACGTAAGCTTCAGTAAAAACATAAACACAGCAACGCTGCCAGGATAAGGAGCGATCTTGCTTCAAGTCGCTGGTCAGTGGTGAGAGAGGGGAGGTGTGGATGGCCCTGCTGCCTGGGAGTTGCTGGGCCCCCTCTCCGATCCCCAGAGCCCACCATTACGTTGTTTCCTTTGGTCATTGTGCAACCCCAGAGTAAACCGGTTCAACATATCTGGCTGTGGGAACTCAGACTCAGAGAAACACCTTCCATGTGGTAGTGACGGTGGGTTAATTGGCCGCTGTAAATTGTTGCTGGTGTGTGGGTGAGGGTTGGAATGTTGGGAGAATAAGATGGGATTAATGTTGGACTGGTGTAAATGGTCGGCACAGGCTCAATGGGCCGAAGGGCCTGTTTCCCTGCTGCCCCTCTCTATGACTCTGCTCTGTAATGGTTGGAAGAGACGATCTCGAGACAGAGAAACACAATGAGGTTGTGCACGGCCTCAGGGGAGTGGGTGGCTGTGAGAGAGAGAAGCTGCAGGGTTGTAGGAACTGAGGGACGGGGAAATGGGACAGGTGGGATTGGTGAGAAGGGCCAGCAGGGACCCAAGGCCCAATGGCCTCCTTCTGCAAATTGGTACATTGGTTTATTATTGTCACATACCGCGGTACAGTGAAAAACTTGTCTTGCATACCATTCATACAGATCATTTCATTGCACAGTGCATTGACTGTGCCGTAATCAGCGAGTAATTTAACAAGCAAGAATTGGTCATGGAGCACGTTGGCTCTGAACTCTCACAGAACACTGGATATAAATAGAAGTCCTAGAATCTGGTACACGGATAGGAAAGGTTTAGAGGGATATGGGCCAAACTCGGGCTAATTGGACGAGCCAAGGTAGGCATGGATGAGTTGGGCTGAAGGGCCTGATTTACATGCTGTATAACTTATGGAGAGTGGTGGCTTTGACTTCAGATCCTCCCCCAGACTTGAGGTGGAGGTGACCAGATTACAAATACTGCTCCAACACAAGACAGCGGACGTGCGCATCCGTCTGCTCACCCTTTCCCAGCACATTTCCCGGCACCACTGCTCACGGATTCATTACATCCCACCTCGCCGTTATCCAATGGAGCGTCTACACCAGCCACTATAACACATCCGTTCTACCCTCTCAGACCAAGGAACCTGCTGCATCTAGAATTAAATCAGGAAAGGGTGCAGAGGAGCTTTACCAGGATGCTGCCTGGTTTAGAGAGGATGGATTATGAGGAGAGACTAAGGGAGCTAGGGCTTTACTCATTGGAGAGAAGGAGGATGAGGGGAGACATGATAGAGGTGTACAAAATATTAGGAGGAATAGATAGAGTGGACAGCCAGCGCCTCTTTCCCAGGGCACCAATGCTCAATACAAGAGGACATGGTGTTAAGGTAATGGGTGGGAAGTTCAGGGGAGATGTCAGAGGGAGGTTTTTTTCACCCAGAGAGTGGTTGGTGCATGGAATGCGCTGCCTGGGGTGGTGGTGGAGGCTGATACGTTGGTCAAATTCCAGAGATTGTTAGATGAGCATAAGGAGGAATTGAAAATAGAGGGATATGTGGGAGGAAGGGGTTAGATAGTCTTAGGCGAGGTTTAAACATCGGCACAACATTGTGGGCCGAAGGGCCTATATTGTGCTGTACTGGTCTCTGGGTGGTGGAGGCACTTCAGCAGGTCAGGAGAGGCAGAGGGAACATCTCAGCTTCATAAACTTCCATCAGCACCTCCATCTCATTCTGCAATCCCACCTCTGTTTCTCTCTCCACAGGCGCCGCCTGACTGGCTGAGTGTTTCCTGCATTTTCTGTGCTTGTTTCAGACATTCAGCATCTGCAGTGTTTTACATTCTGACTCGTTGACATCTCGGTTTCTGATTTCAGATCCATAAAGTTTTACAACAAGCTGGGCAGGAGTTGTCCAGTCTAGTCCCACTGCCCTGAATCTGTCCACAGCCTAGTTCCAGCCAGTGCCCTGCCTGGGGAAGGGTTTGCCCCATGTCTAAGATATCCCACACTGTCCTCAACATGCTATCCCTCCCTCACATCCTTCACTACCAGCTTGGCCCAGGGAGATGGGTCCTATCTGCGCACACACCAAATCGCCCATCACCTCCCCTGTTCCAGAGGAACCAACCCCACCCCACACGTCTTGTCCATACAACCATAAAACCATAGAACCATAGAACAATACAGCACAATATAGGCCCTTCAACCCACCATGTTGTGCCGCCCTTCAAACCACACATAAGACTATCTAACCCCTTCCTCCCACATATCCCTCTATCTTAAATTCCTCCATATGCTTATCTAACAATCTCTTGAACTTGACCAATGTATCAGCCTCCACCACCACCCCAGGCAGCGCATTCCATGCACCAACCACTCTCTGGGTGAGAAACCTCTCTCTGACATCTCCCTTGAACTTTCCACCCATTCCCTTAAAGCCATGTCCTCTTGCATTGAGCATCGGTACCCTGGGAAAGAGGCGCTGGCTGTCCACTCTATCTATTCCTCTTAATATCTTGTACACCTCTATCATGTATCCCCTCATCCTCCTTCTCTCCAATGAGTAAAGCCCTAGCTCCTTTAGTCTCTCCTCATAATCCATACTCTCTAATCCAGGCAGCATCCTGGTAAATCTCCTCTGCACCCTTTCCAACTCCTCCACATCCTTCCTATAATGAGGCGACCAGAACTGAACACAGTGCTCTAAGTGTGGTCTAACTAGAGGTTTGTAAAGCTTCATCATCACTTTGCTGCTCTAAAACTTGATCCCCTGACTTATGAAAGCTAACATCCCATAAGCTTTCTTAACTACCCTACCCACCTGTGAGGTGATTTTCAGTGATCTGTGGATATGAACCCCCAGATCCATCTGCTCCTCTACACTGCCCAGAATCCTGCCATTAACTTTGTACTCCGCCTTGGAGTTTGTCCTTCCAAACTGTACACCTCACACTTCTCCGGATTGAACTCCATCTGCCACTTGTCAGCCCAGCTCTACATTCTATCAATATCCCTCTGTAAGCTTCGACAGCCCTCCACACTATCCACAACACCACCGATCTTTGTGTCATCTGCAGACTTGCTAACCCACCCTTCCACCCCCTCATCTAAGTTGTTAATAAATATCACTATAGTTCTCTGCCCCAACAACATCCATGTAAAGTCCCCTCTGCACCCTCTCTGGTGCAGTCACTCCTTCTACAGGGCGGTGACCGGAACCATACACAGCGTTCCAGCTGTGGCCTAACTACTGCTCGATGTAGGTCTGGGGTAACGTCCCTGCTCTTGTGTTCTGTACCTCAGCCAATGAAGGCAAGTATCCTGCCTTCCCCACCAGTCTGGGGGACGGGGGATCAACATCCCCTCCCATGCCCCCCTTTCCCCCATGGTTCTCTTTCCTTCCCCAAAACCATCACCTCACTTCTCTCTGGACTTGCCACTTCTGCATTCCCCCACACCAGACCATTGACACCTCGGTGTGGCCCAGAACATTGCTCTGGCCACAGTGAAAATTTCCGTGTCGTCATAAGGCCCCGGTATGTAGTCTGACCACCTGGTGAAGCTTTGCTCTGGTCATTCAAAACCTTGAGAAGTTACCGCAACAAAGTGATCAAAGTCAGACTCCAAGAGGGACATTTCACATCACACCTTCACCACTTACAGGGGGATCTCCATCAGCTAGTGAAGTGGGCTGAGGAATGGCAGATGTAGTTTAATTTGGGTAAATGCGAGGTGTTGCATTCTGGAAAGTCAGATCCAGGGAGGACTTTCACAATGAATAGCAGAACCCTGGTGAATGTTGTAGAACAGAGGGACCTTGGGGTACAAGTACATGGTTCACTGAAAGTGGATTCACAGGTAGACAGGGTGCTGAAAAAGGCTTTTGGCACACAGGCCTTCGTCAGTCAGGGCACTGAGTACAGGAGTTGGGATGTTATGTTGCAGTTGTACAGGACACTGGTGAGACCACACTTGGAGTATTGTGTTCAGTTTTGGTCACCCTGCTATAGGAAAGATGTGATTAAACTGGAAAGAGTGCAGAGAAGATTTATGAGGATGTTGCCAGGACTTGAGGGTCTGAGTTGTAGGGAGAGGTTGGACAGGCTAGGACATATTTCTTTGGAGCGTAAGAGATTGAGAGGTGATCTTATAGAGGTGTATAAAATCATGAGGAGCATAGATAGAGCAAATACACTCAGTCTTTTTCCCAGGATTTGGGAACCAAGAACTAAAAGGAACAGGTTTAAGGTGAAAGGGGAGAGATTTAATAGGAACTTGAGGTGCAACTTTTTCACCCAGAAGGTGGTGTGTATTTGGAACGAGCTGCCAGAGGAAGTGGTTGAGGCAGGTGAATTAACAACATTCAAAGGAGATTTGTACAGGCACTTGGATAGGAAAGGTTTAGCGGGGTGTGGGCCAAATGTGGGCAACAAGGACTGGCGTAGATGGGAATCTTAGTCAGCACGGATGAGTTGGGCCGAAGGCCCTGTTTCCCTGCTGTGTGACTATAACACTGACAACATCTGGAGCAGCAGCTCATGGACCATGACCCCACCATCAAATATCAGGCCACTGTCTCCCACACGGACCTCACTTTCCTCCACACCGCACACTGCCCACGTCTACCTCCCGGCCACGATCCACAGGTAGGACTGTCCATTGCTTCAGCCTGCTCTTACCCCACCAGACTTACTTCCCAGTGGATGAAGGGTCCTGGATCAAAAAGGTTAACTTTCTCCTTCCACAGATACTGCCTGACCTATTGAGGATTTTTCCCTCCTTATTTCTGATTTCCAACAGCTACTGTGTATTTGGTTGTCAGCCGTGGGGTAGAGGAGATCTGGAACACCTCACAACACCAAGATTTGCATCCATCTTATCTTGTAATGTGTTAATCAATGTGTAGGTGTTAGCTCTTCCTCATGTCTGACATTGTTTAGTTGCTTATCACAGTTGGGCTTGGTTAAGTTGAGAGCCATTAGATTTCGCTCCATAAAACAGTGCATTGTTCGCCAAACCCACATCCTGCACCTCACCACCGTGCTAACTACTCTACTCCAGTAGTCTCACAAAACCATTTCATCTTTCAGAAGAAATGTTGAACCGATGACTTCCTGTGCCTCTCACTTGGACAGTTATCCTGCACCACGAACTCATCTTTGCTCTGGTCAGATTCACCCACCAATGTCTTTATTAATCATTTTGGAATCTGGGTGTCCATGCAGATCCCATCGTTCAGCACCCACCTGAACTGCCCTTGAGAGGCCGGTGGTGAGTGGCCTTCTTTACCGCTGCAGTTCTCTTGACATAGTAGAAGGCCGTTTGACCCATCAAGTCCATGCCAGCTCTCAGAGCGATCCCACCAAATCCCATTTCCCCACTCTAATCTTTTCTCTCTCATGTGTCAATCAATTTCCCTGCCAATTCTCCGACATACTCAGGGTAATTGATAGCAGCCAACTAACCCACCGACACCGCACGTCTTCGGGATGTGGGGGAAACCCGAGCACCCGGGGGAAAACCACACGGTCACTGGGAGAGCGGGCAAGCTCCACACAGGCAGCGGCGGAGGTCAGGATTGAAGCCGGGTCTCTGGGGGCACGAGGCTGCAGCTCGACCTGCAGTGCTGAGCACTGGTGAAGGTGCTGTTGAGGGGTCCGGGGTGGAGACCAAAGGACCAGCAATACATCTCCAAGTCAGGCCCTGGAGGGGAACCTGCAGGCGGTGGTTTTCCCCTACGCCTGCGCTCTTGCTGGTAGAGGTGAGGGGTTCAGGAGGTTTTGGAGCAGCCTGGGTGGGTGACTGCAGGTGCACCGGTGGTGGGAGCAGGGAGGGTGCAGGGCAGTAGCTGGGGTGCCGATCGAGCGGGTCACGTGGTCCTGACGGTGTGCAGCTTCTTCAGTGTTGTTGAGGTTGCACTCACCCAGGTACAACAGGACACAACAGATCGGTGCAGAAACAGACTATCCAGCCCATTGAGCTTGCCCCACTCTTCAACAAGACCAGGGCTCATCTTACTCGGCCCTGAGCCCCACAGTCCTGGCCGACCCATTGTTTCACCCTGCTCTTTCATTCTCCCACCTTGACCCTGTCCTTCCCTCCCTGGTCCAGCCCCTTACATGTGTGACACTTCAACTGCCGTCCACCACTTCAGCAGTTCCCAGCACCCTTGTCCCAAGCAGCTCATCTTCACCATGGACACACCATCCCTCTGCACCTCCATCTATACCAGGAGGGCCTGAGGACCCTCTGACCCGACCAGTTCCCCTCCACCAACACACTCACTGACCTGGCTGAACCTTCTCTGACTGAACACCTTGTCCTTCAACTACACTCACTTCCTGCAGGTCAAAGCTGTAGCCATGGGCATGGCCCACACCACACCCGCCCTTCTGTGGGATATGTGCAGTCCTACCCAGGACCACTCCCCCAACTCGTTCTCTGCTACCTCGATAACTGCACATTGAGCTGCTTCTTCACTCATTCAGAACTCGAGAATTCCATCTCTTCCACAGCCAATGTCCACCCTACATCCATCTCTGACCCTCGCCTTCCTTGGCTGCTCTCGCTCCATGTCAGGGATAGGTTAGTGAACATTCTCACTTACAATCCCATGGACTCCCACCGTGACCTTGGCTACACCTTCTACCTATTTGTTATAAGCGTTCCATTCCCCAGTGTCACTGGCTCTGTTCCAGCTTCTCCAGGTGACTGCTCCTTCCACACCCATCCCTCTGAAATGTCCTCTCTTTTCCTTAACCGTAACCGTCCTCTGCCACAGAGCTCTCCTCCATATCTCTTCCATTTCCCACACCTCTGCTCCCAGACCCGCCCACGGCAAGGAGAGCGTCCCCTCCCCCTGCCCCTGACACCACCAGCCTCCACCTTCAGTGGGTCATCCTTTGCAATTCCCACCCTTCCAAAGCAATACTACCACCTGACAGCCTTGCCCTCTCTTATAAGAATTCCAAAGGAAGGATTCCCTCTGGGAAGGATTCCATCTTGGGAGCTGGGAGTTGGATTGTTATGGTGAGGTTGTATGAGACATTGGTGAGGCCAAATTTGGAGTATTGCGTGCAGTTCTGGTCACTTAGCTGTAGGAAGGATGTCAGTAAGATTGAAAGAGTGCAGAGGAGATTTACTAGAATGTTGTCGGGTCTTCAGGAGTTGAGTTACAGGGAAAGATTGAACAGGTTAGGACTTTATTCCTTGGAGCATAGAAGAATGAGGGGAGATTTGAGAGAGGTTTACAAAATTATGAGGGTATAGACAGAGTAAATGCGAGTAGGCTCTTTCAACCTAGATTAGGAGAGATAAGTACGAGAGGACATGGCTTTAGGGTGAAAGGGGAAAAGTTTAGGGGGATCATTAGGGGGAACTTAGAGAGTGGTGGGAGTGTGGAACGAGCTGCCATCTGACGTGGTAAATGCGGGCTCACTCTTAAGTTTTAAAAATAAATGGACGGGAGAGGTCTGGAGGGTTATGGACTGGGTGCAGGTAAATGGGACTAACAGAATAAAGTTTCGGCACAGACTAGAAGGTCCGAATGGCCTGTTTTCTGTGCTGTAGTGTTCTATAGTTCTGTTCTATGGTTCTATCTCCACCCACAGCCACTGCCCTTCCCACTGTTCTTTCCCATGGAAGTCCTGGCTGTTGTTGCTTCAGTTCCCTACACTTTAACCCCTCTTGCACGATAGTGTAGTGGTTAGCGTAACGCCATTACAGCGCCAGCGACCTAGGTTCAAACCTGGCCGTGGTCTGTAAGGAGTTTGTACGTTCTCCCCATGTCTGTGTGGGTTTCCTCCGGGTGCTCCGGTTTCCTCCCACATTCCAAAGACGTACGGGTTAGGAAGTTGTGGGCGTGCTATGTTGGTGCTGGAAGCGTGGCGATATTTGTGGGCTGCCCCCAGAACACTCTACGCAGAAGATGCATTTCGCTGTGTGTTTCGATGTACGTGACTAATAAAGAAATCTAAACTTCTTGGACTGTTCCAGCAGAGCCCGACGCTAGTTTGAAGAACTTCCAATTAGGCAGGTTACAACTGCTGGAACTCAACAACTTCAGATAACCATCCACTCCGCTCTTGTGTCTCATGTTCCTGTCCTCTCTTCTGGTTCTTCAGATGTCACTCACCTCCTCCCATTTACATCTGCCCACACCTCACCTCCCTCCCTCCCTCAACCAGCACCACCACAGACTCTCCTGTCCCCACCCTAACACAGACACTGGTTCTCTCTGCCTCTCCCACTCTCTCCCAGCTTCAGTACAAGACCTGAGCTCACAGGCAGGATGTTAGTGGGGGGGGTTAATACCACTGGATATCAAGAGGGGTGGTTCAACCTCGTGTTAGAGCTGGTCACAGCCTGATACTTTGGAGGTGTGAACATTAGTTGTCACTTACTAGCCCATTCCTGCATGTGTAGAATCATAGAATTGCATAGCATGAAACAGGCCATTCAGCCCATCTTACCCATGCCAACCAGTGGACACCCTTCCATAATAACCCCATCGCCCAATACTTAGTCCATAGCCCTCTCTGTCCAAGAGATTCAGGTGTTCATCTAGACACTTCTTCAATGACGTCAGTGACTCTGCTCCCACCACCATCTCCGGCAGTGTGTTCCAGGTACTCACCGCTCTCCGGGTGAAGAAGGTGCCCCTCAGATCCCCTCTGAATCTCTCCCCCCATGTCCTCGAGTTTTATCTACCTCTGGTATGGGGAAAAGTTTCCTGCAGTCTTCCCTATCTCTACCCCTCGCAACTTTATATAACATCATGTCCCCTCTTGACCTCCTCCGCTCCAGGGGGAACAGACCCAGCCTCCCTGTCTCTCCTCATATTCGAACAGCTCCATCCCAGGCACCAATCTCCTCTGAACCCTCTCCAGCGCTGTCGTCCCCTGCCCACAGTGTGGTGACCAGAACTGCACGCAGTGCTCCAGCTGAGGTCTGACCAAGGGTTTATACAGTTGGAACATAACCTCCCTACTTCTGTGTTCAGTGCCCTGACTAACGAGGTCCTGTATCCTGTGTACCTTCCTCACCTTCCTGTGTTGCCACCTTCAGGGATCCGTGAATTTAGATTCATGGGGTCACACAATTATACAGCACAGAAACAAGCCCTTCAGCCCAACTCATCCATGCCGACCATGGTGGCTGAACTAGTCCCATTTGCCTGCATTTGGCCCATATCCCTCTAAACCCCATTTTTTAAATGCTGACCCTACCACTTCCTCTGGCAGCTCGTTCCATATACCCACCACCCTCTGTGTGAAAAACCTCCCCCTCAAATCCCTTGTGTCTCACCTTAAACCTGTGTCCACCAGTTTTAGACTCCCCTACACTGAGGAAAAGACTGTGCCCATCCCCCTTGTCCATACCCCTCATGATTTGATGAACTTCTGTGGGTCAACAGTCCTGTGATAAAAGCTGCTGCCATGTTCGCTCATCCTGATTCACATCCCCTTTCTAGACGAACCAAAGGAACTACATCAGCGTCACTCCCCGAATCTTCAGCTAACCCTCTGCGTTCCCAGAGCACCAAGTTGCACCGTGCTTAGAGAGGGAAGCCCTCTCCACCCCATTGTGGGCTGCCTCACCTCCAGGGACACAATTCCCATCAGCTGATCGAATCACTATCACCTCACCTCACCCATCCTGATGAGGTCAAACAGCCCAAGGGAATGTTGGGGGTGGCTGTTCAAGTCCAGCCACTTATCTGGATATTCACTGCCTGTATACAAGAGAATAGAACTGAGTCAGGAACCACCTTAGCTGAGATAAGCTACACACAGAGCTGGAGGAACTCAGCGGGTCAGGCAGTATCTGTGGAGAGAAGTGGACAGTTGACATTTCGGGTCAAGAACCTTCATTTGGACTGCCTCTGGACAGCTGAGAGAAGTACTGAGACCCAGAGCACAACAAGTCACTTGCCCTCATCATTATCTGTAAGATGTCTCTCAGGGAGCTGAGGAGGGTTCAAACCACTTACCTACTCAGCGCAGTAAAGCATCCCAAGGTATCTCAGGAAGCAGTGTCAAACAAAACAGGAGCCAGGTAACTACAGGTCAGTGAGCCCTATGTCAGTGGTGGGGAAATTACTAGAGAAAATTCCAAGAAATTGGATTTACATACATTTGGAAAGGCAGGGACTGATCCAGGATCTCAGCATGTCTTTGAGAGGGGGAAATCCTGTCACACTAAACTGATGGATCTTTTGAGAAGGTGACAAAGGATGCAGGATGGCAGATGTTGCCTATGTGGACTTTACTAAGGCATTTGACAAGGTCCCACATGGTAACACAAGAGGTTCTGCCCGTGCTGGAATCTGGAGCAACACACACCAAATGCTGCAGGAACTCAGCGGGTCAGGCAGCATCTATGGAGGGAAATGAACAGTCGATGTTTCAGGCCGAGACCCTTCATCTGAACTCACATTTATCCTGATGGAGGGTCTTGGCCAGAAACATCGACTGTTCATTTTCCTCCATAGATGCTGCCTGACCCGCTGAGTTCCTCCACCATCTTGTGTGTGTTGTCCCGCACGATAAGGTGGTCCAGAAGTTTAAGGTACATTGGATCCAAGGCCAGCTGCCTAATTGGATCCAGCACTGGGTTGGGGACAGGAGGCAGAGGGTGGTGGTAGAAGGACATTTTTCTGACGGGAAGTCAGTGACCAGTGGTGTATCGCAGGGATCGGTCCTGGGATAACGTGCGATATAGATACAGTATTGATGACTTGGATGTGAAAGTCAGAGGAATGGTAAGTAAGTTTGCGGATGACATGAAAGTTGCTGGTGTTGTGACAGAAAGGAAGGTTGTCCAAGGATACAGCAGGATATAGATCAGGTAGAAAGTTGGGCAGAGTGTTGGCAGATGCCATTTAATCCCGACACGTGTGTGGTGATGAACTTGGGGATCAAATAGGGGTAGGGCATATATAGTAAATGGTAGGGCACGAAGGAATGTTGATGAACAGAGGGACCTTGGGATTCAAATCCATAGTTGAGAGTAACAACACAGGTGGATGAGCGGTGAGGAAGGTGTACGGCACGCTTGCCTTCAAAGGTCAGGACACAGAATACAAAATTTGGGACATTTTGTTGCAACTTCACCAAACCCTGGTCCGGCCGCACCGAGAGCACCGTGTGCAGTTCTGGTCACCACACTGTGGGAAGGATGTGGTCTATACGGATGTTGCCTGGATTGGAGGACTTTAGTTATGGGGAGAGATCGGACAGAATGGGACTGTTTTCCTTGGGGCGAAGGAGGTTGAGGGGGGACCTGATCGAGGGATATAAAATTATGGTATCATGTGAAAACCTTTCTCGCCAAGGTAGGGGTATGAACAATGGGAGGATGCAGGTTTAGAGCAGAGAAGAGTTTTGAAGGGGATCTGAGGGGTAGGTTTAGATCTCACGCAGAGCGTGGGTGATATCTGGAACATGTTGCCAGAGGAGGCAGTGGAATCAGATACAATTCTGACAGTTATGAAACATTTAGACAGACATTAAATAGGCCAGGCGTGGAAGGGTACTGACCTATTGCGGATGGGTGGGATTAGTGTAGATGGACAAAAGGGATGGTAGGTACTCAATGGACCGAAGGGACTGTTTCTGTGCTGTACAATTCTAGAACTCTGTGCCATAAGCAGCTGCCAATTAAGATGGAGGTGCGTAGGACTGTGAGCCTTTGGCAATCCGTGCCCAGGAGAGCTGGATCCGTCAACCTGTCCAGAGCTGAGAGACTTTCAACCCAAAGGAAACCAGACTTCTGACTGAAACGTGTGGTCATAACATCCCAACACTGTCAAATCCCTCGAAGCACACACACAGGCCAGCCCAGATAAGCCCAACCTCTCAAGCTCAGTCCCTGTGTCCCGTCTGCCGTGGCCGCCTTCCTCCGCTCAAGTCCCACCGGAGCGGCCAGGGCTCTCGGCTCTCCCTGACACCCACAGACACCCAGCCCTCCATCCTGTACCAGTTCCCCACACAGAGCTCTACTTCCTGATTCAGCCTTCAGGCACTGGTCGGTGGGAGCAGGCACCTGCCTGCCCGTGCCCTTCATAGCAGCACCTCTCCACAAGGTCAGACCCACCTCATCAACCAGAAACGTACTCACCCAAGGCTGGAGCAGGGCTCTTGGCTCAGGGCGGCAGGTGAGCTCTGTCACTGAGGCACTCTGTCCGGAACGGAGAAAACTCACTGTGTGACACAAGGCCCCGCCCTCAACAACCACCAGCTACTTCCTGATACTTAAGTCTTACCTTAAAGCTCAGAAAAGAAGCTCTTGTTGGAAAAGAAACTCCATTTGAAGGCAGTTTCCACTCCTGAGGGAATATGTGGCAACCCCCAAGCTTCAGAGCTCACAGACGCTGGGTAGGTTGGGATGTTACTGCAGTGTAGGAGAATGAGGGGCGAACTCATGGAGGTCATGAAACCATGAGGGGCATAGATAGGGTGAATGCACTCGGTCTTTTCTACACAGTCCTCTTGCTTTTGATACTCTTACCATGGGAAAAAGACTCTCTGCCCTATCTATGAGACTGAACTGGGTTGCAACAGTGGATGGGGTGGAGGACAAAGGAGAAATGGAGACTGCAGCAAATTTGAGAGGTGTAGCTTGTCTCTGCCTCTCATTATCTTATACACCTCTATCATGTCAGCCCTCGGCTTCCTTCCCTCCAGGGAAAACAGCCCCAGCCTGTCCAATCTCTTCCCATATGTTGCCAGGACTCCAGGGCCTGAGTTACAGGGAGAGGTTGGACAGTCTGTGTCTTTGTTCCTTGGAACGTAGGTGAGATCTTATAGAGGTGTATAAAGTCATGAGGGGCATAGACGGGGTGAATGCGCTCGGTCTTTTCTCCAGGGTTGGGGAATCAAGGACTAGAGGACACAGGTTTAAGGTGAGAGGGGAGAGATTTAATAGGATCCTGAGGGGTGACTTTTTCACCCAGAGGGTGGTCAGTACATGGAACAAGCTGCCAGAGGAAGTGGGTGAGGCAGGTATATTAACAACATTTAAAAGACACTTGGACAGGTCCATGGATGAGAAGGATTCAGAGGGACATGGGCCAAACGTGGGCGAATGGGACCAGCTTAGATGGGAATCTTGGTCAGCATGGATCAGTTGGGCCGAACGGCCTGTTTCCATTCTGTGTGACTCTGTGACTATGACATTCCTGTCTCGGGAACCCCCAGAAGCCATGGTATGGTTAATATGGATGTGAAGCTGCCTTCTGCTGACCTCCAGAGCTCCCTGCCAGAGGATGAGTCATTTAACTTTATCCTAGCAAGGACTGCACATTGGAACCTTCACCTCTAACCCACGTTTTATCGAGGTGAATGTGGTTCAGGGAGACCTTCGGACCACAGAGGGAGAGGAAGAAACAAATGTCCCATGGGATCTTTTGAGAAGCAGTTGCTTTAGTGGGTCGGTCTGGAGCCCATGATATTTCGATAGAATCCTGTTTTCTGAATGGTGATTTCAGACAAACATAGGAACATACAATTCACAGCAGGAGTAGGGCACTGGGCCCCTCAAACCTGTTCCTCCAAGTCAAATCGATCATGATCTGCTTGTGACACCCAACTCCAGGTTCACCCCTGTGCTTATCGAGACTCTCCCTATCTCCTCCTCAAACATTTTCACTCTTCTTGAGACCCACGAGCCTCTGAGAGAAAATAATTCTCCTCATCTCTTTCTTAAATGTTTAAAAGTTAACATGTTTAAAAAGGCATTTAGACAGGTTGGATCAGACATGAAACGTGTTGTTCTGTGGCAGCAGTACAGTGCAAGGCATAGCATTACAGAGCAAGTTACAAAAATAAATAAGTAGTGCAAAAGAGGAAGAACGAGGGAGTTCTCATGGGTTCATGGACCGTTCAGAATTCTGATGGCGGAGGGGAAGAAGCTGTTCCTGAATCGTTAAGTGTGGGTTTTCAGGCTCCTGTACCCCCTCCCCAATGGTAGTAACGTGAAGAGGTCATGTCCCGGGTGGTGAGGGTTCCTAGTTTTAGGTAATGAACTGGGTCAGGTGACAGATCTATCAGTGGGTGAGTATTTGGGGGACAGTGACCATTGCTCCCTAACCTTTAGCATTGCCATGGACAGGGATAGGAGCAAAGAGGACAGGAGGATATTTAATTGGGGAAGGGCAAATTATGAGGCTATAAGGCGAGAACCTGGGAGTGTAAATTGGGATGACATTTTTGAAGGGAAATGTACTATGGAGATGTGGTCGATGTTCAGGGATCTTTTGCAGGATGTTAGGGATGAATTTGTCCCGGTGAGGCAGAGAAGGAATGGCAGGGTGAAGGAACCGTGGGTGACGAGAGAGGTGGAACAACTAGTTAGGAAGAAGAAGGCAGCATACATAAGGGTGTAAGCAGCAAGGATCGGACAGGGCTCGTGAGGAATATAGAGTAGCAAGGAAGGAACTTAAGAAGGGGCTGAGAAGAGCGAGAAGGGGACATGAAAAGGCTTTGGCGAGTAGGGTTAAGGAGAATCCCAAGGCTTTTTTCTCGTACGTGAAGAGCAGAAGGATGGCTAGAGTAAAGGTAGGTCTGATTAAAGACAAAGGTGGGAAGATGTGCCTGGAAGCTGTGGAAGTGGGTGAGGTTCTCAATGAATACTTCTCTTCAGTATTCACCAAGGAGAGGGGTCTTGATGATGCTGAGAACAGTGTAGGTGAGGGTAATGTTCTAGATTATGTAGACATCAAGAGAGAGGATGTGTTGGAGTTGTTAGAAAATATTAGGACAGATAAGTCCCCGGGGCCTGACGGAATATTCCCCAGGCTGCTTCATGCGGCGAGGGAGGAGATTATTCAAAAAAGGTAGTAGGGATAGTCCAGGGAATTACAGACCGGTGAGCCTTACGTCTGTGGTGGGTAAGCTGTTAGAAGGGGTTCTAAGAGATAGGATCTATGATCATTTAGAGAATCATGGACTGATTAGGGACAGCCAGCATGGCTTTGTGAAGGGAAGATCTTGCCTCACAAGCCTGATAGGGTTCTTTGAGGAGGTGACCAGGAAGATTGATGAGGGCAGTGCAGTAGATGTAGTCTACATGGATTTTAGTAAGACATTTGACAAGGTTCCACATGGTAGGCTTCTTCAGAAGGTCAGAGGGCAAGGGATCCAGGGAGGCTTGGCAGTGTGGATTCAGAATTGGCTTGCCTGTAGAAAGCAGAGGGTTGTGGTGGAGGGAGTGCATTCGGATTGGAGGGCTGTGACTAGTGGTGTCCCACAGGGATCGGTTCTGGGACCTCTACTTTTTGTGATATTTATTAATGACTTAGATGAGGGGGTGGAAGGGTGGGTTAGCAAGTTTGCAGACGACACAAAGATCGGTGGTGTTGTGGATAGTGTGGAGGACTGTCGAAGCTTACAGAGGGACATTGATAGAATGCAGAGCTGGGCTGACAAGTGGCAGATGGAGTTCAATCCAGAGAAGTGTGAGGTGTACACTTTGGAAGGACAAACTCCAAGGCAGAGTACAAGGTTAATGGCAGGATTCTGGGCAGTGTAGAGGAGCAGAGGGATCTGGTGGTTCATATCCACAGATCACTGAAAATCGCCTCACAGGTGGATAGGGTAGTTAAGAAAGCTTATGGGATGTTAGCTTTCATAAGTCGTGGTATCGAGTATAAGAGCCGCAAAGTAATGATGCAGCTTTACAAAATGCTGGTTAGACCACACTTGGAGTACTGTGTCTCGTTCTGGTCGCCTCATTATAGGAAGGATGTGGAGGCGTTGGAAAGGGTGCAGAGGAGATTTACCAGGATGCTGCCTGGATTAGAGAGTATGGGTTATGAGGAGAGACTAAAGGAGCTAGGGCTTTACTTATTGGAGAGAAGGAGGATGAGAGGAGACATGGTAGAGGTGTACAAGATATTAAGAGGAGTAGATAGAGTGGACAGCCAGCGCCTCTTTCCCAGGGCACCAATGCTCAATACAAGAGGGCTTTAAGGTAACGGGTGGGAAGTTCAAGGGAGATGTCAGAGGGAGGTTTTTCACCCAGGGAGTGGTTGGTGCATGGAATGAGCTGCCTGGGGTGGTGGTGGAGGCTGATACATTGGTCAAGTTCAAGAGATTGTTAGATAAGCATAAGGCAGAATTTAAGATAGAGGGATATGTGGGAGGAAGGGGTTAGATAGTCTTATGTGTGGTTTGAAGGGCGGCACAACATGGTGGGTTGAAGGGCCTGTATTGTGCTGTATTGTACTATGGTTCTGCGGTTCTATGTAGTGTTAAAGATTTTCAGGTGGGTTCAAGAACGTGGCGGCAATGGGGAAGAAGCTGTTGTTGAACCTTGAGGTGTGGGGTCTTCAGGCTCCTGTACCTCCTGCCTGATGGCAGCATTGAGAAGAGGGCACAGCCCGGATGGTGGGGGTCCCTGACGATGGATGTCACCTTCCTGAGACATTGCCTCTCATAGATGTCCTCGATGGTGGGGAGAGCCATACCCATGATGGAACTGGCTGTCTCACCGCTCTCTGCGGCCACTTGTGTCCCTTCCATTGGAGATCCCACACCAGGCTGTGACGCAACCAATCAGAATGCTTCCCACTGAACATCTGTAGAGGTTTGTGAGGGTCTTCGATGACATGCCGAATCTCCTTAAACTTCTAAGAAAGTAGAAACGCTGGTGCACCTTCTTAATGGTTGCACCTGTGTTGGGCCCAGGATCAATCCTCTGAGATGTTGACGCCCTGGAACTTGAAGCTGCTCACCCTTTCCACCGCTGACCCCTCAATGAGGACTGGTGTGTGTTCTCCCGACTTCCCCTTCCTAATGCTTCAATCGAGGCCCCTCTCATTCTTCTAAACTCAACTACAAGCCCAACATGTCTGACCTTCCCTCAGTGACAACCCACCCGTTCCAGATACCAATCCATTGAACCTTCTCTGAACTGTTCCCAACGCAGTGACATCCTTAAATAAGGAGCCCGACACTGTCCACCGAGCTCCAGATGTGGTCTCACCATCGTCCCACAGAACTGAAGCACAACCTCCCCGTTGTTGTATTCAATTGACACCAGAACAGACAATTACAAGCTGTGAGCTTTCCTAATTACCAGAAGTACCTGCATACTAGCCTTTGGTATTGGAATTGGTTTATTATTGTCACTTGTACCGAGGTCCAGTGAAAAGCTTGTCTTACAAACCGATCGTACAGATCAATACATTGCACAGTGTAGTTACATTGGGTTAGTACAGAGTGCATTGAGGTCGTCGTGGCTATCCCTCAAGGTCGAGGATGATGGTCTTCGTTCTGTTGATCTATATATGGGCTCTCAAGTGGCTTATGAGTCCAACCTTGGCTCTGAAAATTAAGCCCACAGACGCCTGTTCGTGTATTTGTTTAACGTGTACTTGATGTTGCACTACAAAAAGCACACGATACTTCACAAATCAACCAACCGATTCCAATGGCATGGAAACCACGATGATTGGAGCTGAAGGATTTGTTGCAGTCTTCATCCGCCTTCACAGCCATTGAGTTTGAAGTAACTTCGTCCGCCTGTTCCACCATTGAGGTCTTGGTTGGATTGTTCTTTGTCAGGCATTGAGGTAGTACAGAGTGCATTGATGTAGTACAGGTAAAAACAATAACAGTACAAAGTGTCACAGCTACACAGAAAGTGCAGTGCAATAAGGTGCAAGGTCACAACAAAGTAGATTGTGAGGTCAGAGTCCATCTCATTGTATAAGGGAACCGTTCAATAGTCTTATCACAGTGGGGTAGAAGCTGTCCTTGAGCCTGGTGGTACGTGCCCTCAGGCTCCTGTATCTTCTACCCAATGGAAGAGGAGAGAAGAGAGAATGTCCCAGGTGGGTGGGGTCTTTTGTGAACCTTGTCCTGGGGCACCAGGATTCCTCTGTACCTCAGAGCTGCGGAAGGTGGAAACGTTGTGAAGAGGACGTGAGGGGGCTACACAGGGTTAACGGTGAATGCTTTCCCCTCCTGAAGGGGCATCACTGAACCATGGGATTTACCACATTAGCCCATCCCCTGAGCTCGCAGCCCAGGAACAAGGAAGGAGATGGAGGCTGATGCCTGCCCTCAGTTCCTCTCCGTAAACATGAGCTCACCAGGGCACTGCCGCCCTAGTCCGAGTCCGAGCTCCCACCAATCTGGCCCATCCTCGAGCTTTGCTAACCTGCACCCACTCACCATTAAGTGACCCCTTGACCCTGAAGCGCTTCTCCCGGTTCTCAATCCATCCCTGGCCTGGCCCATTCTTCCTCTGAACCTTTGAGATACCAGAGCTCCACCTGACCTGTGCTCCTGCCCCCTGACCCTGATCACTCCAACTCTCCAACCCTCCCACTGCCAAGGCCCCAAGCTCTGGACAACCCTCCCCACCTCCAGAGACACTCCACCCCTTGCACCCAGGCATCTCCTCGTGTGCCTCACAGCCCCAGTGTCTTTCGTTGATGGTCCTGAGGCACATCTTGGGCTGCTTCAGCAGGTGAAAGCTGCAAATACATGGAGCCCTGTCGTAGAGTCACAGAGAAATACAGCATGGATACAGGCCCTTCGGCCCAACCAGTCCATGCCGACCACAGTGCCCACCCAGCTAGTCCCAATTTCCTGCATTCGGCCCATATCCCTCCAAGCCCCGCCCCTCCATGTACCGATCCAAGTGCTTCTTAAATGACCCTGTTGTACCTGCCTCACCCACTTCCTCTGGCAGCTCGTTCCACACACTCACCACCCTCTGTGTGAAAAGGTTGCCCCTCAGGTCCCTTTTAAATCTTTCCCCTCTCACCCTAAAACTAGTTTTGATCTCCCCTACACTGGGAACAAGGCCTGTGGTAACAGAGCGTTACCATGGCATCACCACGGGGACCCCTGTTGGGCAGTAAACCTGCCTCAGGCAATTCCTGGGGCTTCCTCACCCTGTGTGTCCTTGGGATGTGCCTGAGCGGTCTGTGGTCATCTCTGGGCCGTCCCGGTGCTGACAGAGGGTCCCTTGGAATGGGGATTGAAGTGGAATGTGACCTGCAGTGTCCCTGCTGCTCCTCAGAGTGAGCTTGTTGTCTGGAGCCTTGCTCCAGCATATGTCGGTCTGTACTGAAACGTGTGCCTTTGTTTCAGCTGTTCATCTTTTGCATCTGGGTGTCACTGAAGGGCCAGCATTTACTGCCCATCCATAAATACCCCTTGGGAATCTTATAGAGGTGTATAAAACCATGAGGAGCATGCATAGGGTGAATGCACTCAATCTTTTTCCCAGGGTTGGGGAATCAAGAACTAGAGGGCACAGGTTTAAGGTGAGAGGGGAGAGATTTAATAGGAACCTGAGGGTCAACTTTTTCACCCAGAGGGCGGAACATGCTTCCAGAGGAAGTGGTTGAGGCAGGTACATTAACAACATTTAAAAGGTACTTGGACAGGTACATGGATGGGAAAGATTTAAAGGGATATGGGCCAAACGCAGGCAAATGGGACTGGCTTAGATGGGAATCTTGGTCAGCATGGAACAGTTGGGCCAAAGGGCCTGTTTCTGTGCTCTACGACTGTGACTCTAGGAGAAGGTGGGGGTGAGCCTCGTCCATGAACTGCTGCAGTCCTTCTGGTAAAGGTCCTCCCTCCGTGCCCTTGGAGACGAAGTTCCAAGATAAAGGGCTGGTGATAAATTTCCCAGTCAGGGTGGTGTGTGACTGGGAGGGGAACCTGCAGGTGGTGGTGTTCCCCTGCTCCCACTGCCCCTGACCTTCCTGCGGGGAGAGGTGGTGGGTTTGGGAGGTGCTGTCAGAGTAGCCTGGGTGAGTAACCACAGTGCATTGTGTAGACGGTGCTCACTGCAGTCTCTGTGCGCCGGTGGTGGAGGGAGGGGGTGTGTAGGGGTGGATGGGGTGCCGATCGAGCGACTGCTTTGTCCTGGGTGGTGTCAAGCTTCCTGAGAGTTGTTGGGGCCGCACTCAACCAGACAAGTGTGGAGTGTTCCATCACACTCCTGACCTGTGCTGTTTAGATGGGGGAAAGGCGTTGGGGTGTCAGGAGGTGTCACTGACCACAGGATCCCCAGCCCTGACCTGCTCCTGTAGTCACCATGTTTCTGTGCCTGGTCCGGTTGAGTTTCTGGGAGGTTGGTAGTGGAGGATTCAGCAACAGTAATGTTGCAGAATGCCTTGGGTTGGTGTCTAGACTTTCTCTTGCGGGAGATAGTCATTGCCTGCAAATGTCCTTTGTCATTTATCAGCCCATGCCTGAACATTGCCCAGGTCTTGCTGCCTGCAGAGAGGGGCTGCTTCACTGACTGAGGAGCTGTGAGTGGCATTGAACGTTGTGCAGTCATCAGTGAACGTGCCCACATCTGACCTTGTGAGGAAAGGGTTTCATTCAGTGTACATCTGGCACAAGAGAAACATCGGGAAAACTATGAGCTAATGCTGGGAGATACCCAGTCCAATTGGCACAGTTTCACCCAGAATAGATCATTTACCTGGTACAGTGGTACCACAACCTCACAGCGCCAGGGATCCAGGTTCGATCCCGACATCCGGCATTGTCTGTGTGGAGTTTGCACGTTCTCCCTGTAACCGCATGGGTTTCCCCCGGGTGCTCCGGTTTCCTCTCACATCCCAGAAGTGTAAAGGTCGGTGGGTTAATTGGTCCCTGTGATTTGCCTCTAGTGTATAGGTGAGGGGTAGAATGTGAGGGGAGTTGATGAGAATATTTAAAGGGAAAAGTAATAGAGGAATGGGATTGCTCTAAGAGCTGCTATTGACCCAGTGGGCTGAATGGACTCCTTCATTATGAAATTAGCTCATGAGGAGATATATGAAACACAATTCACTCTGGCTTAAGTCATTGTTGGGTCACAGAGAACTATAGGAAACAGCACTACTCAATCCAGCTTTCAGCCAAAGGAAACTTACAGAGATAGGACGGGGTAGTGAGACCAGACTTGACATGAGCAGCTGTGGTCTCCTTACCTCAGGAAGATATCCTTCCGTCAGAGATCGATTCTCGGGGTGAGGGGGGTTGTCCTGTCAGGAGAGTTTGTCTACAGTTGGCCTCTCATTCTCTCTTCTCCCCCCTCCCATCGGGTACAAGATAAAAAAAGCTTGAGTGCACGTACTACCAGGCTCAAGAACGGCTTCTGTTCTGCTGTTATCAGACTCTTGAACGGACCAATTATATGATAAAATGGACTCTTGACCTCACAATCTACCTCGTTGTGACCTTGCACCTTATTGTCTGCCTGCACTGCACTTTCCCTGTAACTGTAACACTACATTCTGCATTCAGTTTTCTCTGTACTACCTTGATGTACTGATGTACGAAATGATCTGTCTGGATGGCAGGCAGACAAAAGCTTCTCACTGTTTCTTGGTACGTGTGACAATAATAAGCCAATTACTCACCAGTGAAGACAGTGTAGCCCGAGCTGTATTCACGAGGTTAGCAGAACGAGGGCGATTGCGTTGATTCTGAGTGGGATTAACAAGCAGGATGAAGTGGACCAAGAACTCGGGTCTTGGTCTCGGGGTAAAGTACCTTTCGTCTTCCTTATGCAGAGGTTTGTAGTTATTGGCACCCTCTCTCCCAGGAGGCTCTGTATGTTTGGTCGTCGAGTCTCGACTTAGCTGAAATCAAGAGCTTTCTGGGCACTGAGCAAATCAGGGAATAAGGTATTGGTAATTGGTAATTGGTTTATTGGTGTCACATGTGCTGAGACACAGTGAGAAGCTTTAGGCTGCGCGCTATCCAGGCAGATCATTCCCTACATAAGTACATCGAGGTAGTACAAAGAGAAACAGAATGCAGAATATAGTGTTACCGTTACAGAGAGAGTGCAGTGCAGGTGGACAAGGTGCAAGGTCATAACGAGGTAGATTGTGAGATCAAGAGTTCATCTTTAGAGGACTGTTCAAGAGTCTGATAACAGTGGGATAGAAGCTGTCCCTGAGCCTGGCGGTACGTGCTTTCAGGCTTTTATGTTTTCTGCTCGATGGGAGCGGGGAGAAAAGGGACTGACTGGAGTCCTTTAGGCCAGAAGAGGCACAGAGTCAGCTGGGATCCCAGAGTCAACTCAAGGGGCTGAATGGTCTGCTCCCAAAGGCACCACCTCACTTTCATTTTCTCTCTCTCTACATGGACCACGTTGTTGAGTGTGGTCACCCTTGTCCAGTGTGTTCCAACATCACCCAACCAACCCAGAGTGACGGCGTCCCCTCACTGCCCCCAGCAGCCTGGAGCGATGCAACCCCATGACCCGATGACAAGGAAAGAAACTGTGTGGCTGAAGCTGCTGCAGATCAGGGAAGTGGTTTGCTCAGTCACACTCCAGAGCAGTCCACCTCCTGACCGTGACTACAGTGGGGCACTAGCACCTCTACTTCCTCAGGCAGCGAGGGAAATTCGGCATGTCCCCGCTGACCCTCACCAACTTTGATAGAAATAATGAGTTGATCTGCAGAGACCAGATTGCAATGAGCCACCATGTCAGATGCACCACAGAAAGCATCCTATCTGGATGCATCACAGCTTGGTATGGCAACTGCTCTGCCCAGGACCGCAAGAAACTGCAGAGTTCAGCACATCACAGAAACCAGCCTCCCCTCCATGGACTCTGTCTACACTTCTCGCTGCCTCGGTAAAGCAGCCAACATAATCAAAGACCCCACCCACCCCGGACATTCTCTCTTCTCCCCCCTCCCATCGGGCAGAAGATGCAAAAGCCTGAAAGCACGTACCACCAGGCTCAAGGACAGCTTCTGTCCCGCTGTTATAAGACTATTGAATGGTCCCCTAGTACGATAAGATGGACTCTTGACCTCACAATCTACCTCATTATAACCTTGCACCTTATTGTCTGCCTGCACTGCACTTTCTCTGTAACTGTAACACTTTATTCTGCATTCTGTTAATGTTTTCCCTTGTACTACCTCAATGCACTGATGTAATGAAATGATCTGTGTGGACGGCATGTAAAGTTGTTCACTGTACCTCAGGACATGTGACAATAATGAACCAATTTTTCCCAACCTTTTTCCCAGGGCGACAATGGCTAACACGAGGGGACATAATTTTATAAGGTATAAGGGGGATGTCAGGGGTAAGTTTTTTTTACAGAGTGGTGGGTGCATGGAACGCACTGCCGGCAGAGGTTGTGGGGGCAGATACATTAGGGACATTTAAGAGACTCTTAGATAGACACATGGATGATAGAGAAATGGGGGGCTATGTGGGAGGGAAGAGTTAGATAGATCTTAGTACAGGATAAAATGTCGGCACAACATTGTGGGCCGAAGGGCCTGTACTGTGCTGTAGAGTTCAATGTTCTATGATCAATTTACCCATTTAGTACAGGCTGCAACAGTAACAGGATGATGCCCCGGTTATTCCTCTAACCAGCCCTCTATCAGTGCTAGCATGTCACTCTCTCACACACAAGCTTTTATTTTAAGTGAGCTCCTTATCAAAGCCCCAGCTGCTGCCTGCGGTTCCTCTCTATCTCCCTTCCTAAAGCCACGATGAGTCGGTCCAATCATATCATGATATCCCAAGTGCCCAGTGCTTCGTCCTGAGCGGTGGATTCCAGCGTTTTGTTCTCTGGGATGTCCACATTTCCATATTTCCTTGCCCCCCCCACCACCACCCCCCACCCCTTCACTGAACACCACTGCCAGGTGTGGGCCCTTCCCGAACCCAGTGAATGTTGGGAGACTGTCCCTCACATGTGCATGAGCCGGGCAGCTGCCGTGTTCTGGCCTTGGGAGGAGGGCTGGCAGCTGCCAGGGGTTCGGTCCCCCGAACATCTCCAGTCCGTTCCCTTCCGTGATGCTGGGGACAATGTCCTGGGCCCTTGGTTCTCCTTCACATTGGCCCAGAAGTTCATTCACAAAGCTCCAACAGGCACTGTCCCACTGGAAAGTCTGCTGAAACCAGAGTCCGGAATTCTGCACACATTCCTGTGGCCTTAGCTTCCATCAGGAAATGAGTCCTGGCTTTCCGACGGGATTTTGGTTTGCCCCAGCGCCCTGATCCCAGTGTGAACCTTTTCCTCCAATGACTTCAACAGGGCAACCCCCAAAGTCATTCTGCAGTGAGATTTGCAGCTTCCGTCAAAAAACCCCAGCTCTCGTTCACTGAGAGTGTCGTTTTCATCAGTTGGGACATCATGGTGCAGTTGTACAAGTCGTTGGTGAGGCTACACTTGGAGCACTGTGGACAGTTTTGGTCGCCCTGTTATAGGAAAGACATGGTTAAACTGGAAAGAGTACAGAGAAGATTTTACGAGGATGTTGCCAGGACTCGAGGGCCTGAGTTATAGGGAGAGGTTGGCCAGGCTGGGTCTTTATTCTTGGAACATAGGAGAATGAGCGGCGACCTTATGGGAGTGTTTAAAGTTATGAGAGGCAGAGATAAGGTGGACGGTAACAGTCTTTTCCCCAGGGTAGGGGAGTCCAAAACTAGGGGGCATAGGTTTGGGGTGAGAGGGGAAAGGTTTAAAGGGGAACTGAGGGGCAACTTTTTCACGCAGAGGGTGGTGAGTGTGTGGAACGAGCTGCCAGAGGAAGTGGGTGAGGCAGGTACAACAGTATCATTTAAGAAGCACTTGGATCGGTACATGGAGGGGCGGGGCTTGGAGGGATATGGGCTGAACACAGGAAATTGGGACTAGCTGGGTGGGCAACATGGTCGGCATGGACTGATTGGGCCGAAGGGCCTGTATCCGTGCTGTATTGCTCTGTGACTCTATGACAGAACCTGCTGACCCCTTCGCCCTGAAACTACACTCAAACTGCTGTTTGGTCACCTCCTGAAACCACAAATGTGCCTCACACTGGGCCTTGGACTGTTTGTCGGGGGAGCTCAGGGTCACTCCACACTTTCCCCAGCCCCACAGAAGTATCCCGATCCGTCTTGAACACTGCACGTGAATGGCCCTCCGCTGTCAGTGGTCGCCACTCACTCTCTGCCAGAACATTCTCCTGCTGTCACAGGTGTTTCTACTCCCAGCCTGCCTCATTCTGTGCCCACTGGTGCCTGACCCCTCCGCCTGTGGCTTTTGTCCACTGTCTGCACCCTCGCCGACTGTACACACCTCCACCGGTCCCCTTCACCATCTCCTCCCTTCCAATGAGAACAGCCTAGAAATCTGGGCCACACTTGGAATATTGTGGTCAGTTCTGGTCGCCTCATTGTAGGAAGGATGTGGGAGCTTTAGAGAGGGTGCAGAGGAGATTTACCAGGATGCTGCCTGGATTGGAGAGCATGTCTTATGAAGATAGGTTGAGTGAGCTGGGGCTTTTCTCTTTGGAGAGGAGGATGAGATGTGACTTGATAGAGGTGTACAAGAGGCATAGATCGAGTAGACAGTCGGAGACTTTTTCCCAGGGCGACAATGGCTAACACGAGGGGGCATAATTTTAAGGTGATTGGAGGAAGATATATGGGGATGTCAGGGAAGTAGTGTGTGCATGGAGAGCATGGCCGGCAGAGGTTGTGGGGCAGATTCATTAGGGACATTTAAGAGACTCTTAGACACATGAATGATAGAGAACTGGAGGTCTATGTAGGAGGGAAGGGTATGATAGATCTTAGAGCAGGATAAAATGTTGGCACAACATCATGGGCCGAAGGGCCTGTACTGTGCTGTAACATTCTGTGTTATCCTGCAATCTGTCTGGTGAATCTCTCCCACACCCTCTCTAAAGCCGCTGCACTTTTCTCCAAGTGCACCGGACATAACACTGCAGCTGTGCTTTATAAAATTTCATCACGACTTCCTTGTGCTCTCGGCCTCTATTTATACAGCAGGGATCCAGCACGCAGTTCCATCCACTTTCACAACCTGCCACTAATACCCACACAGCCCTTGGTTTCCCTACCCCTTTTAGAACAGTTTCCTAATATATTCCCACAATTTGCAGAAGTGGTACAGACAGGCACAATTGCAACGTTTAAAAGACATTTGGACAGGGACATGGAGAGGCGAGGTGGAAAGGGGTATGGGCCAAGCATGGGCGAATGGGGCCAGCTCAGGAAGGCCCCATGGTCAGCATGGATGAGTTGAGATGAACGGCGTTTCCCTGCTGTACAACTCTGTCACTCTGCAACGAGACATTCAAAGCCGACCGTACAAAATTAGACCCTGATATTTTTAGACACGTGCGTGAAGGCGCAGAAGATTATTTAAAAGTTCAGCTCCGTTTTCTATTTCTATCAGACACCATCCAGCCAATACTAGTTCCCTTATTTAAAATTCAGAGAACTGTGACTGATATTTTTACATCTCTGAGACATAATTTACTCAAAAATATTTTACTTCTTGTATAAATCTTGGAAACTTGGAAGCTCCCTTGGTTTTGATCCAACCAACAGTCCATCACTGGACTTTTGTTTTTTTACATCACTTCCCCGTAAGGACCAGATCCTGGAAGAGAATAACAATGTGAAAGGTTTAGGTTGAGAGGGATATGGGTCCGACGCAGGCAAATGGGACCAGCGCAGGACAGCATGGATGAGTTGGGCCAAAGGGCCTGTTTAACAACTACTCCATGATCAACAAATTGCTACCACAAACCACAAATGGAAGCCAGGGTTTCACCCAAAGGAAATGAACCTTGCTAGTTAACCACATTATGGAGATTTTCTCCCTCAAACAACAAGGTAAAAATTCTGTTCAGACAGTTCTGAGAGGGACATTTCAGTCAGAAGCTGGTGTACTATTATAACTAGTTCTTATCTCCTTACAATGTAGCAGAAGGCCATTCACCCATCAAGTCTATGCCTGCTCTGAGCAATCCCATCTCCCTCATATCTCCCTGTAACCCACTTCTCTCTCACACATTCTCATCAACTGCCCCCAGATCTTACCACAGCTGCACACTAGGAAGGCAAATTACAGCAGCCAATTAACACCCCAAACCCCCAAACCCCACATCTTTGGGACGTGGGAGGAAACTGGAACACCCGGGGGAAACCCACGTGATCACAGAGAGAACATGCAAACTCCACACAGACAGTGAACCTGCTGTGAGGCAGAAGCTCCACCTGCTGGGCTAGTGTGCTACACACATGAATTAGATTTGGTATTGGTTTATTATTGTCACTTGTACCGAGGTACAGTGAAAAACTTGTCTTGCATATTGATTGTACAGATCAATTCATTACACAGTGCATTGAGGTCGTACAGGGTGAAACAATACAGAATGCAGAGTAAAGTGTCACAGCTACAGAGAAAGTGCAGTGCAGGCAGACAATAAGGTGCAAGGTCATAACGAGGTAGATTGTGAGGTCAGGAGTCCATCTGATCGTACTAGGGAACCGTTCAATAGTTTTATAACAGTGATAAACACACAAAGAAGTATTGTGGAATTGACTACATTCAGAAGCAAACCCCCTCAGCAAAATGACCACCCATGGCCAATGAAGGTGAGGATTAGGGCAACACTTCGAACATAGAACAGTACAACACAGGAACAGGCCCTTCGGCCCACCATGTTGTGCTGAACTAAGTTCATGACACCTAATCCCTTCTGTCTGCACATGATCCATATTCATCCACTCTCTGCACATTCATGTGCTGACCTAATGGTCTTTTAAACACCACTGTTGAACCTGCCTCCACCATCACCCCTGGCAGTGCATTCCAGGCACCCACCGCTCTCTGTGTAAAACATCTGCCCCGCACATCTCTCTCCTTCAATGCATGCCCTCTAGTATTAGGGCAGGCACGGTAGTAGAACATAGAACAGAGAACACTACACACAGTATAGGCCCTTCGGTCCACAATGTTGGGCGGGAAGGGTTAGATAGATCTTAGAGCAGGATCTATCTAACCCTTCCCACCCACATAGGCCCCTTTTACATGAGCTCTCCCCATGTCTGCGTGGGTTTCCTCCGGGTGCTCTGGTTTCCTCCCACATTCCAAAGACGTACGGGTTAGGAAGTTGTGGGCATGCTATGTTGGCGCCGGAAGCGTGGTGACACTTGCGGGCTGCCCTCAGAACACTCTACGCAAAAGATGTATTTCACTGTGTGTTCGATGTACATGTGACTAATAAAGAAATCTGATCTTACCTCTCAAGACATTTCATCTCCGGAAAAAAGATACTGGCTGTCTATTCTATCTAGCCCTCTCATAATCTTATGTTGGCTCACAAGGCATGACCTGCCCTTCACAAAGCCATGCTGACTGTCCCTAATCAACTGTGCTTCTCCAAATGCCCATAAATCCTGTCTCTAAGAATATTTTCCAATAATTTGCCCACCATTGAAGTAAGACTCACTGGTCTGTAATTCCCAGGGTTATCCCTACTCCCTTTCTTGAACAAAGGAACAACATTTGCCACTCTCCAATCATCTGGCACCAGTCCTGTGGCCAGTGAGGATGCAAAGATCGTCACCAAAGGCGCAGCAATCTCTTCCCTAGCTTCCCGTAATAAACTTGGATATATCCTGTCTGGTCCTGGGGACTTACCTATCCTAATGTTTTTCAAAAGTTCCAGCACATCCTCCTTAACATAGACATGTTCTAGCATATCAGCCAGTTTTACACTGTTCTCCCAAACATCAAGGTCTCCCTCACTGGTGAATACTGAAGCAAAGTATTCATTAAGGACCTCCCCTACCTCTTCCGACTCCAGGCACATGTTTCCTCTTTTATCCCTGATCAGTCCTACCCTCACTCTAGTCATCCTCTTATTCTTCACATTCATGTAGAACGCCTTGGGGTTTTCCTTAATCCTACTCGCCAAGGCCTTCTCATGCCCCCTTCTAGCTTTCCTAAGTCCATTCTTAAGCTCCCTCCTGGCTACCTTGTAACTCTCCAGAGCCCTGTCTGATCCTTGTGTCCTAAACCTTAGGTAAGCTTCTTAATTCCTCTTCACCAGATATTCCACATCTCTTGTCAACCACGGTTCCTTCACTCTGCCATCCTTACCCTGCCTCAATGGGACAAACTTATCCAGAACCCCATGCAAGTACTCCCTAAACAACCTCCACATTTCCCCTGTGCACTTCCCCAAGAACATCTGTTCCCAATTTACGCTCCCAAGTTCCTGCCTAATAACATCATAATTCCCCCTCCCCCAGTTAAATACTTTCCCATATCGTCTGCTCCTATCCCTCTCCAAAGCCATCGTAAAGGTCAAGGAATTATGGTCACTATCTCCGAAATGCTCACCCACCAAGTGATCTGACACCTGATCAGGCTCATTGCCCAGTACCAGATCCAGAATGGCCTCTCCTCTAGTCTGCCTGTCTACATATTGTGTCAGGAATCCTTCCTGTACACACCTAACAAACTCTGCCCCATCTATCCCCTTTACACTAAGGAGGTGCCAATCAATATTTGGAAGTTCAAATCACCCATGACAACAACCCTGTTATCTTTGCACCTCTCCAAAATCTGCCTCCTGATCTGCTCCTCTGTCTCTGCTGCTATTGGGGGGTCTGTAGAATACTCCCAATAGAGTGATTGCTCCTTCCTGTTTCTGACTTCCACCCACAGTGGAGGATCCCTCCAGGACATCCTTCTGTTCTACAGCTGTGATACTATCCCTGATTAACAAAGCCACTCCCCCACCTTTTTTATCTCCCTCCTTGTCCTTTTTGAAACATCTAAACCCCGGAACATTCAGCAACCATTCCTGCCCTTGTGACAGCCAAGTCTCTGTAATAGCCACAACATCATAGTTCCATTTAATGGGATAATATTATAGACTTTCCAATGGTCAGCAGGATTTAGAGGAACAAATTTGTAGAGAGATAGCAGACAGTTGCAAGAAAAATAAGGTTGTGATAGTAAGTGATTTTGACTTTCCACATATTGACCGGGACTCCCATTCTGTAAAGGGATTGGATGGGATAGAATTTGTCAAATGTGTTCAGGAAAGTTTCCTTAATCAATATGTAGAGGTCCCAATGAGAGAGAGCGCGATACTGGATCTCCTCTTAGGGAATGAAACAGGGCAGGTGACAGAAGTGTGTGTAGCGGAACACTTTGGATCTAGTGATCCAAATCTAGTGACGGCACAGTAGCATAGTGGTTAGCACAATGCTTTACAGCACCAGCGACCCAGGTTCAAATCCAGCCACTGTCTGTAAGGAGTTTGTACGTTCTCCCCGTGTCTGCGTGGGTTTCCTCCAGGTGCTCCGGTTTCCTCCCACATTCCAAAGACATACGGGTTAGGAAGTTGTGGGTATGCTATGTTGGAGCCGGAAGCGTGGCGACACTTGCGGGCTGCCCCCAGAACACTCTACGCAAAAGTTGCATTTCACTGTGTGTTTCGATGTACATGTGACTAATAAAGATCTTATATTATCTTATCATAATTCCATTAGTTTCAAGATAATTATGGGGAAGGACAGGACTGGTCCAAGGGTTGAGGTTCTAAATTGAAGTAAGGCCAGTTTTGATGGTATCAGAAGGGATCTGGCAGGTGTGGATTGGAATAGGTTGTTTTCTGGCAAAGAGGTGCTTGGTAAGTGGGAGGCTTTCAAAAGTGAAATATTGAGAGTACAGAATCTGTATGCTCCTGTTGGAATAAAAGGCAAGGGCTATCAGGTTTAGGGAACCTTGGTTATTACGGGATATTGAGGCCCTGGTAAAGAAAGAAGGAGGTGCATATCAGATACAGGCAGTTAGGATCAAATGAGGTGCTTGAGGAGCATAAGAAATGCAAGAGAAAGGCTTCTGTCGCTATATTAAAAGATAGCAAGGGACAAAATTGGTCCTCTTGAAGATCAGTGTGGTCATCTATGCATGGAGCTGAAAGAGACAGGGGAGATCTTAAATGAATTTTTTGTTCTGTATTTACTCTGGAGACAGGCACAGAGACTATAGAACTAAGGGAAAAGAGTAGTAAGGTCATGGACCATATCATATTACGGAAGAGATGGTGTTGGTTGTCTTGAGGTGAATGAAGGTGGATAAATCTCCAGGGTCTGACAAAGTGTCCCCTTGAACCTTGTGGGAGGCTAGTGCAGAAATTGCAGGGCCCTGGCAGAGATATTTAAAAAGTCCTTGGCCATGTGTGCGGTGCCGGAGGATTGGAGGATAGCTGAAAAATGGCAGATAGAATTTGATGCAGATAAGTGTGAGGTGATGCACTTTGGGAAGACAAACCAGGGTAAGACTTCCACAGTGAATGGTAGGGCTCTGAGGTGTGTGGTAGAACAAATGGACCTGGGAATACAGATCAATAATTCCTTGAAAGTGGCATCACAGGTAGATAGGATTGTAAAGAGAGCTTTTGGCACATTGGCCTTCATAAATCAGGTCACTGAGTACAGGAGTTGGGATGTTATGTTGAAGTTGTACAAGATGTTGGTGAGGCTGAATTTAGAGTATTGTGTGCAGTTCTGGTCACCTACCTACAGGAAAGGTATCAATAAGCTTGAAAGAGTGCAGAGAAAATTTACACGGATGTTGCCGGGACTTGAGGACCTGAGTTACAGGGAAAGGTTGAATTGGTTAGGACTTTATTCCCTGGAGTGCAGGAGAATGAGGGGAGATCCTATAGAGGTATACAAAATTATGAGGGGTATAGATAGGGTGAATGCATGCAGGCTTTTTCCCCTCAGGTTGGGTGAGACTAGAACTAGAGGTCATAGGTTTAGGGTGAAAGTTGAAAGATTTAAGGGGAATCTGAGGGAAAACTTCTTCACTCAGAGGGTGGTGCGAGTGTGGAACGAGCTGTCAGCGGAAGTGGTGGATGTGGGTTCATTGTAACATTTAAGAGAAGTTTGGATAGGTACATGGATTGGAGGGGTTTGGAGGGATATGGTCCGGGTGCAGGTAGATGGGACTAGGTAGAAGATCAAGTCGGCATGGACTTGATGGGCTGAAGGGCCTGTTTCTGTGCCGTGGTGCTCTATAACTCCATATCTACATGCCTGTGATGCTGCTGTGAACATGTTTTTCACTGTACCTGTACCTCACCTTACTGGTGCACACGGCAATAAACTGCACTTGAGACTTGATAAGGTTTTGCATCTGACACTGGGGGGCGCACAGTTCCAGCTCACCGACACAGGTAGGCCAGACACAGTCAGTGGCAGGGCGGTGAACAGAGAGTCCTTGGGCTTCAAGTCCATCGCTCCCTGAAAGTGGCAACACAGGTAGATACGGTGGTGAAGAAGGTGTACGGCATGGTCGCCTTCATTGGTTGGGACACAGAAAATAAGAGTTGGGACACAAGAGATTCTGCTGATGCTGGAATCTGGAGCAACACACACAAAGTGCTGGAGGAACTCAGCAGGTCAGGCAGCATCCACAGAGGGAAATAAACAGTCGACATTTCCGGCCGAGATCCTTCATCAGGACTGGAAAGGAAGAGGGCAGAAGCCAGAATAAGAAGGTGGGGAGTGGGGGGAGGAGCACAGACTGACAGGGGAGAGGTGAGTCCAGGTGAGAGGTGAGTCCAGGTGAGGGGGGAAGGTAGGAGGGTGGGGAAGTGGGGACATGTAAGGAGCTGAGAGATAATGGGCAGAAGAAGCAAAGAACTCCGATCGGAGAGGGCAGTGGACCATAGAATAGATGGGCATGTCATGAGGGTAGGGGAGGGGAAAGGGAAGGGGCAGGGGGCGTCAAGGAATGAGGGAAGACAAAGGAGGGGGAGAAGAGGGGAGGGGTTACTGGAAGTTAGAGAAATCGATGTTGAGGCCGTCGGGTTGGAGACGCCCGAGGCAGAATATGAGGTGTTGTTCTTCCAACCTGCGCCTGGCCTCAATGTGGCAGTAGAGGGGGCCGTGGACAGACATGTCAGTGTGGGAGTGGGATGTGGATTGAAGTGGGTGGCCACCGGGGGGGGTCCTGGCTGTTGTGGTGGACAGAGCGAAGGTGCTCGACGAAGACGTCACCCAATCTGCGCCGGGTCTCACTGATGTAGAGGAGGCCACACCGGGAGCACCGGAGGCAATAAATGACCCCCTCGGGTTCACAGGTGAAGCGCTGCCTCACCTGCAAGGACTGTCTGGGACCCTGAATGGTGGTGAGGGAGGAGGTGTAGGGACAGGTGTAGCACGATGCGGTTGCAGACGTGTTCCAGGGGGTTATCGGTGGGGAGGGATGAGTGGACGAGAGACTCGCGGAGAGAGTGGTCCCTGCAGATAGCGGAGAGAGAGAGAGAGGGGAAGATGTGCCTGGTGGTGGGATCCCGTTGGAGGTGGTGGAAGTTGCGGAGAATGATGTGTTTGATGTGGAGGCTCGTGGGGTGGTAGGTGAGGACAAGGGGAGCCCTGTCCCTGTTATGTCGGCGGGGGGAGGGGTGAGGGCAGACGTGTGGGAAGTGGAGTAGATACGGGTCAGGGCAGCATTGATGGTGGGGAAGGGAAACCCCGGTCACTGAAAAAGGAGGACTTCTCGGATGTCCTGGAGTGGAGAGACTCATCATGGGAGATGCGGTGGATGCGGAGGGACTGGGAGAAGGGGATGGCATCCTTACAAGTGACAGGGTGGGAAGAGGTGTAGTCACGGTAACTGTGGGACAGTGGGTTTGTAGAAGATGTCCGTGGTTAATCTGTCTCCGGAGATGGGGACAGAGAGATCCAGAAAGGGGAGAGAGGTGTCGGAGACGGACCAAGTGAATCTGAGGGCAGGGGGGCAGTTGGAGGCAAAGTTGGTGAAATTGCTGAGCTCAGCACGGGTGCAGGAAGCAGCCCCAGTGCAGTCGTCAATGTAGCGGAGAAAGAGTTGGGGGGCGTTACCGGTGTAGGCTTGGAACATGGACTGTTGCACGTAGCTGACGAAGAGGCCGGCATATCTGGGCCCGTGCGAGTGCCCATGGCTACACCTTTAGTTCAGAGAAAGTGGGAGGAGCTGAAAGAGAAGTTGTTGAGGGTGAGAACCAGTTCCGTCAGACGGAGGAGGGTGAGGGTGGAGGGGAACTGGTTGCGTCTGTTATCGAGAAAGAAGCAGAGAGCCTCAAGCCCTTCCTGATGGGGGATGGAGGTGTACAGAGGCTGACGTCCATGGTGAAGATGAGGTGGTCAGGGCTGGGGAACTGGAAGTTGTTGAAGTGATGGAGGGCACGTGAAGTGTCACGGACGTAGGTGGGAAGGGACTGGACCAAGTGGGACTGAATGGAGTCAAGGTATGAGGACACGTTCAGTGGGGCAGGAGCAGGCAGAAACAATGGGCCTACCGGGGCAGTTGGGTTTGTAGATTTTAGGATATTCTGTTGCAACTTGACAAAGCACTGGTTAGACCACACTTGGATCACTGTGTGCAGTTCTGGTCACCACACCACAGGAAGGATGTGGTTGTGCTGGAGCGAGTGCAGAGGACATTCTGTAAAACCTTGCCTGGATTGGAGGACTTACGTCACCGGGAGAGATGGACAGGCCGGGACTGTTTTCCCTGCAGCGAAGGAGGCTGAGGGGTGAGCTGAGAGAGGTGTATAAGATCATGAGGCAAGGTAGGCCAAGATACGCCTCTCAAATTTGTTGAAGCGATCTTTATCCTCCGCCATATCCACTGTTGTAACCCAGTTCGGTGTCATAGATAGGGCAGATAGTCAGAGTTCTCTTCCCATGCTCAAAAACAGGAGGGCACAGGTTTCAGGTGAGAGGAAGGAGGTTTAGAGGGGATCTGAGGGGCAGGTTTCACACAGAGAGTGGGTGGGATTTGGAACTCACTGCCAGAGGAGGTGGTGGAGTCAGGTACAGCCACCTCATTTATGCAAATGCATAAATAGGCAAGGCACAGAAGGATATGGTCCCAATGTAGGCAAGTGGGATTGGCGCGGATGGGTAAAAGGTTGGCATGGACGTGATCGGCCGAAGGGCCTGTTTCTGGTGTTACCGAGCCTGACTGGCACGCTGTGTTAGGTCTGGTCTGAGCTCCGAGGAAGCTGGCTGGGGAGCTCATCGCTGATCCACTAACTCAGAGTTATACAGCAGGGAAACAGGCCTTTCGGCCCAACATGGCTGTGCTACCTCCCTACCTGAGCTAGTCCCATCTGTCTGCATTTAGCCCATATGCCTCTAAACCTTCCCTGGTTTAGCTGTGAGATGCACTTCCCTTCAATAACGTGGCTGATTCACATCCTTGCATTGAACCATAGAACCACAGAACCATAGAACCATACAGAACAAAACAGGCCCTTCGGCCCACCATGTTGTGCCGTCCATCAAACCACCCTCACACTATCTAACCTCTTCCTCCCGCATATCCCCCCAACCCACACTCCTCCATATGCCTATCCAACAAGCTCTTGAACCTGTCCAATGTATCTGCCTCCACCACCACCCCAGGCAGTGCATTCCATGCACCAACCACTCTCTGGGTGAAAAACCTCCCCCTGACATCTCCCCTGAACCTCCCACCCATAACCTTAAAGCCATGCCCTCTCGTCTTGAGCATTGGTGCCCTGGGAAGGAGGCGCTGACTGTCTATCTATTCCTCTTAATATTTTGTACACCTCTCTCATGTCTCCTCTCATCCTCCTCCTTTCCAGTGAATAAAGCCCTAGCACCTAAACCTCTCATATTCCATACGCTCTAATCCAGGCAGCATCCCGGTAAATCACCTCTGCACCCTTTCCAACGCCTCCACAACCTTCCTATAATGCGGCGACCAAAACTGAACACAGTACTCTAAGTGTGGTCCCTACTAGCCAACGCCTTTTCATGTCCTCTTCTAGCTCTCCTCAGCCCTTTCTTAAGTTCCTTCCTTGCTACCCTATATTCCTCACGGGCCCTGTCTGAACCTTGCTGCTTACACCTCATGTATTCTACCTTCTTCTCCCTAACTAGTTGTTCCACCTCTCTCATCACCCACGGTTCCTTCACCCTGCCATTCCTTCTCTGCCTCACCGGGACATATTTATCCCTAACATCCTGCATAAGATCCCTGAACATCGACCACATCTCCATAGTACATTTCCCTTCAAAAAGGACATCCCAATTTACACTCCCAAGTTCTCTCCTTATAGCCTCATAAGTTTGCCCTTTCCCAATTAAATATCTTCTTGTCCTCTCTCCTGTCCATGACAATTTTAAAGGTTATGGAGCAATGGTCACTGTCCCCCAAATGCTCACCCACCAATAGATCCTTCACCTGTCCCGGTTCATTTCCTAAAACTAGATCTAACATGGCATCCCCTCTAGTCGGCCTGTCGACATACTGCGTCAGGAATCCTTCCTGGACACATTTAACAAATTCCGTCCCATCTGAACCTTTGGCACTAAGCAGGTTCCAGTCTATATTTGGGAAGTTGAAGTCTCCCATTAGAACAACCCTGTTATTTTTGCTTCTCTCCAAACACTGCCTGCCAATCTGCTCCTCTATATCTCTACTGCTACCGGGGGGCCTATAGAATACTCCTAGTAGAGTAACTGCTCCTTTCTTGTTCCTTAATTCCACCCATACGGACTCTAGAGATGATCCTTCTACAACATCCATCCTTTCCACAGCCGTAACAGTGTCCCTGACCAGTATCGCCACCCCTCCTCCTCTTCTCCCCCCTTCTCTATCCCTTTTAAAACACTGAAAACCAGGGATATTCAATATCCACTCCTGCCCTGACGTCAGCCACGTCTCAGTAATAGCCACAATATCATAGTCCCCCATACTTATCCAAGCCCTCAGTTCATCTCCCTTATTCCTGACACTTCTTGCATTTAAGTAAACACACTTCAGTCCATCTACCTTACTACTTTTACAGCCTGTATTCTGCTTCTCCTTCCCCAAAGCCTCTCTACCTGTTTGATCTAACTTTTCCCCATTCCCTTCTTCCTCTGACCTACTCCTCCGGTTCCCTTCCCCCTCACAAACTAGTTTAAACCCTCCCGAACCACCATAGCAAATCTCGCCGCAAGGATATTGGCCCCCTTCTGGTTCGGGTGTAACCCGTCCTCTCTGTAAAGGTCCCACTTTCCCGAGAAGAGATCCCAATGATCCACAAATCTAAAACCCTCCCTCCTGCACCAACTTCTCAGCCACGCATTTATCTGCCACCTCCTTCTATTCCTACCTTCACTATCACGTGGCACTGGCAGCAATCCCGAGATTGCTACCCTTGAGGTCCTGTTCCTCAGTCTTCTGCCTAGTTCCCTGAACTCACTCTTCAGGACCTCATCCCCCTTCCTACCTATGTCATTGGTGCCAACATGGACCACAACTTCTGGCTGCTCTCCCTCCCACTCAAGAATTCTGTGGACCCAATCAGTGACATCCCGGACCCTGGCACCTGGGAGGCAACATACCATCCGGGATTCATGCTCACTGCCACAGAACCTCCTATCTGTTTCCCTGACTATCGAGTCCCCTATCACTACCGCATGTCTCTTTCCCACCCTTCCCTTCTGAGCAGCAGAACCAGCCCCAGTGCCAGAGACCTGGTTACTGCAGCTAGGCCCCTGCAGGTCATTCCCCTCAACAGCTTCCAAGGCAGAAAACTTGTTACTGAGGGGAACAGCCTCCGGGGCTCTCTGTCCTGTCTGCCTGCCTGACTTCTTCTTCCTCTTCCCTCCCCTGACAGTCACCATTCTATCTGCCTCCTGAACCTCAGATGTACCTACCCTAAGGGGGGTGACTGTCACCTGATGGACCGTGTCTACATAACTCTCTCCCTCCTTTATGCTGCACAGTGTTTGTAGCTGCGACTCCAGCTCACCAACTCTGAGCCGAGGTTCGTCCAGCCTCAAGCACTTACTGCAGATGTGGCCATCGTGGACCGCAGCAAGGTCCACGAGTTCCCACATCAAACAGCTGCAGCACACCACCATGTCCTCCATCTGACTACCTTTCTTTTTTCCCTAGTTAGTCCCACCTACAAATCTATAATAGACAACAGGTAAACCTTACCTTTACCTACATACCAGCTACTTACCCTCCTTGCCCCTTCACACCGAAGCCCCTTGAGCCAAAGCCCGACCACTCTGCTCCCACTCTGACGCTGCCCGCTCTATAGACTGTTTCCTTTTTTAAGCTGCCTGCGCCGCGCCTGCGCAGTCCAGCTCCCACTCGACTAGTTAGAAAAAAAACTTTTAAAACACTTACTAAAGAAAGTTATAAAAATCTAACCCTTACACTTAAAACGCTAACGAAAACTAACCTTTACACTTAAAACCCTAATAAAAGTGATAAACAGAAAAAACTTAGCTGCTCCGAAGTCCTCCGAACTGAAGCCCTCGAGTCCTCCGAAGTTTTTGCCTTTCCTTTTTAAGCTGCCCGCACCGCGCCTGCGCAGCCCAGCCCCCACTCGACTAGTTAGAAAAAAAAACTTTTAAAACACTTACTAAAGAAAGTTATAAAAATCTAACCCTTATGCTTAAAACCCTAACAAAAACTAACACTTACCTTAAAACCCTAATAAAAGTGATAAACAGAAAAAACTTAGCTGCTCTGAAGTCCTTCAAACACTGTAAACCTTCAGATATTCTTCATATTCACAAGCACAACCTTTGTATTGGTATTGGTTTATTATTATTTATGATAGAAAAATGGGGAGCTATGTGGGAGGGAAGGGTTAGATAGATCTTAGAGCAGGATAACATGTTGGCACAACATTGTGGGCCGAAGGGCCTGTACTGTGCTGTAGTGTTCTATGTCTATGTTCTATGCACCGAGGTGCAGTGAAAAACGTGTCTTGCACACCATTCGTACAGATCAATTCATTACACAGTGCATTGAGGTAGTACAGGGTAAAACAATAACAGAATACAGAGTAAAGTGTCACAGCTACAGAGAAAGTGCAGTGCAGGCAGACAATAAGGTGCAAGGTCACAACGAGGTAGATTGTGAGGTCAAGAGTCCATCTCATTGTATAAGGCAAACGTTTAATAGTCTTACCACAGTGGGGTAGAAGCTGTCCTTAAGTCTGGTGGTACGTGCCCTCAGGCTCCTGTAACTTCTACCCGATGGAAGAGGAGAGAAGAGAGAATGTCCCGGGTGGGTGGGGTCTTTGATTATGCTGGCTGTTACACCAAGACAACAAGAGGTAAAGACAGAGTCCGAGGAGGGGAGGCTGGTGTCTGTGATGCGCTGGGCTGTGTCCACAATTCTCTGCGGTTTCTTGCAGTCCTGGACAGAGCAGTTGCCATACTAAGCCGTGATACATCCAGATAGAATGCTTTCTATGGTGCATCGGTAAAAGTTGATGAGGGTCAAAGGGGATGTCAGATGTTATCCATCTAAAGGTCAGCCGAGTGGCATTTACGTGGCTCTGAGTGGCTGGACTTTGGTTCCAAGCTTGTTGCCTGCTGGGCTGCAGAGTCGAGCTCTGTGATTGGGTGGAGTTGTTGACAAAGGCCAGGACTGTGGGTCTGGGTCAGACAATGATGAGCAGTGTTATTCACCAACACAGTGAACCTACTCACTGGAATCTCCTTGCTTCCCACCAGCACACACCACAGAGGTGAAGCAGTGCACAGAATCCCGTCTGCCTCTGAGTATCTTTCCGAAACCTGTGCCTCGTTAAGTGTCAAAACTGCCGGCCGCTGCCCCTGGTTCCTGCCACCACTTCTGTCCCCGGCTGACAATCGGTGACAACTCCCGAGCCCCCATTAGGCTGGAGTACTGACCACGCGTCACCAAACCTTCCCCTGTCGCCTCAGGTCACTCCCACCCCACCCCATGTCCCTGCCTCTGTTACCTCCACGATGGCCATTCCAACACACCTCCCGACTGTCTCCAGTTACCCATGTTACCCAAAGCTCTCCTGCCCCACCCTAACTCACCCCGGCCCACTTACACATCACCCCTGGGCTCACCCACACACACATTCCCCCGGTTAACCAATGCCACAATCTTCAGGTGCATCTAGAGCATAGAACCTAGAACAGTACAGCACAGGAACAGGCCCTTCAGCCCACAATGTTGTGCTGAACTAATCGATTGGCAATTAAATACCTAACAAAACTATTCCCTTCTGCCTACACAATGTCCGTATCCCTCCATTCCCTGCACATTGTGTGCCTGTCTAAGATCCTCTTAACCCCCTCTATTGTATCTGCCTCCACCCCCACCCCTGCCAGCACGTTCCAGGCACCCACTGCTCTCTGTGTAAAAAAACTTGCCCCTCTCATCTCCTTTGAACTTTCCCCCCTCACCTTAAAATGCATGCCCTCTGGCTTTAGACTTTGACCCTGGGAGAAAGTTACTGACTGTCTACTCTATCTGTGCCTCGCGTAATCTTATAAACCTCTATCGTGTCTCCCCTCAGCCTCTGCCGCTGCAGAGAAAACAACCCAAGTCTGTCCAACCTCTCCATATGGCACATGTCCTCTAATCCAGGGCTCAGCAACCAATCACTACGGACCACCTCTTGCACCACACCATCCACTTGTCTCTGACTGTGTCGTTTGTTTTGCACTGTTGTTTTTGCAGATTTTTTCTCTCTTCACTGTCTTGTATAATTTATGTAGGATTTATGTTCTGTGTTGTCTGTACCTCCGCGCCTGTGATGCTGCTGCAGGCAAATCTTTCACTGTACCTGTACCTCCCGTACCTGTACCTCCCCCTACCTGTACCTCCCTGTACCTGTACCTCCCCCTACATGTACCTCCTTGTACCTGTACCTCCCCCTACCTGTACCTCCCAGTACCTGTACCTCCCGTACCTGTACCTCCCTGTACCTGTACCTCCCCCTACATGTACCTCCTTGTACCTGTACCTCCCGTACCTGTACCTCCCCCTACCTGTACCTCTCTGTACATGTACCTCCCCGTACCTGTACCTCCCCCTACCTGTACCTCCCCCTACCTGTACCTCCCCGTACCTGTACCTCCCATACCTGTACCTCCCCCTACCTGTACCTCCCCATACCTGTACCTCCCGTACCTGTACCTCCCCCTACCTGTACCTCCCCATACCTGTACCTCCCTGTACCTGTACCTCCCCCTACCTGTACCTCTCTGTACATGTACCTCCCCGTACCTGTACCTCCCCCTACCTGTACCTCCCCCTACCTGTACCTCCCCGTACCTGTACCTCCCCCTACCTGTACCTCCCTGTACCTGTACCTCCCCATACCTGTACCTCCCCCTACCTGTACCTCCCCCTACCTGTACCTCCCGTACCTGTACCTCCCTGTACCTGTACCTCCCCATACCTGTACCTCCCCCTACCTGTACCTCCCCCTACCTGTACCTCCCCATACCTGTACCTCCCTGTACCTGTACCTCCCCCTACCTGTACCTCTCTGTACATGTACCTCCCCGTACCTGTACCTCCCCCTACCTGTACCTTCCTGTACCTGTACCTCCCCCTACATGTACCTCCTTGTACCTGTACCTCCCCCTACCTGTACCTCCCAGTACCTGTACCTCCCTGTACCTGTACCTCCCGTACCTGTACCTCCCCCTACCTGTACCTCTCTGTACCTGTACCTCCCCGTACCTGTACCTCCCCGTACCTGTACCTCCCCCTACCTGTACCTCCCTGTACCTGTACCTCCCCCTACATGTACCTCCTTGTACCTGTACCTCCCCTACCTGTACCTCCCCGTACCTGTACCTCCCCCTACCTGTACCTCCCTGTACCTGTACCTCCCGTACCTGTACCTCCCCGTACCTGTACCTCCCCATACCTGTACCTCCCGTACCTGTACCTCCCCCTACCTGTACCTCCCCATACCTGTACCTCCCCATACCTGTACCTCCCTGTACCTGTACCTCCCGTACCTGTACCTCCCCCTACCTGTACCTCCCTGTACCTGTACCTCCCCCTACATGTACCTCCTTGTACCTGTACCTCCCCCTACCTGTACCTCCCAGTACCTGTACCTCCCCCTACCTGTACCTCCCAGTACCTGTACCTCCCCCTACATGTACCTCCTTGTACCTGTACCTCCCCGTACCTGTACCTCCCCCTACCTGTACCTCCCCCTACATGTACCTCCTTGTACCTGTACCTCCCCCTACCTGTACCTCCCAGTACCTGTACCTCCCGTACCTGTACCTCCCCCTACATGTACCTCCTTGTACCTGTACCTCCCCGTACCTGTACCTCCCCCTACCTGTACCTCCCCCTACCTGTACCTCCCGTACCTGTACCTCCCTGTACCTGTACCTCCCCCTACATGTACCTCCTTGTACCTGTACCTCCCCGTACCTGTACCTCCCCCTACCTCCCCATACCTGTGCACAGAACAGTAAGCTCGACCTGACATGACGACTTGACTGCAGCTGTTGGAGAGTGCAGCAAAAAACAATCTGCTGGAGGAGCTCAGTGTGTCAAGCAGCATCTGTGGGGGCAGAGGATGGTTTGGGTCAAGACCCTGGTTGAGAAATGGAGAAGTGTGGTTTGGGCTGTCAATGTCCCACCACGGAAACATCTCAAACTCCCCCGTGAAGAGGATCAACGTGTTACAAAATGGAACCTCATCAGTTTTTTGCTTAATCTTTTCACTCCAGTGGTTCTGATTCACCGCTGGAGTCACGTAGCACAGAATCAGGCCCCTCCGCCCACTGAGACTGCACTAACCATCAACCACCAATGATGCCCATTCTAAACTCATCCCATTTTATTCTCCCGTCAACTCCCCCCAGATTCCACCCCTCACCCACACACTGGGGGACAATTCACAACGACCGATTCACCCACCAAACCGCACGTTGTTGGGATGTGGGAGGAAACCGGAGCACCAGGGGAAACCCACGCCGTCACAGGGAGAACGTGCAAAATCCACACAAACAGCACCGGAGGTCAGGATCGAACCTGGGTCCCTGGAGCTGTGAGGTAGCGGCTCTACCCGCTGCCCCAATGCGCTGCCCTAGTGCATGGCATTGCTTTTTTTAAATTCATTTTGAGGATCTGGGCATCAGTGGCAACAGCAGCATTTAGTTCCCCTCCCTCACAGCCCTGCGAGGAGGTGGGTGTCTGCCATTTCCCTGAAGGGCTGCTGACCTTCCGGTAAAGGTGGTCCCATGCTGGCTCCCAGTATCTCATCAGCCCCACTCCCCTCTCCCTGTTCCCTGTGCCCCCACAACTTGTTCTCCCTCACACGTCCATCAACTCCCCATTGGTTCTCCTGCCTACACCAGGGTGCTGTTGGGAGGGAGTTCCAGTACTTAGACCCAGTGATGATGAAGCAACAGTGATATATGTCCACGGTGTGTGACGGGGAGGGGAACCTGCAGGTCGTGGTGTTCCCCCCCTCCCACTGCCCCTGTCAGTCGTGGAGGGGCATGGAGCAGTGGTGAACTCATCCATTGAGCGACTGGTGCAGGGGTGGAGTGGTGCAGTGAGTAAAGTGCCCCACCAGTAATCCATAGGCTGGGACACGTTCCAAGAAACGTAAGCTCGAATCCCCAAGGTTGGCTTGATGTTTAAATTCAAATTGGTTAAACTGGCTGCGTGTTGGATTCAGGCAAAAGCCCAGCAATGAATCTCCTCGGCAAGGGATCTGCCTCCTCGGTGTATCTGGGCGGTCTGCCATCCCGTCACCTCCTGAAGTTACCAAGTGACTTGCCTCCAACCATTGCTTTGGGATAGGAATTGCAGTGATGCCAACGTCCCCGGAATGATTTAGCTCTGCAGGAAGAGCTGTCCAGTACATGACCTCACTGCATCTGCCCCGATTGTATTACAACACAGAGGGAGGCCATTCGGCCCATTGAGTCTGCTCCACCATTCAATCATGGCTGATATTTTTTTCTCAATCCCATTCACCCGCCTTCTCCCCGTAAACCTTAACCCCTTCTTTACCATCAAGAACCTGTCAATCTCTGCCTTAAACACACCCAATGACTTGGCCTCCACAGCGTCTGTGGCAATGAATTCCACAGATTCACTGTCCTCTGGCTGAAGAAATTCCTCCTCATCTCAGTTTTAAAGGGACATCCTTCTGTTCAGAGGCTGTGCCCTCGGATCCTGGGCTCTCCCACTGATGGAAACATCCTCTCCACATCTACTCTGTCCAGGCCTTTCAGTATCTGGTAGGTTTCAATGAGATCCCTCATCATCCTTCTGATCTCCATTGAGTACAGGCCCAGAGACATCAAATGCTCCTCATACATTAACCCTTTCGTTCCCAGAATAATTCTTGGTATTGGTATTTGTTTATTATTGTCACTTGTACCGAGGTACAATGAAAAACTTGTCTTACAAACCAATTGTACAGGTCAATTCATTACACAGTGCAGTTACATTGAGTTAGTACAGAGTGCATTGATGTAGTACAGGTAAAAACAATAACAGTACAGAGTGAAGTGTCACAGCTACAGGGAAAGTGCAGTGCAATAAGGTGCAAGGTCACAACAAGGTAGATCGTGAGGTCAGAGTCCATCTCATTGTATAAGGGAACTGTTCAATAGTCTTATCACAGTGGGGTAGAAGCTGTCCTTAAGTCTGGTGGTACGTGCCCTCAGGCACCTGTATCTTCTACCTGATGGAAGAGGAGAGAAGAGAGAATGTCCCGGGTGGGTGGGGTCTTTGATTATGCTGGCTGCTACACCAAGACAACTAGAGGTAAAGACAGAGTCCAAGGAGAGGGGGCTGGTGTCCATGATGCGCTGGGCTGTGTCCACAACTCTCTGCAGTTTCTTGCGGTCCTGCAGAGCAGTTGCCGTACCAAGCCGTGATACATCCAGATAGGATGCTTTCTATGGTACATCGGTAAAAGTTGGTGAGAGTCACAGGGGACAAACCAAAGTTCTTTAGCCTCCTGAGGAAGTAGAGGTGCTGGTGAGCTTTCTTGGCCATGGCATCCACGTGGTTTGTCCAGGACAGGTTGTTGGTGATGTTCACTCCCAGGAACTTGAAGCTATCAAGCTTCTTGACCTCAGCACCATTGATGTAGACAGGTGCATGTACACCGCCCCCTTTCCTGAAGTCAATGACCAGCTCTTTAGTTTTGCTGACATTGAGGGAAAGGTTGTTGTCATGACACCATTCCACTAAGCTCTCTATCCCCTTCCTGTACTCCGACTCATCGCTGTTTGAGATACGGCCTACAACGGTGGTATCATCTGCAAACTTGTAGATGGAGTTAGAGCAGAATCTGGCCACACAGTCATGAGTGTATAGGGGGTAGAGTAGAGGGCTGAGGACGCAGCCTTGTGGGGCACCAGTGTTGAGAATAATCGTGCCAGAGGAATTGCTGCCTATCCTCACTGATTGCGGTCTGTTTGTTAGAAAGTCAAGGATCCAGTTACAGAGGGAGCTGTTGATTCCTAGGTCTCGGAGTTTGGTGACAAGCTTGCTTGGTATTATAGTATTGAAGGCAGAGCTGTAGTCAATAAACAATAGTCTAAAGTAGGTGTCTTTACTGTCCAGATGCTCCAGAGCTGAGTGAAGGGCCAGGGAAACGGCATCCACTGTAGACCTGTTTCGGTGATAGGTGAATTGCAATGGGTCTAGGTTGTCTGGGAGGCTGGAGTTGATGCGAGCCATGACCAACTTCTCAAAGCACTTCATGATGGTGGATGTCAGAGCCACTGGTCGGTAGTCATTGAGGCATGTTACCTTGCTTTTCTTTGGTACCGGGATGATAGTGGTCTTCTTAAAACAGGAGGGAACCTGAGATTGAAGCAGGGAGAGGTTGAATATGTCCACAAATACTTCTGCCAGCTGATCAGCACAAGATATGAGCACATGGCCCGGGACACTATCTGGGCCAGGTGCTTTCCTCGTGTTCACTCTCCGGAAGACTGATCTCTGGAGGACTGATCACAGGTTCAACTTCATCGGTGGCTGTCAGGGTGGGTGGTGACAATCCACTTCCCTTCTGTTCAAAACATGCATAGAGTGTGTTAAGTTCATCAGGAAGGGATGCGCTGTTGTTAGCTATGCAGCCCGACTTCGTCTTGTTGCCTGTTATGCCATGTAAGCCCTGCCATAACTGGCGGCTGGTCAGGGACTATATTTTGAGTTGGTATTGCCTCTTGGCATCCCTGATAGCTTTACGAAGGTCATACCTCGCTTTCTTGTACAGATCAGGATCACCAGATTTGTGTGCAGCAGTCCTCTCCTTCAGTAGGGAGTGGATCTCCCGGTTCATCCATGACTTCCCGTTTGGGAACACCTGTATTGTCCTCTTTGGTACACAGTCCTCCACACACTTGCTGATAAAGTCTGTGATGGTGGTGGTATACCCATCAAGGCTGGCAGCTGAGTCTTTGAACATGGACCAGTCCACTGTCTCAAAGCAGTCGCATAGGAGCTCATCTGCTTCCTCAGACCAGCGCTGCACGACTCTCTGTACCGGATCCTCCCGTTTCAGTTTCTGTTTGTATGCAGGGAGAAGGAGCAGAGCCTGGTGGTCTGATTTCCCAAAGTGAGGACGAGGGGTGGCTCGGAAGGCATCTTTGATGGTTGTATAGCAGTGTTCAAGGGTGTTGGCGCCCCTGGTGGAGCAGGAGATGTGCTGATAGTATTTTGGTAACACACTCCTGAGGTTGGCCTGATTGAAGTCCCCTGCGATGATGAAGAGGGCCTCAGGGTATCCTGTCTCAAGGTTGTTGACCACGGAGTATAGCTCATTGAGTGCAGGCTTCATGTCCATCTGTGGTGGGATGTAGACTGCCATCAGGAGAGCTGAAGCGAACTCCATTGGCAGATAGAATGGTCGACACTTCACCATTAGATATTCCAGGCTGGGTGAGCAGGAGCTCACCAGGATCGTCACGTCTGAACACCACAAGTTATTGATTTAGAAGCAGACCCCTCCACCTTGAACTTTGCCTGAGGACTCTGTATGGTCCATTTGATGAATCGAGAAGCCGTCAGGTTGAACAGCAGAGTCAGGTGAGGCAGGTGTGAGCCACGTTTCAGTGAGACATAGTACACAACAGTCCCTCAGTTCTCTTTGGTAGGTCAGTCTTGCCCTTAGTTCATCAACTTTGTTCTCAATAGACTGGAGGTTGTGAACCTCCTATGGACCCTCTCCAGGGCCAGCACATCCTTCCTTAGATATGGGCCCAAAATTATTGACAATATTCCAAATGCAGATCGACCAACACCCATTGATTCCATGCAGACTCCCAGCAACCCATCAGCCCCAGCAGCTTCTCCTTATTTCCCTGTATGCCTGCAACTGGCTTAGAGGAATTTGGGCCAAACACAGGCAAATGGGACTCGCTCAGTTAGCCATGGTATTGGTGTTGGTTTATTATTGTCACTTGTACCAAGGTACAGTGAAAAACTTGTCTTGCATACCCATTGTACAGGTTAATTCATTACACAGTGCAGTTACATTGAGTTAGTACAGGGTGCATTGAGGTAGTACAGGTAAAAACAATAACAGTACAGAGTAAAGTGTCGCAGCTACAGAGAAAGTGCAGTGCAATAAGGTGCAAGGTCACAACAAGGTAGACCGTGAGATCAGAGTCCATCTCATTGTATAAGGGGACCGTTCAATAGTCTGACCACAGTGGGATAGAAGCTGTCCTTAAGTCTGGTGGTACGTGCCCTCAGGCTCCTGTATCTTCTACCCGATGGAAGAGGAGAGAAAAGAGAATGTCCTGGGTGGGTGGGGTCTTTGATTATGCTGGCTGCTTCACCAAGACAACGAGAGGTAAAGACAGAGTCCAAGGAGAGGAGGCTGGTGTCCGTGGTACACTGGGCTGTCCCCACAACTCTCTGCAATTTTTTGCCGTCCTGGGCAGAGCAGTTGCCGTACCAAGCCGTGATACATCCAGATAGGATGCTTTCTATGGTGCATCGATAAAAGTTGGTGAGAGTCAAAGGGGACAAACTGAATTCCTTTAGCCTCCTGAGGAAGTAGAGGTGTTGGTGAGCTTTCTTGGCCATGGCGTCTACGTGATTTGACCAGGACAGGCTGTTGGTGATGTTCACTTCTAGGAACTTGGAGCTTTCAGCCCTCTCGACCTCAGCACCATTGACATAGACAGGTGCATGTACACTGCCCCCTTTCCTGTTGAGTTGGGCTGAAGGGCCTGTTTCTGTGCTGTACAACTCTGTGACTCTAAGTTATAACTTGTTGTCCTCCACACACCCATCAACTCCCCATTGATTCTGTTGTCCCCACCTACACCGGGGGTAATTCACAGCCACCTGACCTACCAGTGCATGGTTGGGACATGGGAGGAACCCAGAGCAGTCGGGGGAGTCTGCCCGTTCCCCGTGACCCCGAGGCTTTTCCCTACTTCCCTCAAGGATGCATGCTTAGCCCACTGCTCTGCTCTCTCTATGAACACGACTGTGTGGCTCAGCACAGCTCAAACGCTATCTATAAATTCACCAATGACACCACTGTGGTTGGTAGAATCTCAGACGATGATGAGGAGGCTTACAGGAGTGAGATAGATCGGCTGCTTGAGTGGTGTCGCAACAACAACCTCACACTCAACATCAGCAAGACCAAGGAACTGATCGTGGACTTCAGGAAGGGGACGTCAGGAGAACACGCACCAGTCCTCATTGAGGGGTCAGCAGTGGAAGGGGTGAGCAGCTTCAAGTTCCTGAGTCTCAACATGTCTGTCCTGGGCCCAACACATGTATGGTGGAGACTGGCTGCATCACCGCCTGGTATGGAGGGTCTAATGCACAGGATCACAAGAGGCTGCAGGCAAGTTCAGAATCAGAATCAGAGCCAGGTTTATCATCACTGACCTATGTCGTGAAGCGTGTTGTTTTGCGGCAGCAGTACAATGCAGGACATAAAGACATAAAAATTCCATCACCGGCGCAACCCTCCCCGCCATTGAGGACATCCTCAAGAGGCGGTGCCGCAGGAAGGTGGCATCCGTCACTAAGGACCCTCACCACCCGGCACATGCCCTTTCATGTTACTACCATCGGGGAGGAGGTACAGGAGCCTGAAGACCCACACAACGATTCAGGAACAGCTTCTTCCCCTCCACCATCAGATTCCTGAACGGTCCATGAACACTACCTCATTATTCCTCTTTTCCACTATTTATTTTTGTAACTTACAGTAACTTTATGCCTTGCACTGTACTGCTGCCACAAAACAACACATTTCCCGACATATGTCAGTGATGATGAACCTGATTCTGACATCCCAAAGGGGTGCAGGTGGCCGCTGTAAATTGCCCCTGGTGTAGAAAGGGGCCAGGAGAGTCAAAAAGTCAGCCAAATGCACCTTAAATAACCCATTCTACAGAACCAGTGTGGGGACCAGTGGGGGAAGGACGTGTGTTAAGGTACTGAGTCAGCAGGCACGTCCTGACTGTGAGGTCTCAGGTCTGTCGAGGCTGTAATCTGTGAGCTGGCTCCTGCCAGCGGTTTGATTTGTGAGGGGGGAGAAGCAGAGATGACGATTTTATTGCTGTCAGCTGACTGGTTCCTCTTTCGCTGCCTTTTACTGGAAGGAAGCTGAGCAGTGTGATTGGAATCGTGGGCTGTCCTGCCAGCAGTGACATCAGCCACCTCTCTTTGGTCTGCTGGAGAGCTGGGCACAACACAGGAGCTCTACCCGAGGGATAGTTGATTTATTGTCATGTCAGAGCATGATCGGATGCAATCCCACCGTCACTACCCACACGTCACCGACAGTCCCACGCCGAGTGTGGCGGGGAGTGCACAGAGAGTTGGAACATGCTTCGTGAGCGTGGTGGAGGGAGGACTGAATTATAAACTGCAATGATTAGTTGGCCCGGTAATTGATTAACCCAATCAGCTGCCCTCTCTGTGCCCTGCAGCGTTTAATGTTACGCTCCTGACAGGCTTTGGAACTGGGGCAAAGTTTCACAACACAGCAGCTGTGCAGCATGGCCACCCAGCTGTGCGGGACAGTGGTTCGTTGACTGCACCAGTAATCCAGCCACCTGGATTCAAATCCCAGCACAGTCTCTGCGGGATTTAAACTCGGTTCATTATCTGGAGTTCGAAAGACAAAAGCACAGCCGCCAGTTTCAAACCTTCGAACACTCCCCCTCCCATGTCAGTGCTGCTGCCTCAAGGCTCCAGTGCCCTGGGTTCAATCCTGACCTTTGCTGCTGTCTACATGGGGTTTATGCTCCCAGGGCCATGTGCTGTGGTTTCCTCCTGTATCCCACAGATGTAGCAATAGGCAGCTGTCACTCACCCCTAGTGTGGGGAAGTGGTAGGAGAGAATCAAAGGGAAGCTGAGGGGGGTAAATTGGTTTATTATTGTCACTTGTACCGAGGTACAGTGAAAAACTTGTCTTGCAAACTAATCGTACAGGTCAATTACACAGTGCATTGAGACAGTACAGGGTAAAACAATAACAGAATACAGAGTAAAGTGTCACAGCTACAGAGAAAGTGCAGTGCAGGCAGACAATAAGGTGCAAGGTCACAACAAGGTAGATTGTGAGGTCAAGAGTCCATCTTATCGTACTAGGGGACCGTTCAATAGTCTTATAACAGTGGGGTAGAAGCTGTCCTTAAGTCTGGTGGTACGTGCCCTCAGGCTCCTGTATCTTCTACCCGATGGAAGAGGAGAGAAGAGAGAATGTCCCGGGTGGGTGGGGTCTTTGATTATGCTGCTGCTACACCAAGGCAGCGAGAGGTAAAGACAGAGTCCAAGGAGGGGAGGCTGGTGTCCGTGATGCGCTGGGCTGTGTCCACAGCTCTCTGCAGTTTCTTGCGGTCCCGGGCAGAGCAGTTGCCGTACCAAGCTGTGATATATCCAGATAGGATGCTTTCTATGGTACATAGATAAAAGTTGGTGAGGGTCAAAGGGGACATGCCAAATTTCTTTATCATCCTGAGGAAGTAGAGGCGCTGGTGAGCTTTCTTGGCCATGGCGTCTACGTGGTTGGACCAGGACAGGCTGTTGGTGATGTTCACTCCTAGGAACTTGAAGCTCTCAACCCTCTCGACCTCAGCACCATTGATGTAGACAGGTGCATGTACACCGCCCCCTTTCCTGGTCAATGACCAGCTCTTTTGTTTTGCTGACATTGAGGGAAAGGTTGTTGTCATGACACCATTCCACTAAGCTCTCTATCTTCTTCCTGTACTCCGACTTGTTACTGGGATACAGGGAAATGAGAGAGGGAATGGCACTGAAGACGCTGCTCCCATGGTAGTGTAGCGGTTAGCGTAACGCTATTACAGCACCAGCGACCTGGGTTCAATTCCAGCCGCTGTCTGTAGGAAGTTTGTATGTTCTCTCCATGTCTGTGTGGGTTTCCTCCGGGTGCTCCGGTTTCCTCCCACATTTCCAAAGACGTACAGGTTAGGAAGTTGTGGGCATGCTATGTTGGCGCCAGAAGCGTGGCAACACTTGCGGGCTGCCCCCAGAACACTCTATGCAAAAGATGTGTGTTTCATTGTACACATGACTAATAGAGATATCTTATCTTATCTTGCCTTCTTCTCAGTAGCTGGTCTGGCCTGTAAGTGACTCCAGACCCACCCACACTGGTGACTTAAAATGGTGGTGAGTAGATGGAACGAGCTGCCAGAGGCAGGTACAACTACAGAATTTAAGAGACATTTAGAACTGTACATGGATAGGAAAGGCTGAGTGATAAGGTTGTACAGCACGGAGACAGACCCTTCGGCCCAACTCATCCATGCCGACTGTGTTGCCCAGCAAGCGAGTCCCATCTGTCCGCGTTTGGCCCACAGCCCTCTAAACCTCTCCTATCCACGGACTTATCTAGATGGCTTTTCAACTTTGCTAATGTGCCTGCCTCACCCACTATTTCTGGCAGCTCATTCCAAACACACACCACCCTTTGTGTGAAGAATCTGCCCCTGATGTCCCTTTTAAATCTCTCGCCTCTGATCTTAAACCTCTGCCCTCTTGTTTGTAGCTCCCCCTCCCTGGGAAAAAGACTGTGTGCTTTCACCCTGTCTATGCCCCTCATGGTCTTATCCACCTCTGTCAGGTCACCCCTCAATTTCCTACGTCCCAGGGAATGAAGTCCTAGTCTACACTCCCTCTCCTTGTAACTCAGGTCCCCAAGTCCGGGCAACATCCTGGTAAATCTTTTCTGCAGTCTTTCCAGTTTAATGACATCTTTTTTAGAGGGATATGGGTCAAATGCAGGCAAATGGGACGAACTCAGTTAGGCAACTTGGTCGGCATGGACGAGTTGGGCTGAAGGGCCTGTTTCCGTGCTGTACAACTCTGTGACTCTCTAACTCAGGGGCAATTACAGATGGACAAAAAATGCTGGCATTGCAGGAAAGCCCAGACTATGAACAATGGAAGACAAAAGCAGGCAGTGTGTGGAGAGGTGACCCAGGCAGTGGTTAATGAGTTAAATGGCTGCTGTGTCTCATCAACCAACCAGCAGATCACAGATGTGCCTCGCCTTCTGAGAAAACCACAAGGTTTTCTTTTGCTTTATTCAGTAACTTGGATTAACGTACAGTTCATACCAAGATGTTCCCATCGCCTCCCTCCACAAATAAAAGGCCTAACTCCAACACCCACTGAGCAGAGGGAGAATTCTGCACCGTGTTCCTGATACATCCCCAGCACTGTGGCACCATCCCAGCCAGGGGCACCTCTGGGTGCACCCCTATGTCGCCTTGGTCCTAGTGTCCTGGCCAGAGTCACCTCCTGACAAACTGCCTGCTTCTGTCTTCCGTTGTCCACAACCTGGGCCTGAGGGCAGCGCCAGCATTTATTGGCCATCCCCAGGTCTCTGCCGCTTCAGTTGCCCACCTCCACCGGCCCCAACACCACTCCCGGGGGTCACCCGGACACCTTTGTGTCTCTCTGAGATGGCGAGGGCACGGCCAACCTCCTGCTCACACATTTGTTCTTTCTTAATACAGAGAGAGGCCATTCAGCCCATCACGTCTGTGCTGGCTGGCAACAGAGCAATGAGGGAGTCCCGTTTCATCGCTCCTTGTTTCCCTCCAACTTATTCTCCCCTCATTCCCACCATCTGCCCTCAGATTCTGCCCCTCACCCACAAACTGGGGGACTATCTACTGTGGCCAAATAACCTACTGACCCGCACATTGTTGGGAAGTGGGAAGAAACCCACGCGGTCACAGGGAGAACATGCAAACTCCATGCAGACGGCACCGGAGATGAGAGAACGTAGAACAGTACGGCACAGGAACAGGCCCTTCGGCCCACCATGTTGTGCTGAACTAACTAAACCAGTAATTAAATGTCCAACTAAACAACTCCCTTCTGCCTGCACAATGCCCACATCCCTCCATTCTCTGCACATCCATGGGCCTATCTTTTAAAAAGAACTTTATCTATACCTCACAGTAACAGGCCCTTCCGGCCCGACGAGCCCGCGCTGCCCAATTACACCCATGTTACCCGTACAAACCCCTATGTCTTTGGAATGTGGGAGGAAACCGGAGCACCCGGAGGAAACCCACGCAGACACGGGGAGAACGTACAAACTCCTTACAGACAACGGTGGGAATAGAACCCGGGTCACTGGCGCTGTGATAGCGTTCCGCTAACCGCTACACTACCCTGCCGCTAAGAGCCTCTTAAACACCTCTTTGTCGTAAACTCCTTCTTCACCCAGAGAGCGGAGAGTACCTGGGACACAGTCCTGGAGAGGGTGGTGGAATGGTGGAAGCTGGGTCACTGACAGTGGAGAAGAAGTGTCCGGGCAGAGAGGGCAATGGGCCAAGTGCTGGAAGATGGGCGTAATACACTGGTCAGTGTGGACATTGTGGGCCGAACGGCCTGTTTCCATGCGGTATAACTCTACCCGCGCTCCATGCTGACCAAGATGTCCATCCAAGCTAGTCCCATTGGTCAATGTTTGGCCCATAACCTTCTAAAGAGTAACACTCAAAGTGCTGGAGGAACTCAGTGGGTCAGGCAGCGTCTGTGGAGGGAGATGGACAGTCAACGTTTCGGGTTCAGATCCTTCAACAGGACTGCTAAAAGTGCACTGTTTAAAACGTCATTTATATCTTTGCAATCAAAGGGAGAGTCCAGCACTACCCAACAAAAACAATTTGCATTTATGTAGAGTCTTACAGTAGCAAACACGCCTTGGCCCAGGGCAATCTTCCGCCAAGCCACTGGGATCGTTGTAGTGACTCCTGGAGCATCTTCGAGGAAGGACTGGGAAGATTCCAGAGCTTTTGAGCCAGGCAGCTGAGGCAGGGCCTCCAATAGTGGAATAGTCTGCCATCCAGCTGGATTCTGGGGGTCGAGCTCGGGGGGGTGGGGGGGGGGGTGGCGGGGGGGGTGGTGATTAGAGTCAGAGAGAGTCACAGAGCGATACAACACGGATACAGGCCCTTCAGCCCAACCAGTCCGTGCCGACCATGGTGCCCACCCAGCAAGTCCCAATTTTCTGTGTTCGGCCCATATCCCTCCAAGCCCCGCCCCTCCATGTACCGATCCAAGTGCTTCTTAAATGATGCTGTTGTACCTGCCTCACCCACTTCCTCTGGCAGCTCGTTCCACACACTCACCACCCTCTGTGTGAAAACATTGTCCCTCAGGTCCCTTTTAAATCTTTCCCCTCTCACCCTAAACTTATGTCCCCTAGTTTTGGACTCCCCTACCCTGGGGAAAAGACTGTTACCGTCCACCTTATCTCTTCCTCTCATAATTTTAAACACTTCTATAAGGTCGCCCCTCATTCTCCTACGTTCCAAGGAATAAAGACCCAGCCTGACCAACCTCTCCCTGTAACTCAGGCCCTCGAGTCCTGGCAACATCCTCGCAAATCTTCTCTGCCCTCTTTCCAGTTTAACCACGTCTTTCCCATAACAGGGCGACCAAAACTGTCCACAGTGCTCCAAGTGCGGCCTCACCAACGACTCGTACAACTGCAACATAACGTCCCAACTCCCGTACTCAGTGCCCTTGGAGCGTTGGAGGAGCAGGGGGGCATTGTAGGACTGAGGGTTCATAGGAGGCAGTGTCCCTTTAAGTTGGCAACAGGACTGAGAAGTGAAACTGCATTGAAGTGTATCTCTGTGGGCAGTCCTGTAAACAGGAAGCAGCCTTGTTCGAGAAGGCTTGTGGCAAAATGGAACAGGGACAAAAGATATCTTGGCTGGAGGACGAACTGTCGTGTCCCATATGTCAGGATATCTTCAAGGACCCTGTGTTCCCACCGTGTCAGCACAACTTCTGCTGCGCCTGTTTGATGAGCTACTGGAAACAAAAGGGAGGGTGTGAATGCCCAGTTTGCAGGGAGACATATTCCAACAGCGAGTTAAAATGGAACCGCACACTGGCCAATATTGTCGACTCCTTCCTGAAGGAAGTGACCAAGGCTCGGGAGCAGGGCGAGGCAGGAGGCATGTGTGGGCAGCACAAGGAGATTCTGAAACTCTTCTGTAAGGAGGACGAGGAGGTGCTGTGTGTGGTTTGCCTGCACTCCAAGAGGCACGAAAACCATAAGTGCCTTCCTTTGGATGAAGCAGCAAAAGAGTGCAAGGTAAGGGACTCAGCACCAGGTGGGCTGGGCGGGAGGGAGGGCAGGACGGAGGTCACACACACACTCATACACACTCACATACACACTCACACACACGCACACTCACACGCATACTCACACGCACACTCACACGCACACTCACACACACACTCACACACACACTCACACACTCACAGACGCACACTCACACACACTCTCACACACTCACACTCTCACACACACACACTCACACACACTCTCACACACTCTCACACACACACACACACTCTCACACACACACACACACACACACACTCTCACACACACACACACTCACACACACACACACACACCACACACTCTCACACACACACACACTCACACACACACACACACAGAGCGAAGTTGTCCCGAGCCACTCTGGCTGAAGGGGCTTCCCAGGGAAAGGGGGAAATGTTGGGATAACATCAGGCAAGGTGATGGGCTGAGTGGTCAGCTGAAAGTCGGTTTCACCCACAGTCGGACAGCAGAGGTTTAAGGTGAGGGGGGGGAAGGTTTAAAGGAGATGTGTGGGTCAGGTGTTTACACACAGCGTGGTGGGTGCCGGGGGTGCTGGAGGCAGGTACAATAGGGGCATTTATGAGGCATTTGGACAGGAACAAACAGGCAGGGAATGGAGGAACATGGATCATGTGGAGAGAGAGGGCATCTGCTTGCTATAGCATCAGGGCCAGTAGGGACATGCTGGGCCAAAAGGCCTGTTCTTGTTCTATGACTCTAGTAAAGGTTCAAAAGCCATCGTGTATGAAGGCCAAACCCAACGGGGTAAAGGCAATGAGTTAATGGCTGAAATGTTCCTGGTGCAGTGGGGGTCTGTTCACCCCGGGGCAGCACTGAACACACCGTTGGAGGGGTGTATAACCACGGCAGACTAACCCTGACCTAGTTACATGCCTCCACCTCCTGCAAGGTCCCTGAACTGAAGCATCAGCAAACACCAACCACGAACGGCGCCGGGGAGTTCCCCGGCAACATTCACAGGTACTCTGTGGGGGATTTTACTCATTGTTTCAGGTCAGTCTCTCACCCACCGCCCCACCTCCTGAACCCACTACTACAGGCCAACAGCCAGGGGCAGGAGTTACAGGGTCACAGAGTCACACAGCACCGAAACAGGCCATTCAGCCCAACTCGTCCATGCCGACCAAGGTGTTTACCTCAGCTACTCCCATTTGCCTGCGTGTGGCCCATGTCCCTCTAAGTCTTTCCTATCCATGGACCTGTCCGAATAGCTTTTACCCACCTCTACCACTTCCTCTGGCAGCTCGTTCCACACACCTACCACTCTCTGGGTGAAAAAGTTGCCCCTCAGGTCCCCTTTAAATCTCTCCCCTCTCACCTTAAACCTGTCCCCTACCCTGGGGAAAAGACTGTTACCGTCCACCTTATCTATGCCTCTCATGATTTCATAAACCTCCATAAGGTTGCCCCTCAGCCTCCTTCACTCCAGGGAGAACAGTCTCAGCCTGTCCAGTCTCTCCCTATAACTCTCGGAGGATCCAGAGGGAACACGGGAGGGATGGACAGAGAGGGTTAGGGTGGAATTCCTGCCCATGCATGGCTCAGGGAAGGAAGCAACAGGCCCACACGCTACGTTCCAGGGGAAGACCCTGGCAGCTACTTCACCTGGGGATGACCACTCGGCCCCTCCAGACAGCAGTGAGGCAGGCTGATCGCAGCTCTGGAGCCAGACCCTCTGCCTCTCCCCAACCCACCGGGGAGGAACATTCGGGATTTAGGATTAGTACTTGTCCTGGCTCATAGGGACAGGTCTGAACTTTTACCTCAGCTCCCCCCCCAGGGGCAGCACAGTGGTCTGGCTGGTTGAATTGCTGCCTCACAGCGCCAGAGACCCGGCTTCAATCCTGACCTCCGGGTGCTCCGGTTTTCTCCCACATTCCATTAAGTGGCTGCTGTAAATGCCCCAAGTGTGTGGGTAGGTGGCAGGAGAAATGGGCAATTTGCAGGAATGGAGAGAAGCAGGAGGAGCTTACAGAGAAATAAGGGGGAATGGGACTGATGCTCTGAACCGATGGGCTGAGTGGCCTCGTGGGTGGTGAGAAATGCAGCTAAAATGAGAAAGTAGTTTCCCAATTTTACTCCTGAAACGCTGGCTGTAATTTATCTGCCTCCGACCCTCAGCCCCTGAACCCACGAGCTGCAGATCCCGTGCCCCTCGCCCACCCTGCCTGACGTCTCAGAGTTTGCAGAGCGTCTTTGTGTAAACCTTCCCCAGTTTTTATATTTATATATTTACAATATTTGTATCATTTTCAATGGGCCGGAGTGGTAGTGTAGCAGTTAGCGTAACGCTATTACAGCACCAGCGACCCAGGTTCAATTCCAGCCGCTGTCTGTAAGGAGTTTGTACGTTCTCCCCGTGTCTGCGTGGGTTTCCTCCAGGTGCTCCGGTTTCCTCCCACATTCCAAAGACGTACGGGTTAGGAAGCTGTGGGCATGCTATGTTGGCGCCGGAAGTGTGGCGACACTTGCGGGCTGCCCCCAGAACACACTACGCAAAAGATGCATTTCACTGTGTGTTTTGATGTACATGTGACCAATAAAGAAATCTTATCTTATTTAATTCATTTTTTTTGACAAATATACATCAAATCAACACACTCCAACTCCTGTGGTGACCACCAGTCACGGAAGGTCTCCAAGGGGCAGGTGGACACCACGTGCTCCCTCTCCAGGACACCCAGGCATGGACCTTTCCTCGGAAGAGGGACAGACTGTCAGCTCGGGTGGAAGCCCCGACGGCCCTCTACCAGGACCTGTGAATGGCCACCTTGGTCAGGCCCAGGAGCAGATGGATGAGGAGGCTCCTCCCTCTGTACCGAGTGCCTGAAGATCAAAGAGTGTGATTGAAATGGAACGGGAAGCAACCCCTTCACATATTCAAGGGCTGTACGTCTCACGGTCCATACACAGACAACACGTGCACACCTCCAGTCTGCAGAAAGGCCAGGGAGCCTGAGAGTCAGGGACCCAACTCAACGGCCTCTTGTATGGCACTGCTCTGTGCCTTGTGTAACCCTGGGGTCCAGGCATCGCTCGGAGAACTCTCCCCTGCACTCCCTCTCTCCTTGCTCAGGTGTGCTGGACACCTGTGGCCCTACAGCAACACACACCAAACACCGGAGGAACTCAGCAGGTCAGGGAGCATCCGTGAAGGGAAACAAACCGTCAACATTTTGGGCCGAGACCCTTCATCAGGACTGGAAAGGAAGAGGGCAGAAGCCAGAATAAGAAGGTGGGGGGAGGGGGAGGAGCACACGCAGGCAGGGGAGAGGTCCGGGGACAGGTGAGTCCAGGTGAGAGGGGGGAAGGTAGGAGGGTGGGGGAGGGGGGAGATGTAAGAAGCTGAGAGGTGATGGACAGGAGAGACCAAGGGGTAGAGGAGGAGGACTCCGGTGGGAGAGGGCAGTGGAGCATGGAATAAAGGAAGGAGGTGGGGAATAGATGGGCAGGTCATGGGGAGGGAGGGGAGGGGGTCACAGGAATCAGGGGGAGAAGAGGGGACGGGTTACTGGAAGTTGGAGAAATCGATGTTGAGGCCGTCGGGTTGGAGACGCCCGAGGCAGAATGTGAGGTGTTGTTCCTCCAACCTGCGCCTGGCCTCAACGTGGCAGCAGAGGAGGCCGTGGACAGACACGTCAGTGTGGGAGCGGGATGTGGAACTGAAGTGGGTGACCACCGGGAGGTCCTGGCTGTTGCAGCGGACGGAGTGAAGGTGCTCGACGAAGCAATCACCCAACCTGCGCCGGGTCTCACTGATGTAGAGGAGCCTGCACCGGGAGCACCGGATGCAGTAAATGACCCCGTCGGACTCACAGGGGAAGCGCTACCTCACCTGTGGTCCTACCCCTGTCTCTCACACTGCAGTGCCCTGCAGCTACAAACCTGGTGACCTTCTGAACGCTGGAAACACTCAGCAAGTCCGGCAGCGTCCGCAGAGAGAAAAACAGTTAATGTTTCAGGTCTGAGGCCCATTGGGACTGCTGTTCTCAGCACTTTCTGGTTCCTGCTCAGATTTCCAGCATCTGCAGTTTTTTTGATTCGCATTACTTTCTATCTGTAACTCAGGAGGCGGGCCCTGAACTCTCTGCAGACCGGCGCGACTCCTGAACCACGGCACTGGGATAATCCGGAGATTCCTACCTCTGGGGTCCAGCTATTTAACCTCCTCCCTGATTCCTTCAAATCTGCCGGCAGGGCCTCGATGTTCTTTTCCTGGGTCACTGGTGCCGATGTGGACCGTGACTTCTGGCTGTTCACCCTCCCCTCCTGGAATGTTCTGCAGCCACTCAGTGATCATCCACGCCCTGGTAGAAGGAAGCATCAGAACATCCTGCATTCACTCCCGGGAGACGGGGAAAAAACTGTCTCTCCCCAAGCCACAGAAACTCCACCAACGATTGCTCCCTTGACCTTTCCCCTTCCTCGTGTACAGCAGAGATAGTTCTGTGATCTCAGGTCTGTCTGCACCCCCAGGGAAACCTCCCCACTGAAGCCTGAGGGCACATCCCACCAGGCTCAAGGACACCTTCTATCTTGCTGTTATAAGACTGTTGAACGGTCCCCTAGTATGATAAGATGGACTCTTGATCTCACAATCTACCTCATTATGACCTTGCACCTTATTGTCTGCCTGCACTGCACTTTCTCTGTAATTGTGACACTTTGCATTCTGTTATTGTTTTTACCCTGTACTACCACAATGCACTGTGCAATGAATGGCGGAGAAGGAATGGCAGGGTGAAGGAACCGTGGGTGACGAGAGAGGTGGAACGACTTGTTAGGGAGAAGAAGGTAGCATACGTGAGGTATAAGCAGCAAGGTTTAGACAGGGCCCGTGAGGAATATAGGGTAGCGAGGAAGGAACTTAAGAAGGGGCTGGGGAGAGCTAGAAAGGGACACGAAAAGGCTTTGGCTAGTAGGGTTAAGGAAAATCCCAAGGCCTTTTTCACGTACGTGAAGGGTAGGAGGATGGCTAGGGTAAAGGTAGGTCCGATTAAAGACAAAAGTGGGAGGATTTGCCTGGAGGCGGCGGAAGTGGGAGAAGTTCTCAATGAATACTTCTCTTCAGTATTCACCAGGGAGAGGGGTCTTGATGACGCGGAAGGGAGTGCTGGTAGGGGTAATGTTCTCGAGGTTGTAGATATCAAGAGAGAGGATGTGTTGAAGTTGTTAAATAATATCAAGACAGATAAATCTCCGGGGCCTGACGGGATTTTCCCCAGGCTGCTTCGAGAGGCAAGGGAGGAGATTGCTGAACCGCTGGTAAGGATCTTTGAGTCCTCGTTGTCCACAGGGATGGTGCCGGAGGTTTGGAGGGTGGCGAATGTTGTCCCCTTGTTCAAAAAAGGTAGTAGGGATAGTCCAGGGAATTATAGACCGGTGAGTCTCACGTCTGTGGTGGGTAAGCTGTTAGAAAGGATTCTAAGGGATAGGATCTATGAACACCTGGAGAATCATGGACTGATTAGGGACAGCCAGCATGGCTTTGTGAAGGGAAGATCTTGCCTCACAAGCCTGATAGGGTTCTTTGAGAAGGTGACCAGGAATATTGATGAGGGCAGTGCGGTGGATGTGGTTTACATGGATTTTAGTAAGGCGTTTGATAAGGTTCCTCATGGTAGGCTTCTTCAGAAGATCAGAGGCCAAGGGATCCAAGGAAGCTTGGCTGTGTGGATTAGGAATTGGCTTGCCTGTAGAAAGCAGAGGGTTGTGGTGGAAGGAGTGCCCTCGGATTGGAGGGCAGTGACTAGTGGGTGTCCCGCAGGGATCGGTTTCTGGGACCTCTACTTTTTGTGATATTTATAGATGACTTAGATGAGGGGGTGGAGGGCTGGGTTAGTAAGTTTGCGGATGACACTAAGATCGGTGGTGTTGTGGATAGTGTGGAGGGCTGTCGGAGCTTACAGAGGGATATTGATAGGATGCAGAGCTGGGCTGACAAGTGGCAGATGGAGTTCAATGCGGAGAAGTGTGAGGTGGTACACTTTGGAAGGACAAACTCCAGGGCAGAGTACAGGGTAAACGGCAAGGTACTTGGCAGTGTAGAGGAGCAGAGGGATCTGGGGGTTCATATTCACAGTTCACTGAAAGTTGCCTCACAGGTGGATAGAGCAGTTAAGAAGGCCAATGGGATGTTAGCTTTCATAAATCGTGGGATTGAGTTTAAGAGCCGCGAAGTGATGATGCAGCTTTACAAAACTCTAGTTAGACCACACTTGGAGTACTGTGTTCAGTTCTGGTCGCCTCATTATAGGAAGGATGTGGAGGCGTTGGAGAGGGTGCAGAGGAGATTTACCAGGATGCTGCCTGGATTAGAGCGTATGGAATATGAGGAGAGGCTTAAGATGCTAGGGCTTTATTCACTGGAAAGGAAGAGGATGAGAGGAGACATGATAGAGGTATATAAAATATTGAGAGGAATAGATAGAGCAGACAGTCAGTGCCTCCTTCCCAGGGCACCAATGCTCAAGACGAGAGGGCATGGCTTTAAGGTTATGGGTGGGAGGTTCAGGGGATATGTCAGGGGGAGGTTTTTCACCCAGAGAGTGGTTGGTGCATGGAATGCGCTGCCTGGGGTGGTGGTGGAGGCAGATACATTGGACAGTTTCAAGAATTTATTGGATAGGCACATGGAGGAATGTGAGATAGAGGGATATGTGGGAGGAAGGGGTTAGATAGTGTGAGGGTGGTTTGATGGACGGCACAACATGGTGGGCCGAAGGGCCTGTTTTGTGCTGTATGGTTCTATGATTCTATGGTTCTATGGATCTGTACAAACGGTGTGCAAGACAAGTTTTTCACTGTACCTCGGTACAAGTGACAATAATAAACCAATTCCAATACCAACTCATCATCAGTACCCAGTTCTGAATTCTGGTCAGTGAGCAGGAGGCTCCGGAGGTGTCCTGAACTACCCACCCACCCTTTCTGCTCCATATGTACGTCATCCAGTCCCCCCCTGCCTGAACCCTCTTGAGCTGTGGGTGCGACCCCCTCCTGAAATGTGGCATCCATGAAGCTCCCATCCTCCCTGATGGACCCCCCTGATGGTCGCTGCTGTTTGAGCTCCAAAGCCCAGAGCTCGAGCACCTTGCGCTGATGAGCCCTCCCGCACCTGTGGTTGTCCAGGATACGGAGAAGCACTGTCGGACAGGTCCATGGATCGGAAAGGTTCAGAAGGTTATGGGCCAAACGCTGGCAGGTGGGACTAGTTTGGGTTGGGAATCTTGGTCAGCATGGACCAGTTGGGCCGAAGGGCCTGTTTCCATGCTGTGTGACTCTGTGACTCTATTTTTGCAAATTTTGCTGTTCTGTGTGTTATGTGTTGTCATTTTATCATCTATTATCTTAGGTTTGCTTTTTTGACAAGGAACATTCCTTCCCCTTAGAGATAAATGATCATTTCTGTCATTGGGTTGTAGTCATGGAGTCCGAGTTATACAGCACAGAAATTGGCCCACCCCATCCATGCTGACCACAGTGCCTACCTGAGCCAGTCCCATTTGCCTGCGCTTGGTCCATATCCCACTAGACCTTTCCTATCCATGTACCTGTCCAAAGGTCATTTAAACACTGAAATTGTACCCGCCTCAACCACTTCCTTTGGCAGCCTGTGTTAAATTGTTTTGCTAATTCCCCTCAATAATCTCCTGTTCCAAAACTTTCCAGCTGTGAGCCAACACCAGACAGTTGACTTGCTCACTGGCCCAGTTCCCAGCAGGTGTGAGGGGGTCAAAGTCCCTCGTTATCTTCCCCTTTCTTCACCAGGGATTACTGTTGGCTGTTGCAACACTTCCCCTCTGTCCCAGTCTGAGGGAGGTCAGTCTCTGTGCATGACCCCTGGGGCTGTGGGTTGGGGTTTGTTGAAGCTGCAACTGTTTTCAGAGTTAGTGCTACAAGGGCTACAGCAAGGAATTGTGAACACAGAGAGTTGTGAACACAGAGAGTTGTGAACAAGGAATTGTGAACACAGAGAGTTGTGAACACAGAGAGTTGTGAACAAGGATTGTGAACACAGAGAGTTGTGAACACAGAGAGTTGCGAACAAGGAATTGTGAACACAGAGAGTTGTGAACACAGAGAGTTGTGAACAAGGAATTGTGAACACAGAGAGTTGTGAACACAGAGTTGTGAACACAGCCCAGTCCATTGCAAGGATAGCCTCCCCTCCACTGCCTCCACCCACACTTCCCGCTGCCTCAGGAAAGCAGTCAACATCATCAAAGACCCCACCCCAGACATTCTCTCTTCTCCCCCCTCCCATCGGGCAGAAGATACAAAAGCTTGAGAACACATCCCACCAGGCTCAAGGACAGCTTCTGTCCCGCTGTTATAAGACTCTTAAATGGACCTCTGGTACAATAAAGAACTCCTGATCTCTCAATCTTTCTCGCCGTGGCCCTTGCACCTTATTGTCTGCCTGCAATGCACTTTCTCTGTAACTGTAACACTTGATTCTGCATTCTGTTTTCCCTTGTACTGCCTCGATGTACTGATGTAGGGCATGATCTGTCTGGATGGCACGCAGACAAAATCTTTTCACTGTATCTTGGTACATGTGACAATAATATACCCATTACCAGTCACCACAGTTCAAAGCCAGATGTAGTCTGTGTTTGGTGAGGAACTGTTCTTGGAGCCAGTGTGAGTTGAGTGATGGTGTTTGCTCTTTCCCTCTGAAAGCATTAAAACCTCTGCTGAAAGCACACACAGCCGAACATGTTAAGGGGACTCCGGCAGATGGCACCGGTAATCGCGACTGGACAGTGGTGCGGTAGGTAGTGCTACTGCCTCATGGCTCCAGGGTTTGGGTTCTATTCTGACCTCCGGTGCTGTCCATGTGGTTATCACGGACTGAGTGGGCCAAAGGGCCTGTTTCCGCATCATACATAGAACAGAGAACACAGAACAGCACAGGAAAATGCCCTACGGCCCACCAGGTCTGTGCTGACCATGATGCCAATCTAAACAAACCCCGTCTGCCTGCACACGGTTCCTGTCCCTCGTCTCCCTGCCTGTTCCTGTGTCTGTCTAAATGCCTCTTAAACATTGCTGTTGTACCTGCCTCCCCCACCTCCCCAGGCACCCACCACTCTCTGTGTAAAAACTTGCCCCGCACATCTCCTTTAAACTTTCCCCCTCTCACCTTAAATGCACGCCCTCTGGTATTTAACATCTTCACTCTGGAAAAAAGACTTCTATTAACTTTTTAAAATTATGCCTTCAATAAACTTTTATAAACTTTTACCAGGTCTCCCCTCAGCCTCTGACGCTTCAGAGAAAACAACCCAAATTTGTCCAACCTCTCCTTATAGCTCAGACCCTCTAATCCAGGCAGCAGCCTGGTGAACCTCTTCTGCACCCTCTCCAAAGCATCCACACCCTTCCTGTAATGGGGCGACCAGAACAGCACACAGTGCTCCAAGTGTGGCTGAACCAAAGTTTTATACAGCTGCAAAATGACCTGCCACCTTTTATACTCAACACCCCTGCCGTACGCCTTCTTTACCACCTTATCTACTTGTGTTGCCACAGGGAGCTGTGGACTTGCACCCACATCCCTCTGTACATCAATGCTCCTGTCATTTGTTGTGCACTTTCCTCTTGCAGTTGACCCTCCCAAAGTGCATCAGCTCACACATGTCCCGATTAAACTCCCCCTGCCATTTCTCCGTCCATATTTCCAACTACATCCTGCTGAATCCTTTGACAACCTTCCTCACTGTCCACAACTCTAAGTTTTGTGTTGTCTGTAAACGTATTCACCAGTCCACTTAAACTTACATCCAATTCGTCTGTATATATCAGAAACAACAATCAGTCCCAGCACTGATCCTTGCGGAACGCCACTGGTCAGAATAAAACCCCTCCACCACTGGAGTCATAGAGCAACACAGCACGGATACAGGTCCTTCGGCCCAACTAATCCATGCCAACCACAGTGCCCATCCAGCTAGTCCTAGTTTTCTGTGTTCCCCTCATATCCCTCCAAGCCCCGCCCCTCCATGTACCGATCCAAGTGCTTCTTAAATGACCCTGTTGGACCTGCCTCACCCACTTCCTCTGGCAGCTCGTTCCACACACTCACTGCCCTCTGCGTGAAAACATTGTCCCTCAGGTCCCTTTTAAATCTTTCCCCTCTCACCCTAAACCTATGTCCCCTAGTTCTGGACTCCCCTACCCTGGGGAAAAGACTGTTACTGTCCACTTTATCTCTGCCTCTCATAATTTTAAACACTTCCATAAGGTCGCCCCTCATTCTCCTACAAGGAATAAAGACCCAGCCTGGCTGACCTTTCCCTATAACTTCGGCCCTCTGGTCCTGGCAACATCCTTGTAAATCTTTTGACGTCTGTCAAAAGACTTTTGACCCTCTGACTTCTGTGGCCATCAATTTTGCTTCCAAATGTTGTCTCTCTATGAATGTTGATTGATCAGGTGTTCAGCATCATCCTGATGTGAAGAATTAACCTCTGGCCCTAGTTCTCGTCCTCCCTCCAGCCTACTGGTTCCCATTGGGTTGCACCTAACATGGGCTTCTATCCCTGCACACTCATTTTAAGGCACTTATAACAATCTCTTGCTCTGTGCTGAAGTAGTATTGTTAACCAAAATTCTTCAACTAATATTCTTTCAGGATGAACTGAAGATACTGATTAAAACCCTAAAAGCCAAGATGGAGAAATTCCTTGGGATTAGGAATGAGTATGACCTGACTTTAAACCATATTCAGGTGAGCTCCCGAACTTGGTCTGTTAAAGACTAACTGCACCATATACTTTGTTTGTATGAAGCTGAAATGTCTTTATCTTTATATTTGGTTTGGAAACAATTCCACACAAGAAAGGCAGTAGAAGTTTGGAACTCACAATACAAAATGGCAATTGATGCCGGAACATTTGTTAATATTAAATCTGGGATTGATGGATGTCCGTTTATCTGAGGTGTTAAAGTTTAGAAGGGAAAGGTTACAGATGGAGTTGGGTCACAGATCTCCAATTCTCACTGAAAGGCACAGCAGGTCAAGGGACTAAGTCTTCTCCTTCAGGGGCATCTTCCCAAATATACTGAGAATCAGCCCATTGGTGGCTGACACAAGCAACGTTTACTTGAACCCAAATGCTCCTCGCACTCTTATGCTCACAGTACAAACATCGCGTGCAAGGAAAGTGACTAATGATAAACACAGAAAGCCTGGTTCCACTAAAAATTTGAGGAAATGAAAACAAACTTGAATAAATTGTGGTCGCCACAAATCAAAGGTCCAAACTATTGACCTCCTTGAAACAAACTAAAGACAGAAAATGCTGGAAACACTCGGCAGGTCAGGCAGCATCTGTGGAGAGAGAAACAGAGATAATGTTTTAGGTAGAAGATCCTACATCAGAACTGGAAAAGTGAGGAAAGAAATTAGTCTTATTTTGCAGAGAGGGTGGGGATGGATGGCAGAGGACAAGGGGCACCTCTCCATGGGGCAGGATTGCCCAGCTGTCAGAGTCATGAGGTCAGGTAGAGAAAGGGGAATGATAAAACTATGAAATGCAGGTCAGAGCTGCTAACAAATCGTGCAACCAGGAGGGAGATGCTGGAAATGTCCAGCTGGTCAAACAGTATCTGAGGAGCGAGAAAAGCTGAGTGAATATTACAGACAGATAACCTTACAGCAGAACTGAGCAAAGAAAGCAAATTCACGGAAAGCGTTGAATTCAATAATCACTCAGACGAGAGATGAAGTCTTGGTCCTCAGGCTTGCTTTGGGTTTCCTTGAAGTGCAGGAGATCACAGAGGGGTCAGGGTGGGAGTGGGGTGGAGAATTAAAGTGGTTGCTCCTGTAGACTGAAAAAATTCTTAAATTGCAGGTTTATCCAACGAAATGATTAGGTAATTTGAAACAATGGATCATTGTCCTAATCCGTGTATTTAATTAATTAAAATGTGGCCCAAAATGTGGCAGAAGATACAGGAGCCTGAGGGCACATACTATCAGGCTTAAGGGCAGCTTCTATCCCACTGTGATATAACTATTGAACGGTTCCCTTATACGATGAGATGGACTCTTGACCTCACAATCTACCTTGCTGTGACCTTGCACCTTATTGTCCACCTGCACTGCACTCACCTGTAGCTGTAACACTTTACTCTGCATTCTGTTATTGCTTTACCCTGTACGACCTCAATGCACTGTGTAATGAATTGGTCTGTACGATCGGTTTGCAAGACAAGTTTTTCACTGTTCCTCGGTACAAGTGACAATAATAAACCAATTCCAATACCAATAGTTTAAATGAAATATTAATTTTGCGTCAAAAGCTGAAGTAAGCAAATATATGAAGCAGATCAGGGGAGAAGATTGTTCAGATCAGAGGGATCCTCTGGGGAGACACCAAGCTCCTCCTTATGATCCCAGTTTGTTATCCAAAGGGAAGCGAGTAAATTGGTAAATTGGTTTATTATTGTCAGATGTACCAAGGTACAGTGAATAACTTTGTTCTGCGTGTCATCCATACAGATCATTTCACCACATCAATACATTGGGGTAGTGCAAGGGAAAACAATAACAGAATGCAGAATAAAGTGTCACAGCTACAGAGAAAGTGCAGTGCAGGCAGACAATAAAGTGCAAGGTCATAACGAGGTAGATTGTGAGGACAAGAGTCCATCTTATCACACTAGGGAACCATTCAATAGTCTTATAACAGTGGGATAGAAGCTGCCCTTGAGCCTGGTGGTACGTGCTTTCAGGCTTTTGTATCTTCTGCCCGATGGGAGGGAGGAGAAGAGAGAGTGTCCGGGGTGGGTGGGGTCTTTGATTATGCTGGCTGCTTTACCGAGGCAGCGGGAAGTGTAGACAAAGGCCATGGAGGGGAGGCTGGTTTCTGTGATTCTTGGAGAACGAGTTCCCTTCTGCTGTTCTCGATATCGATCTCACACCCATCACACTTGCACCTTACTGTCAGGAAGCTGCTCCACAAGGCTCCCGTTTCTCATGACAGCAAGTTCCCTTGAGGAAGAGTAAAACATCGCAATATCCGCGGAGTTTGAGGGGAAGTCAGACAGGCTTGAACTCTAGATGGTGAGTCATTGCCTCAGAGGGTGAGACCCAGGTTTAGGGCCTGTGGCTCCCCATCCACAGAGTCCTTCAGAGAATCAAGTGGAGGAGCAGAGGCTCCCATCCCAGTTCAGCTGCTGGTATCTCCGTCCAAGCACACCAGCCAACTGTTGTTCCTTGAGTGGAGTCATGGAGTCATACTGTGTGGATACAGACCCTTTGGCCCAACTCCTTCTTGCCAGCCATGATGTCTGTCCCAGCGAGTCCCATTTGCCTGCGTTTGACCCATATCGTTTTAAACCTTTGCTATCCATGTACAAGCCTTTGAAACGTTGTAATTGTATCTGCCTCTGGCAGTTCTTTCCATTACCCACCCTTCAGCCTTGTCTGCAAACTCCATCGCATTGTTTACATCAAGCTAACTCTTCCAATCGACTGTGAGGTAGGTTAATGGAGGTGGGAACTCGCAGGGCATGATCAGATGTTGCAAAGGGAGTAACGTTGGGGTCACCCTGGATGGATGAAGAAAGATGTTCTTCCTTCAGTTCTCCTTCCAGGGTCCTGTAACATAATGTTCTCCCCTGCTCCCTGGGTTCATGCTGGGGTGCCAGCTCAAGGTTGGTTAGACATGCAGCTGTCCATAGTGATAGGCTCTCTGAGGGACGTTCCTTCCCTGGAAGATGGGTTTATTGATGGTGCCGGTGCCCTGCAGGTATTGTTGGGGTACAGGCTCGGGACACAGGGTAAGAGTTCAGGCCTGAGAGAGGAGGGTGAACCAATGCAATTCTTTACCACAGAAGGAAGCTGAGGCCAGGTCCCTGAATATATTTAAGAAAAATGCGCCAGAAAGAGTCAAACAGGCCCTTCAGCCCATCGATATTGTGCTGACCATCAGGCACCCACTTACACTCATCCTGCACTGATCCCATTTTATTCTCCCCACATTCCCATCAGCTCCCCCACTAACACTCTACCCCTCACCCACACACTAATGGGAATGTGGCCAGTTCAGCCACCGACCCGCACATCCTTGGGATGTGGGAGGAAAGACCCCGGGGGAAATGCTCGCGGTCACAGGGAGAACGTGCAAACTCCACACAGACAGCGCTGGAGGTCGGGATTGAACCTGGATGTCTGGTGCTGTGAGGCAGCAGCTCTGCCCCCTACACCACTGTGCCACCCCAGGTAGATAGGTTTATGTACTACAACACAGTACGTTCTTCAGCCCATCGAGTCCCTGCCAAGCCTGAGATTGTTTGGATCTGAGGGATACAATAATAGTTACTGTCAGCAGTTTTCTTGAGTGCTTGAATATCTGATTCATGTTCCCAGATGTGTCAGATCCAGACCTGCCAAAAACAGCCCGTAATTTGTTAATGAATAGATTGCACACAGCATAATGTAGACACCAGAGATGGCAGATACTGGAGTCTGCAGCAACACACAGTGCGCTGGAGGAACTCAATGGGTCAGGCAGCGTCTGTGGGGGAAGGAATTGTTGATGTTTTGGGCTCAGACCTTGCATCAGGACCTGTGTGTAATGCTCCTCTTGATGCAACACAACCTCAGTGGAATGACTTGTTGACAGTCAGCCCCATTCCAGTGCAGACAGTCAAGAGAGGGAGAGTTAAAGCAGAATTGGAAGGAAGGAGGTCTGGCCAACATGAAGTGGGACTGTGTGAAGTGGGGTCACACTGACAGTGAGACACCTGGGTAGCGTTGTTGTGGGAGCATTGCTGAGACAGTGCTATAGCCGTGTTGAACATCCACTGATCCCAGATCAAAGCAGGTAGGGATGTCCTGATACACAGAGACATCTCGGGCCACCATGTACCAGGGACAGTCTGGTAAGTTGTAAATGCATACACAGACTCCTTGGTAACTGTGGACCAAGTGGCTAAAGTGATTATGGAACAGTGTCAACTGAAATTCAGAAGAATCAAAGTGCTTCGTCTCACATTGTGACGGGTTTGGGTTAATGTATGTTCAACGTACATGGCATTGGTTACATATAATTATCTAAGGAAGGATCTCTGACCTGAAACAGTGCCTCGAATTCTCTTCCCACAGATGCTGCCTGATCTGCTGGGTATTCCCAGCATTTGCGTTTTTGTTTTGGATTTCCAGCATCTGCAATGTTTTGATTTACCATTACCTTAGACACCAATAACTTGTCTTTGCTCCAGAGCCAGGCTTCAAGAACTGAAAAACAAATCAAACAGGAGTTTCAGAAACTCCACTGTTTCCTTCAAACTGAGGAGGCGATTCTGTTGGACAACCTTCGAAGGGAAGAAGAGAAGCAGGTTCAGTCGATGCAGCAGAAGGTGAAGAGAATCTCCGAGGAGATTTCGGCGCTGAAGGCCGGCATTCAGGCTATTGAGAGCCAACTCAGCCAAAAAGACTCTGCCCTCTTCCTCCTGGTGAGTGACAGGTGGTCCTAATGGAATAAGGTCCTGACAGGTAAGGTTCAAACCTGGGAGTAAATGGAGCAAAAGGGAAAAGACAAACAGGTAATGGATTTCATGGAGTCAAGGCAACCTCCAGCACAAGAGGCCATTCAGCCCATCCTCCTGAGCCAGCTCGTTCCCACATCCTGCTTGATGTCCAAAGACCCTCGTCTCCCACACTCACCCTGCTCCCCGCTAACATCAGTGAGTCGGCTCCCACCACTTTTTCGGGGGAGGTTTCCAGATCCCAACAAAACCCCATCTCCCCGCCATTCCTGTCCCCAACTCCGGATCTTGGGCCAAGAGTTATAGACCTCTGACCTCTGGTTATTTGTCCACTCCAAAGAAAGCAGATTTCCTTCCCTCCATCCCAACATCTCAAAGTCTTTCAAGACTCCCTGATGTCATCCTTTAACCTCTCTGTTGGAGGTAGATCCTTCTGACTTTCTGGTGACATGCTGGGAAACCCCTCTGAAATTTGGAAGGTCTCTGTACCTTTGGTGGAGTTCAGAACACAGAATAGTACGGCACAGGAACAGGCCCTTTGGCCCACTATGTCTATGCTGACCATGATGCCAAATTACACCCATCCTACCTGCCTGCACATAGGACATAGAACATAGAACAGTACAGCACAATACAGGCCCTTCAGCCCACAATGTTGTGCTGACCTTTAAACCTCGCCTAGGGACTATCTAACCCCTTCCTCCACATATCCCTCTATTTTAAATTCCTCCATATGCTTATCTAACAATCTCTTGAATTGACCAATGTACCTGCCTCCACCACCACCCCAGGCAGCGCATTCCATCCACCAACCACTCTCTGGGTGAAAAACCTTCCTCTGACATCTCCCTTGAACTTCCCACCCATTACTTTAAAGCCATGTCCTCTTGTATTGAGCATTAGTGCCCTGGGGAAGAGGTGTGGTCCATATCTAACTGCCTCTTCAATGTTGCTGTTGTATTTGACCCACCACTGCCCCTGGCAGCCCGTTCCAGGCACCCACCACTCTCCGTGTAAAAAAATCTGCCTCATAACTCTGGGGGTTCATATCCACAGATCACTGGAAGTTGCCTCACAGGTGGATAGGGTAGTTAAGAAAGCTTATGGGATGTTAGCTTTCATAAATCATGGGATCGAGTTTAAGAGCCGCGAGGTAATGATGCAGCTCTACAAAACTCTGGTTAGACCACACTTGGAGTACTGTGTCCAGTTCTGGTCGCCTCATTATAGGAAGGATGTGGAGGTGTTGGAAAGGGTGCAGAGGAGATTTACCAGGATGCTGCCTGGATTAATCCATACTCTATGGATTATGAGGAGAGACTAAAGGAGCTAGGGCTTTACTCATTGGAGAGGAGGATGAGGGGAGACATGGTAGAGGTATACAAGATATTGAGAGGAATAGATAGAGTGGACAGCCAGCACCTCTTTCCCAGGGCACCAATGCTCAATACAAGAGGGCATGGCTTTAAGGTATTGGGTGGGAAGTTCAAGGGAAATGTCAGAGGAAGGTTTTTCACCCAGAGAGTGGTTGGTGCATGGAATGCTCTGCCTGGGGTGGTGGTGGAGGCTGATACATTGGACAGGTTCAAGAGATTGTTAGATAAGCATATGGAGGAATTTAAGATAGAGGGATATGTGGGAGGAAGGGGTTAGATAGTCTTAGGTGTGGATTGAAGGTTGGCACAACATGGTGGACCGAAGGGCTTGTATTGTGCTGTATTGTTCTATGGTTCTATGGTTCTGTAAATCTCCTTTAAACTTTCCACCTCTCACCTAAAGCTCTGCCCTCCAGTATTTGGCATTTCCGCCCTGGGAAAAAGAATTGGACTATCTCTGCCTCTCATAATTTATAAACTTCTATCAGGTCTCCCCTCGGCCTCTGACGCTCCAGAGAAAATAATCTAAGTTTGTCCAACCTATCCTTATAGCTCATGCCCTCCAATCCAGGCAGCACCCTGGTGAACCTCTCCTGCACCCTCTCGAAGGCCCCCACATCCTCCCTGTAACAGGATGACCATAACTGCACACACTACTCCAAGTGTGGCCTCACCGAAGTTTTACACAGCTGCAACGTGAGTTTTATACACAACACCCAACCAATGAAGGCAAGCACGCCGTACACCTGCTCTGCCACCCTGTCCACCTATGTGGCCACTTTCAACGAGCTAAGGACTTGCACCCCAAGATCCCTCTGTACATCAAAGGTTGAGAACCTTGAATTATCCTCAAGGCCCCATTGGAGAGCCAACTAGTGAGTATAAAGTTGTAGCATCATCTCTTTGCATTGATACGCTGTTTATAAATATATCCGGGTGCCTGATGAATCAGCTGGAGATGAGGCTACATTCATTCAGTTTTCATGTCTTCAGAATATCTCCATGCTTTTGCAGTTAATTAATTTTTTACTTTAAGAAATGCGGCCTGTTTTATAACGTTTGGAAACAAATCAGCTCATTTGCTCAACATCAAATCCCACACAGCCCTGAACCACCTGGGTACATGTATGGTTAGTCTGGGTACGTGCGCGGTTAGTCCGGGTACGTGTGCGGTTAGTCCGGGTACATGCGTGGTTAGTCCGGGTATGTGTGCGGTTAGTCCAGGTACATGCGTGGTTAGTCCAGGTACGTGCGCGGTTAGTCCGAGTATGTGTGCGGTTTGTTTAATGAACTTTGAACCACAGCGTTCCAATAATGCCATCTCAATTAAATCTTCTGTTTCTTTTCTTCCAGAATCTTCCAGCAAATAGAAAAAGGTATGAACGTCACATGACCATTTCTCCCTCGATGCCCGTTTCCTGATTCTCTGGGACACAAGAGATTCTGCCTGTGCTGGAATCTGCAGCAACACACACAAAATGCTGGAGGAGCTCAGCAGGCCGGGCAGCATCTGTGGAGGAAAGCAGGCGGTCAACGTTTTGGGTCGGACCCTTCCTCAGGACTGAAGAAGGGCCCTGACCCTGCCTGCTTTTCTCCACGGATGCTGCCCGGCCTGCTGAGGTCGTCCAGCATCATCGTGGTTTTCATCTGGATTCCAGCATCTGCAGCCCTTTGTTTCTCCAGAATAAGGTCAGGAGAAGGGGGAGGAGCAGAGGCTGGCAGGTGAGGGGTGAGTCCAGGTGAGAGGTGGGTCCAGGTGAGAGGTGGGTCCAGGTGAGGGGTGAGTCCAGGTGAGAGGTGGGTCCAGGTGAGAGGTGGGTCCAGGTGAGAGGTGGGTCCAGGTGAGGGGTGAGTCCAGGTGATAGGGAAAGGTAGGTGGGTGGGGGAGGGGGGAGATGTAAGAAGCTGAGAGGCAAAGGGCTGAAGAAGAAGGAATCCGGTCGGAGAGGGCAGTGGATAAAGGGAAGGAGGTGGGGAATAGGTGGGCACGTCATGAGGGTGAGGGAGGGGAAAGGGAAGGGGGAGGGGGCCACAGGAATGAGGAAAGACTATGGGGAGGGGGACATAGGGAGAAAAAAGGGGGAAGGGGAGGGGAGAGGTTACCAGGAGTTTGAGAAATCGATGTTGAGGCCGTCGGGTTGGAGACGCCCGAGGCAGAATGTGAGGTGTTGTTCCTCCAACCTGCGCCTGGCCTCAACGTGGCAGCAGAGGAGGCCGTGGACAGACACGTCAGTGTAGGAGCGGGATGTGGCATTGAAGTGGGTGACCAATGGCCAGCTCCCCCACCCATCTACCTTCCCCCATCACCTGGACTCACCTCTCACCTGGACTCACCTGTCACCTGCCAGTACTGTGGTCCTCTCCTCCTCCCCGACCTTCTTATTCTGCCTTCTGCCCTCTTCCTTCCAGTCCTGATGAAGGGTCTCGGCCTATTCCCCTCCATAGATGCTGCCTGACCTGCTGGGTTCCTCCAGCATTTTGTGTGTGTTGCTCTACGTTCTCTGCCTTGCTTTGTGTTCCCACTCGCTCTCCTTTGAGAGTTGAGAGTGAAAGGAAATGCTGCAAGCTTGGTAAGATAGAGGTTCACTGGTATTGGTGTTGGTTTATTATTGTCACTTGTACCGAGGTCCAGTGAGAAACTTGTCTTGCAAACTGATTGTACAGGTCAATTCATTACACAGTGCAGTTACATTGAGTTAGTACAGAGTGTGTTGATGTAGTACAGGTAAAAACAATAACAGTACAGAGTAAAGTGTCACAGCTACAGAGAAAGTGCTGTGCAATAAGGCGCAAGGTCACAACAAGGTAGATCGTGAGGTCAGAGTCCATCTCGTTGTATAAGGGAACCGTTCAATAGTCTTATCATAGTGGGTAGAAGCTGTCCTTAAGTCTGGTGGTACGTGCCCTCAGGCTCCTGTATCTTCTACCCGATGGAAGAGGGGAGAAGAGAGAATGTCCTCGGTGGGTGGGGTCTTTGATTATGCCGGCTGCTTCACCAAGACAGTGAGAGGTAAAGACAGAGTCCAAGGAGGGGAGGCTGGTGTCCGTGAGGCACTGGGCTGTGTCCACAACTCTCTGCAGTTTCTTGCAATCCTGGGCAGAGCAGTTGCCGTACCAAGCCGTGATGCATCCAGATAGGATGCTTTCTATGGTACTCCGACTCATCACTGTTTGAGATACGGCCTACAACGGTGGTATCATCTGCAAACCTGTAGATGGAGTTAGAGCAGAATCTGGTCGCACAGTCATGAGTGTATAGGGAGTAGAGTAGAGGGCTGAGGACACAGCCTTGTGGGGCACCTGTGTTGAGAATAATCGTGCCGGAGGTATTGCTGCCTATTCTCACTGATTGTGGTCTGTTGGTTAGAAAGTCAAGGATCCAGTTACAGAGGGAGGTGTTGAGTCCTAGGCCTCAGGGTTTGGTGACAAGCTTGCTTGGTATTATTGTATTGAAGACAGAGCTGTAGTCAATAAACAATAGTCTAACGTAGGTGTCTTTACTGTCCAGATGCTCCAGAGATGAGTGAAGGGCCAGGGAGATGGCATCCGCTGTAGACCTGTTTCGCCGACAGGCGAACTGCAGTGGGTCCAGGTTGTCTGGAGAAAGGTGTTGGTGTGGAGAGGGACCAGAGGGTTTCAGTGAAGACAGCAGGCACTGAGGAAAGCAAACACTACCTTGGCCTTTATTGCAGGAGGGTTTGAGTACAGGTGTAAAGAGTTCCTGCTCCCATTAAGTTCAAGTTTACTGTTGCCAGAGGCAGACATTCCCAGGGAGATCAGCCTTTTGCAGCAGCAGCAGCACAGGACTTTACAAGACCAGGACAAACATAAGTTGATATAAACCAATTAACATAAACATACATAATTTACACAGGTGCAAATTAAACATGATGACACCAGTGCAAGATTGAGAGACAGAGAGACAAATCCAGTCCGTGGTGGTGTTAGAGGTTTTCAGGTGGGCTCAAGAACCTGATGGCAGTGGGGAAGGAGCTGTTGTTGAACCATGAGGTGTGGGTCTTCAGGCTCCTGTACCTCCTGCCTGATAGCAGCATCGAGAAGAGGACACAGCTGGGATGGTGGGGGTCCCTGATGATGGACATTGCTTCTTGTAGATGTCCTCAATGGTGGGGAGAGCTGTACCCGTGATGAGTCCACTACTCTCTGCAGCCTCTTTCGATCCTGTGCATTGGAGCCTCCGTACCTGGCAGTGAACTAACCAGTCAGAATGCTCTCCACTGTACATCTGTAGAGGTTGGTTGGTTCTGGGGCAATGGTGAGACCAGACTTGGATCTCCCTACCCAAGGATGTACCATGGAGGGAGTGCAGTGAAGGGTCACCAGGTTGACTGATGGGCTGGTGGGTTTGTTATTTGCGATTTAGCAAGCTGCTTTTCTTGTTCAGCAGAATGAGAGGCGATGCCACATTGAAACGTACAGACTTCCTCCAGGGCTGGAGAGAAGGGGAATCGCTCAGCCCCAGAGGGCTGTGGAGGCTCAGTCACCAGCCATAGGCTGAAGAAACAACCTGAATGATTGGCTCCATATTTTGAGATGTGAGCCTGGTTTTTGATTCCTCAGCTGGGACAAACACCTCCCCTCCCTCTGTCCTGCCAAGTGATGCATGAATTCATACATTTCATGAGACCCCTCATTCTTCGAAACTCCAGACATACAAGCCTGGTCTGTGTAATCCCTTCTCACAGGACAATCCACCAACCTTTGCTGTGCTCCCTCTAAGGAAAGCCTGTCCTTCTGTTGGTTGGAAGACCAGACCTGTACACAATAGTCCAGATCTGGACTCACCAAGCCCTCTCATTGGATGAGATTGCCCCTGCTCTTGTACTGAGATCCTCTTGCAATAAAACCACAACAAACACGTACGGTAGCGTAGCAGTTAGCGTAACGCTATTACAGTGCCAGCAACCCTGGTTCAATTCCCGCCGCTGTCTGTAAGGAGTTTGTATGTTCTCCCCGTCTCTGCGTGGGTTTCCTCCGGGTGCTCCGGTTTCCTCCCACATTCCAAAGACGTACGGATTAGGAAGTTGTGGGCGTGCTATGTTAGCGCCAGAAGCATGACGACACTTGCGGGCTGTCCCCAGAACACTCTACGCAAAAGCTGTATTTCACTGTGTGTTTCGATGTACATGTGACTAATAAAGAAATCTTATCTTAACATCAGAGGGTGGTAGTGGAGGGTTGTTTTTAAGATTGGAGGAGTGTTGTAGAACCAGGGGACAGCTACATAGTTCCCTGAGAGTGGTGACACAGGGAGACGGTGGTGAAGAAGGCGTATGACTTGCTTGCCTTCATTTGTTGGGGCATTGAGTACAGGAGTTGGGACATGTTACAGCTGTACGGGATGTTGGTGAGACTGCACCTGGAGTATCGTGTGCAGTTCTGGTCACCACACTGTGGGAAGGATGTAAGCTGGAGACGGTACAGGAAATATTCACAAGGACGTTGCTGGAACTGGAGGTTTTATAAGGAGAGACTGGACAGGCCGGGACTGTTCTCCCTGGAGCAAAGGAGGCTGAGGGGTGAGCTTATGGAGATTTATAAAATCATGAGGGGCATAGATAACATGGATGATCACAGTCTTTTCCCCAGGGTCGGGGAGTCTAAAACCAGAGGACAGAGGTTTAGGGTGAGAGGGGAAAGATTTAAAGGGGACCCAAGGGGCAGTTTTTTCACACAGAGGGAGGTGGGTGTGTGGAACGAGCTGCCAGAGGAAGCGGTAGAGGTGGGTACAGTTACAACGTTTAAGAGACACTTGGACCGGTCATGGATAGGAAAGGTTTCGAGGGGTATGGGCCACACTGGAGCAAACAGGACTAGTTCAGAAAGGGGCGTTGGCCTGCACAGACGTTGGGCTGTTTCTGTGCTGTGTCACTCCTTGAGTCACTGACCATTTCCCTCTGTAATTGCCTGCTGTATCTGCACACTAACGTTCAGGGATCCATGCATACGACACCCAGGTCCCTCCGAACACCTTCAATCTCTCATCATTTCACAAAAATCCCTCGGCTTTTCTATTCTTTCTCCCAGAGGGCACAACCTCACAGTTTTCCCACACTGTGCGCCATCTGCCCTCACCATTCCCACTCCCCGAGCCACTCTACACAGTCTCTCTGCATCCCCCTCACTGCCCACACTGCCACCCAATCTTGTACCTTCAGCAACCTTACACACATCCCCCGTCCAAGTCAGGGATTCACCCATCTCCCCGTCGGCCTAGTTCCCGTTCCTGCTGCGGCCTCCCGGGACACCGTTAACTGCGGCTGGGAAAGTTGCAGCGTTCTGCAGACACCTCACGAAATCCAGTCCCACCGACATACTCCCCATTCAACCTCTCCGATATTCCCTCTCATTCCCTCTCAGATGGAGTTCAACCCGGATAAGTGTGAAGTGATACACTTCGGGAGATCGAATTTGAAGGCAGAATACACGGTTAATGGCAGGACTCTTAGCAGTGTGGAGGAACAGGGGGTCCACGTCCATAGATCCCTCAAGGTTGCCACGCAGGTCGATAGGGTTGTTAAGAAGGCATATGGAGTGTTGGCCTTCATTAGTCGGGGTATTGAGTTCAAGAGTCGTGAGGTGATGTTGCAGCTCTATAGAACTCTGGTTAGACCACACTTGGAGTATTGTGTTCAGTTCTAGTCGCCTCATTATAGGAAGGATGTGGGAGCTTTAGAGAGGGTGCAGAGGAGATTTACCAGGATGCTGCCTGGATTGGAGAGCATGTCTTGTGAGGATAGGTTGAGTGAGCTAGGGCTTTTCTCTCTGGAGAGAAGGAGGATGAGAGGTGACTTGATAGAGGTGTACAAGATGATAAGAGGCATAAGATAAGAAGATAAGATAAGATAGATCGAGTGGACAGTCAGAGACTTTTTCTGAGGGTGAAAATGGTTAACACGAGGGGGGCATAATTTTAGGGTGATTGGAGGAAGATATAAGCGGATGTCAGGGGTAAGTTTTTTACACAGAGAGCGGTGGGTGTGTGGAACGCACTGCCGGCAGAGGTTGTGGGGGCAGATGTATTAGGGATATTTAAGAGACTCTTAGATAGACACATGAATGATACAGAAATGGGGGGCTATGTGGGAGGGAAGGGTTAGATAGATCTTAGAGCAGAATAAAATGTCAGCACAACATTGTGGGCCGAAGGGCCTTTACTGTGCTGTAATGTTTTATGTTCTATTTCAGGGCCGAGTGCACTCTGCCAGATCCACCTCCGGTCTCTGCAATGATCAATGTGGGACGTTACGTAGGTTCCTTGCAGTACAGAATATGGAAGAAAATGTTGTCCATCATCAATACAGGTTTGTGTGTCACTGGCACCCAGAGGCCAGAGTCCTCCCTCCAGCAGTGCGTTAGAACGAGGCTGTGAGAGACTCCCCTTCCCACCTGCTGAAAACTTTTATGGGATTGGGTGAAACTCTGTGAAGGGCAGCACGTGGGCGCAGCCTCCATCTGGCCTTGTCTGAGGGCGAAGGGAGATGAACGAGTGCGGTAGAGCAGGGCGCTGGCGGTTCCCGTTGGGAGCTGCCCGTGGACCTCAGCACCAGCCTCCGGGAAGGAGTCACAGCTCAGAGCTTCCCCCCCCCACCCTGGCCACTGGGCATTGGCAGGACAGGCTGCCCCGGGCTGAGGAACACATGGGAGGGGTACGCGTCCTACCACCCCAAACCCACCCTCCCTGCACGCTCACCAACCCTGGCAGTTCTCCCTTCCTGTGGCACACAAGGAGGCCGTTCAACCCATCCAGTGCCTTCCAGCTGCTGGCAGACCAATCCTGTCAGTCCCATTCCTTCTCTCCTCACTGAGATCCGGCCTCAGTCACAGGTGATTCCTTGACCCCACCACCAGGGACTTCTGTACAAAGTTGTTGTTGTTGTTGACTGAAGGCCAGCCTGTCCGACAACAGACGAGTGACCTGTTGGGACACTGAGGGTGAGAGTCACTCCTCGAGCTGATTACCACCACTTTGTTAAACAGCACGGAAACAGCCCTTCAGCCCAACCGGTCCATGCTGAGCAAGATGCCCATCTAAGCCAGTCCCATTTGCCCTTCCTGAGGAAGGGTCGTGACCCGAAACGTTCACTGTCCATTTCTCCCCACAGATGCTGCCCGACCCACTGAGTTCCTCCAGCTTCTCTGTGTGTTCCTCCCATTTGCCCGCGTTTGGCCCATACCCCTCTAAACCTTTCCTATCCATGGACCTAGCCAAGAGTCTTGGACAGATAAACCGGGGTGAGGTGTTTGCAGGGACCTCCGCACTGCTCAGTCTGTGTGTGCTGTGCAATGAACTACTGGAGCTTACCCCCGTTATTTCCCCCAACTCCAGCCCCCGTTACCCTGGATCCGAACACTGCAGCCCCCTGGCTCCACCTCTCCGAGGACCTGACAACCATGGGCTACTGCCTATCCAAGCAGCGGCTACCAGACAACCCAGAGAGGTTTGACTCCTGCATTTCAGTGCTGGGATCGGAAGGGTTCACTTCAGGAAGGCATCACTGGGATGTGGATGTGAAGGGGCAGGCTGGCTGGTGTCTAGGAGTGGCCAAGGAATCCGTCAGAAGGAAAGGAGTCATTAAGGTGGACCCCGAGAATGGCTTCTGGGCCATTGGGCTGATGGACGGAAGTGAATACTATGCCTGCACATCGCCCTGGCGCACAGAGCTCAGTATTAGTCCCCAGGTCATCCGAGTCTACCTGGACTACAAGGGTGGAAAGGTGTCGTTTTATAACCTGGAGAACATGAGCCTCCTTTACACCTTCACAGACACGTTCACTGAGAAGCTCTTTCCCTACTTCTGTCCATGCTTGGTCCCGGACACCACCAACCTCTCAGCAATGAAAATCTGCCCACTCAAGGTGGCCTTACAGAATTAATGGTGCACTGCTAACTGCCGGAATAAGGAGCAGCTCTGAAATCAGGCTGAGACTGAACACACAGTGTGTAACTCCCAGATAGTGTTGCAATGAACTTTTGCTTAAATCCCCTTCAGGTATCCAATTCATGAAGTTCAAGTTTATTGTCACGGGCACACATACCCAGGGTAAGATGCCACAAAAGTTAGCTGCTTGCAGCTGCAGTGCAGGACGTTACAAATTTAAGTTAACATAAACTTAAATTAACGTAACTTACACAAGTAAACAAGAGAAACATAATGACATTAAGATAAGATATCTTTATTGGTCACCTGTACATCGAAACGCACAGTGAGATGCATCTTTGTGTAGAGTGTTCTGGGGGGGCAGCCCACAAGTGTCGCCACGCTTCCAGCGCCAACATAGCATGGCCACAACTTCTTAACCCGTACGTCTTTGGAAATGTGGGAGGAAACCGGAGCACCCGGAGGAAACCCACACAGACACGGGGAGAATGTACAAACTCCTTACAGACAACAGTGGAATTGAACCCGGGTCACTGGCGCTGTAATAGTGTTACGCTAACCGCTAGACTACCGTGCCTGCCCTGAGTGCCATTAGTGCAAGTTGAGAGAGAGAGAGAGAGAGAGAGAAAAGAAATACAGTTCGATTATTAATTATATCTGGAATTTTTGAGAAAAGCCAGTCTCAGTAAAGTGGGCAACGGCTGTCTCTGGTGAAAGTGGTTGTTCACCAGCACCCTCCAGGGGAGAGAATCTGGCACCCGACCTGGTGACGTTGAACTACCTCCTCAGTGGGGGGATGACCGGGGGTGGGGGGGGGGGGGTGGGCAACAAAGGTCCATTGCGGGTCACATCCACCTCCTGTGAACAAATAGATTGTAGAAATCCACAACCTTCATCCGTTTTGTCGGTGGGGCTGGTCCTGCGGTGGCTGTCCCAGCTCTGTGCTGGATGCGGTGGCTCGGTACCCACTCCAGGGGTGCGAATGCCGAGTCTGGCAGGTACTCAGGGACCACGGACGGAATCCGCGTGGTGCAAACCCAGGCTCCGCCTGCTCATTCAAGCAGACCCACCTATGGCTCTTCCTGCAGAACGGGCCATTCCTCCTGTTGTCGTGGGAATACTTATCCACTGGACAGACGTCCAAATGAGGAGAGGTAGACCATTCAGCCCCTCATGCCTATTCTGCCAGAATCAGAATCAGGTTCATTATCACTGACATATGACGTGAAATGTGTGGTTTTGCGGCAACAGTACAGTGCAGGACATAAAATTACTGTAAGTTATATTTAATACAATCGTGGTTAATCTGATTACGACCTTAGCTCCACGTTCTCGTCCACCTCCAGTCACCTTTCTCCCTGTCGACCTCCACCTGAGAAATATTCAACAACTCTGCTTCCTCTGCCTATTGAGGAAGAGCGTTCTGAAGACCCACCGCCTTCGGGAGAAACAAAATCCCCTCATTCTGACGTAAGTGGGTGATCACTTACTTTTAACCAGTGCCTCCTGGTTCTAGGTTCTCCCTGAAGATGAAACACCCTCTGCACATCCTACATGTCAGGACCCCTTAGGATCTTTATGCTTCAGTTCATCCCCTCTCACTCTTCCAAGCTCCACTGGATACAAGCCCAACCTCTCCGACCTTTCCTTACAAGACACCCCCCATCCCAGATACCAGTCCAGTGAACCTTCTCTGAGCTGCTCCCAATGCATTAACAATCTTTAAGTGATGAGGCCAGTACCGTCCACAGTGCTCCAGATGTGATCTCACCACTGCCCTGTACAACTGAAGCACAGCCTCCTGACTGTCATATTCAATTACCATTTGTAATAAACAAAAATATTCTGAAATCTTTCCAAAAAAAAGGAGAGAGAAAGCAAGCAGCTGTAGCCACCTCGACCAAGTTCAAGTTTACTGTCATAGGCAGGGTATAAACGCCAAGGAGATTAGCTTTTTGTGGCAGCAGCACAGTACGTTACCGACAGGACAAATGTAGGTAACATACATTTAAATTAACATAAATTATACATAACTTACATGACAACAAAAACAAAACTAAACATAACGACACCGGTGCAAGTTGAGGGAAATCTAGTCCAAGGTAGAATTAGGGTTTTTCAGGTGGGTTCAAGAACCTGACGGCAGTGGGGAAGAAGCTGTTGTTGAACCTTGAGGTGTGGGGTCTTCAGGCTCCTGTACCTCCTGCCTGATGGCAGCATTGAGAAGAGGGCACAGCCCAGATGATGGGGGTCCCTGATGATAGATGTCACCTTCGAGAGACATCACCCCTTGCAGATGTCCTCGATGGTGGGGAGAGGTGTCCCCGTGATGGAACTGGCTGTCCCACTGCTCTCTGCGGCCACTTGTGTCCCTTCCATTGGAGATCCCACACCAGGCCGTGACGCAACCAGTCAGAATGCTTCCCACTGAACATTAGAGGTTTGTCGGCGTCCTTGATGACATGCCGAATCTCCTTAAATTTCCAGGAAAGTAGAGCGGCTGACTCGGGCCGAATGGCCTGCTCCTGCTTTGTGTCTATTTATTGGTGTTCCTGCACACCAGCCTTTTGTGAATCACACTCGAGGACGCCCAGATCCCTCTGCATCTCGAAGCTCTGCAATCTCTTGCCATTTAGATAATATGTTTTTTAAAAAATGTTTCCTGCCAAAATATCATAAATAAATGACTCTGCCATTTATTTAATCCTTGCTTGTGAAGCCTGTTCTGTGCTAACGACTGCTCAGCCTCCCAGTGTATCAGAATGGCTCCCTTTCGAAAGCTTGTTTTCTGTGGTATCTTCAGTATCCTGAGGTTGTGGAAGGTACTATAGAAATGCAATTTCCCTCTTTAATTGATCTGTTCCTCTTGAAAATGAATCACGTTCTCTGCAGTGCTGCAAGAGCGAGTATATCCCATGTCGATCTACAGGACCTCATTGGAACGTGATGGACAATTAGACATAGAGCAGGGAGACAGCCCCTCACAACACACACACTTGCACTAATCCCGTTTTATTCTCTTGACATTTCCACTTGGTCTTTCCCATTACAGAGGGAGGCCATTCAGCCCACTGAGTCCATGCTGGATGCCAGCAGAGCAATGGGGGAGTCCCGTTCCACCAATCCTTGTTTCCTTCCTACTTATTCTCCCCTCTTTCCCATCAACTCCCCCCAGATTCTGCCTCTCACACACACACACACTGGGGGCAATTCACAGCAGCCAATTAACCCACCAACCTGCATGTCTTTGGGAGGTGGGAGGGAACCGGAGCACCCGGGGGAAACCCACGTGGTCACATGGAGAAGGTCCAAACTCCACACAGTGCCGGAGGTCGGGATCGAACCCGGGTCTCTGGGGCTGGGAGGCAGCAGCACTATTAACTGCACTGTTGTGCTGCCCAAATTGATCCCCTAACTAAAACTTAAAAGGTTCAATGAAACAGAAGATAAATTCAGTACAGAATAGGGAGGCTATGCTCCAACTTCATAAATCCTTGGTCAGACCACAGCTGGAGAACTGCGTGCAGTTCTGGTCACACACTGAGGGAAGGATGTGACTGCACTGGGGAGGGTGCAGAGGGGATTCACCAGGGTGGTGCCTGGGACGGAGCAGTTCAGTAACAAGGAGAGGCTGGGTCTGTTCTCCCTGAGCGGAGGGAGTGCAGAGGGGACGTGACTGAGGTGTATAAAATGATGAGGGGTTTAGATAGGCTAGACTGCAGGAAACATTTCCTCATATCAGAGGTGGACAAAGCTAGAGGACACAGATTAGCATAAGAGGGAAGAGGTTCAGGGGGATATCAGGGGACGTTCTTCACCCACGGAGTGGTGAGTACCTGGAATGTACTGCCAGGGACAGTGGCTGAAACTGGGTCACTGACGGCATTTAGGAGGTGATTTGATGAGCACTTGAATCACTAAGGCAGAGAGAGCTCTGGACCAAGTGCGGGACGATGGAGTTAATAGGCAGTGATAACACACAATGTGCTGCAGGGACTCAACGGGTCAGGCAGCGTCTATGGAGGGAAATGGACAGTTGACGTTTCAGATCGAGATCCTTCATCTGGACTGAGATACAGAGTGGTGCCCAGTGGTTGTTGTGGATGAGATGGGCTGAATGGCCTGTTTCATTCTGTACGATTCTATGAAGTAAGTCGAGAGAGGAAAAGGCAGTGTTTCTGTCCGTACCATGGCTGTGACCCATCTCCCCTTTCACATTCCCTGATACCCGGATACTGCTGGCACTGCTCATCCTTGGCAGACGTTCCTCTCCCAACAATTACACTCTCCTAATGTGGCCAGTCCTGACCCGGAACATTACTGTCTGTCTCCCTCCACAGATGCTGCCTGACTGCTGAGCTCTGTGTGTTACACTCTCCCAAGCTCTGCTCCGGTAATGATAAAGTCAAATTCCTTCGTTACCGAATCATTAACCCGTGCAGAGATTCTCTCAATTTACCCAAGCTCTGCTATCTGTCGGAAGGTCGGATTCTCCTGGGACACCTCACAGGTAAAACTCTACCCAGGAAAAAATCCCTACCTGCTTCTAACTCTGCCTTTTGCTTCCTTCAACATCTGCTCTGGAGTAAAACACTCAAATCAGAGCTCAGTTGTGATGTGTTTAATTTTTGCCCCTCTGCTTTTACCTTCTGTTCTCCTATTAATACGTTGCCTGACAAAATCCTTTGGACTGGCATGTTCCTGGTTCAGTAGGTCGCTCACTGATGTTTGGTATTGGTGGGCAGGCTCCAGCGATGTGAGGGCCTGTATCACAGGCTCAGTGAGGGAATGGCTCTGCCCTCTGGGCCTATGACACATTCAGTTCAATCAGTGTTGCTCAGCTTTGGTCTAGCTGTTTGATCCACACCTCATATTAACTATTCATTAACTCCCGCCTGAGCAAGGACCTGGACCCGCTGCAACCTGCCAAACACCACAACAGGTCTACAGTGGACTCAGTCTCACTGGCTCTCCACGAAGCTTTGGAGCATGTAGACAACAGCAAAACGTACGTCAGGCTGCTGTTTATTGATTACAGCTCAGTGTTAACCCCATCATCCCCTCAGCACTAATCAACAAGCTTCAAAACCTGGGCCTCGGTACCTCCATCTGCAACTGGATCCTTGACTTATCGGGAGACCACAGTCAGTGCGGATCGGTAGTAACATCTCCTCCTCGCTGACAATCAACACAGGTGCACCTCAAGGACGCGTGCTTAGCCCACTGCTCTACTCTGTCTACACTCATGACTGTGTGGCTCAGCACAGCTCAAACGCCATCTGTAAATTCACCAATGATACCACGTTGTTGGCAGGATCTCAGATGGCGATGAGGAGGTGTACAGGAGTGAGATAGATCGGCTGGTTGAGTGGTGTCACAACAACAACCTCACACTCAACATCAGCAAGACCAGGGAATTGATCGTGGACTTCAGGAAGGGGAAGTCGGGAGAACACACACCAGTCCTCACTGAGGGGTCAGCGGTGGAAAGGGTGAGCAGCTTCAAGTTCCTGGGCGTCAACATCTCAGAGGATCTATCCTGGGCCCAACACATTGATGCAATCACAAAAAAGGCAGACCAGCGGCTCTACTTCATTAGGAGTTTGAGGAGATTTGGTACGTCACCAAACACTCTTACAAATTTCTACAGATGTACGGTGGAGAGTATTCTGACTGGTTGCATCACTGCCTGGTACGGAGGCTCCAATGCACAGGATCACAAGAGGCTGCAGAGGGTTGTAGACTCAGCCAGCTCCATCATGGGCACAACCCTCCCCACCATCGAGGGCATCTTCAAGAGCTGGTGCCTCAAGAAGGCAGCATCCATCACTAAGGACCCTCACCATCCAGGACACGCCCTCTTCACATTACTACCATTGGGGAGGAGGTACAGGAGCCTGAAGACCCACACTCAATGTTTCAGGAACAGCTTCTTCCTCTCTGCCATCAGATTTCTGAACGGTCCGTGAACCCATGAGCACTGCCTCGTTATTACTTTTACTTTGCACTATTTAGTTATTTTTGTAATTTGTAGTAATTTTATGTGCTGTTGCTGTAAAACAACACATTTCACGTCATATAAGCTGAAGGGCCTGAATTGTGCTGTAGGCCTTCTATGTTCCATGTTCTATAAGTCAGTGGTAATGAACCTGATTCTGATAAGTGTCCATAGATAGAGCCACAGAGTCATACAGCGCAGGAACAGGCCCTTCGGCCCACCATGTCTGTGCCGATTGTGATGCCAGATTAACCAATGGTACGGCATGCTTGCCTTCATCTGTCCGGACTTGATGCACTGTATATCCCTCCACTCCCTGTCTGTTCATGCCCCTGTCAAACTGTCTCTTAAACGTTGCTATTGTATCTGCCTCCACCACCTCACCTGGCAGCCCGTTCCAGGTACCAACCACTCTCTGTGCAATAAAATCTAGCCCCACACACCTTCGTTAAACTTTCCCCCTCTCACCTTAAACCTAGGTAGTATCTCGTATTTGACATTTCCATCCTGGGAAACAGATTCTGGCCGTCTACTCTATCTCTGCCTCTCATAATTTTATAAACCTCTATCAGGTCTTCCCTCAGCCTCTGCTGCTCCAGAGAAAACAACTCATGTTTGTCCGACCTCTCCTTCCACTTGGGAAGGCGAGGGTCACACCAGTGAGGTGCAAGGTAGCATCACGTTGGTGAGGTTGGGGAGAGGGGGATACCTCCCAAACCCACCACCAATGGTGACACACGGGAGAGACATACCTGACCCTCTCCCCACCCCCGATTCTGATTCTGGGGGTTTCCATAGTGAGGGCATTTCTTGGTCTGGTGTAAGCTACCCTACCTGCCAGCTGTCACTGTGTGGAAACTAAACAACTGCAGACACTGAAAATCTGAGATAAAAACCGCTGGGGATCCTCATGCAGAACTGGCTGTTCAAGTGTTGGTGAAACACGTCACCGTGACCCGCCGGCTTCACGTGGAAAGACTTCTGGGAAGAATCATCCCAGGTGGCTGCAAAACTGTCCCAGGCAACTGCTTGTCTTCAGGAAGGCCCCTCACTGTGGGAAGGGTCCCTTGGATCGGCACAGAGACCAGGAAGAACAGTCATGGAACATAGAACAATACAGCACAGGAACAGGCCATTCAGCCCACCGTGTCTGTGCTGACCGCGATGCTGATCTAAACTAACCACATCAGCCTGCACGTGATCCCTATCCCTGCACCCCCTGCCTGTTCATGTGACTGTCTAAATGCCCCTTAAATGTTGCTGCTGCTTCTATCAACACCCCTGGCAGCCAGTTCCAGGCACTCACCACTCTGTGTGTAAAATAAACTTGCCTCATAAATCTCCTTTAAACTTTCCCCTCTCACCTGAAAGCTGTGCCCTCTAGTATTTGACATTTCCACCCTGGGAAAAAGAGTCTATCTACCTTGTCTATGCCTCTCATAGTTTTATGTACCTCGATCAGGTCGCCCCTCACCCACCAGTCAGGAGAAGATAAAAGGAACAGGTGAGAGTGGGAGAGGGCAGAGAGAGAACGAGGGTTCTTCAGCTGAAGGGAGGAGAGCTGAACTCTTTGGGGAATAGATTCGAGGTGAAAGACCTTTGGACCAGTTTGGGGAATCAGAACCAGGTTTATCATCACTGACCTGTGTCGTGAAATGTGCTGTTTTGCGGCAGCAGTACCGTGCAAGGCATAAAAATCTATAAGTTACAAAAACAAATAAACAGTGCAAAAGAGGAATAGCGAGGGAGTGTTCATGGGGTCATGGACCGTTCAGAAATCTGATGGCGGAGGGGAAGAAGCTGTTCCTGAATCGTTGAGTGTGGGTCTTCAGGCTCCTGTACCTCCTCCCCGATGGTAGTAACGTGAAGAGGGCATGTCCCCAGTGGTGAGGGTCCTTAGTGATGGATGCTGCCTTCTTGAGGCACCAGCTCTTGAAGATGTCCTCGATGGTGGGGAGGGTTGGAGCTGGCTGAGTCTACAACCTTCTGCAGCCTCATGTGATCCTGTGCATTGGAGCCTCCATACCAGGCAGTGATGCAGCCAGTCAGAATGCTCTCCACTGCACATCTGCAGAGGGGAGCTACATGGCCAGAGTCAGGAAACTGTGAGGTTCTAATACAGGAGAGTGCGTGGGTCAGGAGCCTGCCAGAAGGCTTTGGATGTGAAGTCAAGGATTTAAACGTAATGTCCATGAGGCATAATACAGTCCCGTTCTGAGCTCAATCCCTGGTACAGAATCCCAATCAATCTCATCGCTTCTACCTACATTTACTGCGTAGAATTTCAGTTGACCTGTCTTGATCCAGGGTGCTCATGATTGAAAGCAGCACCCTGATTATCCAGCCTTGTTCCCTGCTCTCAGCTCAATGAGATTGGATGTGAAGGGGGCTGAATGCAGTGTGATCAGGCAGCACTTGGTCCAATGATACAGAGATCCCTTTAAATCACCGTACAGAGTCGGATTTGACTTCTGTTATGTTCTCCAATCTGTTAGGTTGCTTGATGCAATGACCCAGCTGGATATGAAAGTCTCGTAGTGAGGGAGACTGATAGACGACCTTAGAGAGGTTTATAAAATCATGAGGGGCACAGATAGGGCGGATGGTCGCAGTCCTTTCCTCAGGGTCGGGAAGTCTAAAACTAGAGGGCACAGGTTTAAGGTGAGAGGGGAAAGATTTAAAGGGGACCTGAGGGGCAGGTTTTTCACACAGAGGGTGGTGGGTGTGTGGAACGAGCTGCCAGAGGAAGTGATTGAGGTGGGTACAAGGTTTAAAAACTTAGACTGGTACATGGATAGGAAGGGGTTAATGGGCCAAATGCAGGCAAATGGCAGTAGCTCAGGTAGGCAGCTTGGTCAGCATGGACCAGTTGGGCCGAAGGGCCTGTTTCCATGCTGTGTGACTCTGTGACTCTATGACAGATGGCTTGGTGGGTAATACAGAGAGCAAAGACTGCAGGGCAGTGACAGAGCCTGCTCCATGTCCCTGGGGAGAAGGTTCCTCCAATGACAGTGCCCGCTGAGAGCTTTCAGTATCTGTTCCTTATAGGGTGATTCTGAAACACATCCTCACAGAAAATGCCCATGGTTTTACTGAAAGAATTAATCAATGTCAGCAACACATAAAGAGACAGTGATCTCAGGCACTGCCTGTCCACAGCGAGGGCGGCTTTATTTCACTGCTTTGTGTGCAGAATGGGGTACATTTGACACTGGTGGTGCACACATCAGCTGGGAGACGTTTCACTCCCAAACTCAACGTCACATCTTCACTGTGACAAAAGTACGGTGCATCAAATTCCCTAATGAAATAAAGAGAGAGAACGGTCACAGTACCCAGTCGTTCCAGATCACCGCTTGATCCAAGATCACCTGACTGCCACACTGTCCGCAGACACGGAGCAGCTGAGTTTCCAGCATGTTCTGCATCTGTTTCAGTAACCGTGTGCACGTTTGTTGAAGTTCACGACTTCTCTTGTCTGAATACCTCCTCCACCCCCCACCCCCCCAACCGTCTCCCTTCTCTTTCACTTCCTGCTCACTCTCTCGTAGTCTCTGTGCCCTCGCCACTGACTCTCCCAGCAGACTCTCAGTCTCCCCTCTGGTGGATCACCAAGCCCCAGTCCCTCCTGTCTTCCCGTTCCTGATTCTCTTTCCCCTCAGTCCCGCTCTGCTCCTGTCCGACTCTCTCTCCCCTTAGCCCCCCACCAGATAATCTCTCTGTCTGTCTGTCTCTCTCTCTGTCTGTCTCTGTCTCTGTCTCTCTCTCTCTCTCTCTCTCTCTATCTCTATCTCTCTGTCTCTCTATCTCTCTCTCTGTCTCTCTCTCTGTCTATGTCTGTCTCTCTCTCTCTGTCTCTCTCTCTGTCTGTCTGTCTCTGTCTCTCTCTGTCTCTCTCTCTGTCTCTATCTGTCTGTCTGTCTGTCTCTCTCTCTGTCTCTCTCTCTCTCTCTGTCTGTCTGTCTCTCTCTGTCTCCCTCTCTCTATCTCTCTCTCTCTCTCTCTCTCTCCCTCCTCCTCCTCCTCCTCCTCACTGGTATCTCTTCCACCCCTCATTTATTCTCCATTGCTCACCGTCCCCATGGCTCGTCTCAGTTTTACTGATGTAGAACACGGAACAGGCCCTTTGGCCCACCACGTCTGTGCCGACCATGATGCCCGTCTAACTAACCCCACCTGCCTACACGTGGTCGATATCCCTCCGTTCCTTCCCCTTAGATCATGCCTGCCCCCACCACCACCACAGGCAGCCCGTTCCAGACACCAACCCCTCTCTGCACACCTCCTTTAATCTTTCCCCCCTGACCTTAAACCTCACCAGAGAGGGCACAAGGTCAGGTCACGTCAGGGTGACACGGCTTTCAACTTCACAAAGTCCTCGGCCTCGGTGACGGAGGCTGAGTGTTTGGGGAGGTGTGGGCACCGAGCCCTGCTCTCTGCTGGAACTGCACCTTGCTCTATGACCCACCCTGTTCACCAGGAGTGGCAAGAGGCCACGGCCCCTCCTGTGGAGTCATCTCTAGTGTGAACTCTACATTCCTGCTGATCCCTGGTCACCTTTCACCCCTCTGCTCATCAAGGATCTACCCACCTGCCTCAAAAATATTCACGGCCCTTTGTCCAAAGACTCACCCCCCCCCCCCCGGGAGGTACAAGATCCCCTCTTCGCTGTGTTAAAGGACACACGCCTCCAGCCCTGCTCAGCAACTACTGTAGGAAGGTGCTGTGTGTCACGAAGGTGTCTGAGGGGATGCTGGAGGCAGGTACCCTCACCACATTTAGGTGTCTGGACCAGCACGGGGAATTGATGATGCAGTGTAGCCTACTGACCAAGTGCTGGTGACTAGGACCAGACCAGGTGACCAGAAACGGAACTGGAGTGGCCATAAACACGATGTGGCTACAAGAGCAGACCGAGCAGCCCACGTGACGGGCTCCCCATTCACAAGTACTCACTCATCCTCCCTGACGCACAGTAGCAGCAACGTGTCTTATGAGGAAAGGTTGAGTGAGCTGGGGCTTTTCTCCTTGGAGCGAGAGGCCATGATAGAGGTGTATAAGATAGGTAGAGCGGACGGCCAGCACCTTTTCCCCAGGGCAGCAATGGCCAATACCAGAGGATATCTGTTTAAGGTGAGTGGAGGAATGTTCAGGGGAGATGTCAGAGGTAGGTTCTTTACACAGAGAGTGGTGGGTGCCTGGAACACACTGCCGGTGGTGTTGGTCAAGGCTGATACAACAGGAGCATTTAAAAGACGCTTAGAGAGGCACATGGTTGTAAAAAAAATGCAGGGTTATGGGCTGTGTGGGAGGGAAGGATTAGGCTGATCACGGAGTAGGTTTATATAGGCCGGCACAACATAGAACATAACAGCACAGTACAGGCCCTTCGGCCCACAATGTTGTGCCGACATTTTATTCTGCTCTCAGATCTATCTAACCCTTCCCTCCCACATAGCCCCCCATCTCTCTATTATTCATGCACCGATCTAAGAGTCTCTTAAATGTCCCTAATGTATCTGCTCCCACAACCTCTGCCGGCAGTGCGTTCCACGCGCCCACCACTCTCTGTGTAAAAAACTTACCCCTGACATCCCCCTTATACCTTCCTCCACAACATGGTGGGCCGTACTGTGCTGTACAGTTCTATGTTCTAACTCACCAAGACTCCTCAGACAGCACCTTCCAAATCCAGCACCTCTACCAGTGAGAAGGACCACACCCCCACCCTCCGAGCCACACACCATCACCGGTCCTTCACCACCGCTGGGTCAAGGTCCCGGAACCCCTCACGATCAGCACTGTGGGTGCTAACAGCACATGCACCATCACCCTCTGTTTCCTACCATCCAGCCAATTATGAATATGAGTTCCCTCTCCCTGGATCCCATGCGATCGAACCTTCCAGACCAGCCTGCCATGCCCTGTAAAGTCCGTACGGACAACGTCCACTGCCCTGTCCTTTGCCAGGCATGAAGAATCCGCTGTGACCTCTATTGCTCTTCGCCTGCCTGACCAGCTCTGAGTTCGTCCAGCAGTTTGTTTTTTCTCCAGATTCCAGCATCTGTCGTCTCTGGAGTCTCCTTGTTGTTGGGTGGCGGGGGGTGGGGGGGGAGGTGGTGCGGTTGTGGGTTTGTTATGAGGACTGACACAGGTGGGGCATTTTGTGGTGGTGGGTTAGCTACCCTGGGCTGGGCTCTCGCCACAGTCTCAGTCGGAAGGAACGGGCAGCCTCTCTTTCCCTGCTCTGGTCCAGAGGGTCAGGAACCTGAGCTGGGAACATTCTGAGGGAAAAGTCTGTCCCTTATCGATCCCATCGCAGGCACCTTGTAACAAGGGAAGTCCTGGACAACAGGGGAGTGTTGGCAACTCAGACCCCTCTGCAAACCCAGTACAGGACCGTCACACACCCCGTCCTGTTCCCACAGGGACCCTGCAGTAAAAACCACTCGGGCTACCCGCTGCTGAGGCCAGGATGGATCGGTACCTGCCCCACCCCTTCCCCACTCACTAACCCCTCCTGCACCCGTTATCTCCCCCCACCCTCCCCCCTCACCACTCAGCCTGTTCCAGCGAACACCACCCTTCCTCCACACCATGTCCCCCGCCTCTGCCCCTCCCTCTGCCTGCCTCACCACTTACCTCCACACTGCCCTCTCCCTCAGGTCACCCTGAGTGGGTCACAGAAAGCGGGTGGTACAGTAGTGCAGCAGGTAGTGCTGCTTCCTCTCAGCTCCAGAGAGACCCGGGTTCGATCCCGACCTTGGGCACAGTGTGTGTGGAGTTTTCACGCTCTACTTGTGACCGTGTGGTTCCCCCGGGGGCTCCGGTTTCCTCCCATATCCCAAAGACGTGCGGGTCGATGGGTAAATTGGCCGCTGTACATTGCCCCCAGTGTTGGGGTGAGGGGTAGATTCTGGGGGTGGGGTGGGGTCGATGGGAACGTAGGGAGAATAAAATGGGATCAGTGTAGGATTGGTGTCGATGGGTGGGGGATGGTTGGAGGGGACTCGGTGGGCTGGACCTGCACCTGTGCCGTATGACTGCGACTGACTGTTAAATGCCTGCTGAACGTGGAGCTGATGTTAGAAGGCCACCTTCCTTCCTCCACAAGCTGCCGGAGGACCTCAGCTGGTCAGGCAGCATCTGTGGGGGGAGATGAACAGTTGACATTAGACTGTCCATCTCCCTCCACAGATGCTGCCTGACCCGCTGAGTTCCTCCGGCATTTTGTGCGTGGCTCCAGATTTCAGCGTCTGCAGTCTCTGGTGTCTCCACCTTCCTCCGTTCACAACTTGGCGGTGTGATTGGACAAGTGGCAATGGCCTGACTCCCGCTTTCCTGAAGTGATATCACCACCAGCAATTTCCTGAAACAGTCCATCGATCAGCAGCTGAGTCCCTTCACCATACAGACCCAAATTAAAATCTCCACTCTGTGTCAACAGCGGCAGGGATTCAGTGACCTCAGGCCGTCTGATGCAAGGGTTACGGACGGAATCAATTAATGGAGAGAGGTGGGCGGAACGAGCAACGCACAGAGTCACTGAGTGGCCAACAACACCTGCTCCCTGAATTAATCAAGAGAGTCAGTGTCCAGGCTCAGTGGAGGGATAGCACAGAGGGTTACGGGGAGATTTTCATTAGATGGAGCGTTTTTCTTTTATTTATCATTCAGAATATTCCCGGCAAGGCCAGGATGTACAGCCCAGCCCTGATGACCCTTTCGAGGACTGCAGCTTCTGATGTGCAGTGAATCAGTGGCTGTGTGACGAGGGAACCAGAGGGAACAGACCCAAAGTAACTGGAACAGGAACTGACAGGGAGTGTGGAAAACACTCAGCAGGTCAGGCAGCATCTGCGGAGGGAGAAACAGGGCCAATGTTTCAGGCTGAAGCTCTTCTGTCAGAATTCCCTGGCTGGAGGGAAGGTGGGAGACACTGCAGCCAGCGGGTGTGAACATAGAACACGGAACAGTACAGCACAGGAACAGGACCTTCGGCCCACCGTGTCTGTGCTGACCACAAACAAATTAAACTAAATCCCATCTGCCTGCACGTGGTCCACATCCCTCTGTTCCCCGCCTGTTCACGTGTCTGTCTAACTGCATCTTAAACCCCTCTACCGTACCTGCCTCCACCCCCACCCCCAGCAGCCTGTTCCAGGCACCCACCACCCTCTGTGTAAAAACTTGCCCCACACATCTCCTTTAAACTTTCCCCCTCTCACCTTAAACACATGTCCTCTAGTATTTGACATTTCCACCCTGGGAAAAAGATTCTGCCTACCCTATCTCTGCTTCTTATAGTTTTACTGTCTCACATAATCCAATCATTAGCCTCTTATAACTGGGTTCCAGTCAGACCTCACTCGGCATCTGGGCACAGGGATTACGAGGACTCACTCACGGGGCTCTGGGGCAGTCATAGGACAGCCCAGCCATGCCGGCCAGTCAATGGAACGGCCTTGTGCAGTGGGACGGGGTGGGGGAGGGTGGCCACAGTTGAGGGTGGGTAGTGAGGAGCCAGAATCAGGGCTGAATGGTTTGCTTCTGTGACGTTACCCGTGAGGTGAAAGCTGATGCGGGTGAGTTGGTGCAGGGAGGTGGATGCAGCGGGTGGGAGGAGGGGTGAGCGCAGGCGATGAGACTCACTCCCGTAGTCGGGACATCGCCGAGGCCTCGCTCTGGAGACCATGACCCGCCCCAGTGACGTCAGCTTTCAGTCGTCTCGGCCACAGTTGGTACGGTGCAGGACTGATGCAATGTTTGGCAACAGTGCATTCCAATGCAGAGAACATAGAACACAGCACAGTACAACACAGGAACAGGCCCTTCGGCCCACCATGTCTGTGCTGACCATGGTGCCAAATTAAATTCAGACTCACTGGGGGTCCAGACCTGAGACGCCCTGACCCAGAGCTCACTGGGGGTCCAGACCTCAGACCCCTGACCCACAGCTCACTGGGGGTCTAGACCTGAGACCCCCTAACCCACAGCTCACAGGAGGTCTGGACCTGAGACCCCCTGACCCACAGCTCACTGGGGATCTGGACCTCAGACCCCCTGACCCTCAGCAGTCTCGACCTGATGATATCTCCCCAGTTTCTCACTGGGAGCTGGGCTGCCTGAGCCCTGTCAGAGGGGAGCCATGTCTTTGAGGTCAGGCTGCCTGCCCGGGAGCCCCCACTCACTCCTGCCCCTCCCCACTGATTACCCTGGCCCTGGCGCTGTGGGAAGAGCCTGGCCTCAGAGGGTTAATTCCATCAGGCCCAGGCTTTGATCCCACTGGCCAATCAGAGCTCGCTCCAGCTTGGTCCAATCAGGGGGTGGGAATGTGATGTCATGAAAGGATCTGGAGGCAGGCAGCTGGTCCAGCCTGATCAGTCTCTGCTCCTCCGGAGGCCGACGGCTGCGGTAAGTGGGAACAGGGCAAAATGCAAGAGATTCCGGCTGGGATTTGCTGGATGTTGCAGTGAAACGCCAACAGCCTCTGCTGTCACAGCAATTGTGCCAGGCATGTGTGTGACTGCCACATGTAATAATAAGCTTGATTGGTCCACATCATTTTATATCAATATAATTTTAATTTTATTGCTTTGTACTGTGCTTCGATGAAATATCTTTTGCATGCATTTTGTTTTATTATTAATATTGGAGATTTTTGTCATAATTGGATGAATGAATTGAGCAAAGAAAATGTAGTTTTTTTATCGTCAGTCCCTGGAATGCTGCAGGAATAAATTTCTTGTCGCCGGGCATTTGGTACAGACCGTAACAGGCTGTAATGAATGCTCTGAGATGCCATTGCTGCTGGATTGTAGACAGGACTTTGCCGCATTGATCCTCAGCAGTGTCTGCAGGGGGGTAGGGAACTGGAGCTGTCTGTTTTTTTTCTTAAAAACGCATGATGCCTAATCTGATTTTCTAAATTGTGTCTCGAAGGAACGGAGGAACATGGGGAGTGAAACGAGATGCAGGGTGTGGTCTGAGCTGTTCTCGGTGTGTGTCTGTGTCTGTGTGTGTGTGGGCGTATGTGTCCCCACCTTTGTGAGCCTGCCTCTGTCTCCTCCTCGCTGATGGGGCTCGACAGGGTGGATGCAGGGAGGGTGTTTCCTTTGGCCGTGCTGTCTGGTACCAGGGGTCACAGTCTCAGAATAAGGGTGGGCCATTCGGGAGGCTTTATTCACCCAGTGGCTGCAGATTCCAGAGGCTCAGTGCCTGAGGATATCCAAGATGGAAATCAATAGATTTCCTGCATATTAAAGAAATCCGGAGACGTGGGGTCTATGCGGGAAGATCAGCCATCGTTTCTCTGAACCCCAGAACAGGCAGGAGGGGCTGAGGACTGTGCTGCTTTCACTTCCACAGCCCTGTGTCGCGTGTGTGCTGACGGACCCTGCTGTTTTCCAATACGTCGCTTTGCCCTGGGTCAGTCTCTCGGCTCTAAGACACCACCGCCCCATGGTCAGTGATTCACCGTTCATCCCAGGCCAGGTTACAGGGTGCTCGGGGGGACTGGTCATCTGCTCAGGCTTGGGGCTGGCTGTACACGGACTGGGCAGTGTGTACAGACAGAGTGGGCTACCGTCTGCCATAGCAGAGAGGAATCCAGTCCAGACACTGGGCTGCCCCTGGCTGTCAGCCTTCTCATTCAGCCACACCCAGTCAACGTTCAATAAATAACTCGATACTGCCGACGGCTAGCTCCGAGGGACCGTTTAATTCCTGTCGGAAAAATACCTGTCGTTCGTATCTGCACTGTTGGCCTCAGAGATACCACATTGTGACACACCCTCCCACACCAGGGACAGAATGGTTGGACACATAGTGAAGCTCTCTCCACACTGCCCCGCCACACCCTGACGGGACACAGACAGCATGGTGAAACACTGAACAATGCTGCCTCTTGACTCTCCCATCAGGGGCATTCGAGGTGAGATAGAAAGCTGGCCTCTTCTCTCATCCCCCCACATCCTGCCAGGATCTCTCCTCCCATCCCCCCCCCCACATCCTGCTGGGATCTATCCTCCCATTCCCCCCCACCACCACATCCTGCTGGGATGTCTCCTCCCATCCCCTCACAGCCTGCTGGGATCTCTGCCCTTCCAGGACAGAAGCCCGTCACAGGGCTGATGAATTCGGCGGCTTCCTTTACTGAGCGTGGGTCCTGGACTGCCAAGGGCACCATTCAGCACCCTGAGAGCCCTCCTCAGTGTCGGCTGGGAGCCCGTTCCAACTTCTGCCCAGCAGAGACTGACACCCCACACCCCACCCTCCCTGAGTCACACCAGCAGACCCAATGCTTCACAGAGTCAGAAAGCACAGAAACAGGCCCTTTGGCCCATCGTGTCCATACTGACCAGCAGGTACCCACTGATCCAGTTTACCAGCTCTTGGCCACAGTTTTCTGTCAGAAAAATAAATGTCGTTTGTATCTGCACTGTCAGCCTTGGAGGTACCACATTGTGACACACCCTCCCACACCAGGGACAACATGGTTGGACACAGAGTGAAGCTCTCTCCACACTGCCCCATCACACCCTGACAGGACACAGACAGCATGGTTGTGGGGGGATGGGAGAAGACATCCCAGCAGGATGTGGGAGGGATGGGAGGAGATCCCACAGATACCTTGGTGATTCAGCTGCTCGTCTCGATGCTCCTCCCCCTCAGGCAGTGCGTCGGATTCCAACCGCCCTGTGGGTGGAGAAACCTCCTCAGATCCCCTCGAACCCTCTTCACCTGAGGGTTTTGTCCACCCTACCTTTGTCCCTCATAATTCTGTACATCTGTCTGGTTCCCCCACCCCACCCCTCCCCCCTCCTCAGCCAGGGGAAACAAACCCAGCCTGCCCAATTTCTCTGCACAACAAACACTCTGCCCCAGCCCACACCCAGTGCACCTCCTCCCCACCCTCTCCAGTGCAATCACAAGGCAACCAGCCTCGCACAGTCCTCCAGCTGTAGCCCACTAGTGTTTTACAGAGTCCTACCATAACCTCCCTGTATTCTCCGTCCTGCTTGATCAAAGCAAGAAAGCCACATTTCTCCTTCACCTCTTTATCTACCTGTATTGCCACCTTCAGGTACCCCAAGGTCCCTCTGTTCAATACTGCCCAGGACACTGTGTCTGTCCAAACTTTATTTGACTTCCCAAAAATGCATCACCTCACACTTATCGGGATTAAATTGCACGGTCAGTTGTTCTGCCTGTTTTACCAATTTGGTAAATTGGTTTATTATTGTCACTTGTAACGAGGTACAGTTGAAAACTTGTCTTGCAAACGGATCGTACAGGTCAATTCATTACACAGTGCGTTGCGTTCGTACAGGGTAAAACAATACAGAATGCAGAGTAAATTGTCACAGAAACTGATCAGTATCATTCTGTAACCTAGGGTTATAATTCTCGCTATCAACAACCCCATTAATTTTGGTGTTATCTGCAAGTTTACTAGTCGTACCTCTTGCATTCCTATCCAAATCATGAATGTATGTGACAACAGAGAGGTCCCGGCACCAGTCCCTGCAGTACACTGTGGGCACAGGCTTCCAATTGCAGAAACAGCCGTGCCCCACCATTCCCAGCCCCTGGGTTATCCGGTGTCTCTCCTGGAAATAATCCAGCTCCATCTGAGTTAATCCAGCGCAGCTCCCCACCCGCGGAAGAATCTATTTCTGTTTTCCTGATGACGTGAGACTGAGTATGGGCGTGGAAGCCTTACCTTGCCGCTGGCGGTAACCCTGGAGGCATTCTGTGGGGTCCTGAGGGTGCAGCAGAGCTTTGTCAATGCTCTGGATTAGGGAGGAGTTTGTAGCTAAACATCAGCCTGTGCAGATGTTCCTCCCAATCCCACAACAACAGGTCAGGTTCAGACAATGCAGCTTGGTCAGCAATTCCCAAGGCCAAAGCTGGGATAGCGGCTTCCCTCCCAGTCCCCGTCAGCTGCCAGTAAACCACATCACCAGCCCAGCAGGGCTCGTCCAACCCCTGCGGCTCACAGCTGAGGCATGGAGGGGCCCGGCGAGGGGAGAGAGGTGTGGAGAGTCTGGACTGCAGTGTGCAAGTGGAGGTGGTCTCCATGCAGTGGGAGCCCAGAGGGGGTGCAGGGTGTAGTTTTGTAGCAGAGATTCCCCCGGAGCTCGGGAACGTGGGCGAGCTGAGGAGGGGCCCAGGATGAGAGCAAGCCCACCGCATGGGTCTGTAGCTGGGCCACTCTCAGCCCCTCGAACCTGTCCCCTGGGGGCAGGAGGAGGCCGTTCGGCCCTGCAGACCTGCCCCACAGCCCATTCAGTCGGGTTTACTCTGCCTCTAACCCCCGGTTACAAACCTTTGGTCTGTAATCCGTACTGTGCTGACCCATTAACTTCCCCTCCCGTTGTGGGAGGCCCAGAGCCCCAGCTGGGACAGGACGTCCCAGCTCCACGCCCACCTGGTGTGTGGAGTGGATTGCTGCTCCTGCCAACCTGTCTCTGGGCCCTGCCCTGAGCTCCCAGCAGAGGGAGCAGTCTCTTTGTCATCAAACCCCTCAAACACACCAACCATCTCCTCCCAGCCTCAGACCCAGCCAGCTCCCACAGTCGGACAGTCAGCCCTCTGAACCTCACTGAGCTTCACCGATTGACCCATGGCCGCAGGGACGGCCTCAGCCTGCCCACACCACACCCGTTCCCTTCCAGTGTCCTGCTGCAGACCTGGAGCTCCCTGCTGTGTCTTTCCCCACTCCCCTTCTACACCTTACCCCTCTGACCGCTTCCCACTACTCAGACCGCCTGTGGCCCAGACTGTCAGGGTGTCAGACGGCCCTGTCACTGATCATCCTTTCCACCGATATCAATGGAGCAGTTTCACTCAGTGAAAGTACTAGAACATAGAACATAGAACACTACAGCACAGTACAGGCCCTTCGGCCCACAATGTTGTGCTGACATTTTATCCTACTCTGAGATCTATCTAACCCTTCCCTCCCACATAGCCCCCCCATTTCTCTATCATTCATGCGTCTATCTAAGAGTTTCTTAAATGTCCCTAATGTATCTGCCCCCACAACCTCTGCTGGCAGTGCGTTCCATGTACCCACCACTCTGTGTGTAAATAAAACTTACCCCTGACATCCCCCTTATACCTTCCTCCAATCACCTTAAAATTATGCCCCCTCGTGTTAGCCATTGTCGCCCTGGGAAAAAGTCTCTGACTGTCCACTCGATCTATGCCTTTTATTATCTTGTACATCTCTAAAAGCACATACCACCAGGCTCAAGGACAGCTTCTACCCCGCTGTTATAAGACTATTGAACGGTAAGATGGATTCTTGACCTCACAATCTACCTCGTTATGGCCTTGCCCCTTATTGTCTGCCTGCACTGCACTTTCTCTGTAATTGTAACACTTTATTCTGCATTCTGTTGTTGTTTCCCCTTGTACTACCTCGATGCACTGATGTGATGAAATGATCTGTACGGATGGCATGCAGAACAAAGTTTTTCACTGGACCTCGGTACGTGTGACAACAATAAACCAATTTACCAATTTTCACTCCTGCTGACCTTCATGGGCACTGAGACAAGTTACCCCACCTTAACCTCCCTCCCAGCTGCCCGGCCCCCTACCCCAGCTGCCGTTCCATTCCCCACCTACCCCCCGGACCACCTCCGCAGTTCCTGGTGCCCTGTTACACTGTAATGGAGAAGGAAGGCAGAGGGACGTACTGTACACCATGTCACATCCAGCCTGAGGGGCACATCCCCTCAGTGGGACCCCAAGACAGGACATCGTCAGCCCCTCTCCCAGAGGGGGCACACCCCACTCCTCAACACCAACCCCCTCTACTTCCCGGATAAGGAGCAACGTAAATATCTCTCACTGCGCTCCCCGCATTACCCCTTCCCCAGTCCCTCCACAGTCCTGGTGCATCGTCGGAGGGGCCAACGCCAACGGAACACCACCCACCCTCCCCACCACGGCCCCTGACCCAGCCCTCACACCTTAGGTCAGCACAGGGGGGTGGGGGCAGGCAGATACAAGGTGCACCCAGCCCACTCAACACAGTCTGCTCTAACACTCTGTGGGGGTGGTGTGGGGTGGGTGTGTAGCAGAGGGGTGGTGGGGTAGGGTGGGAATGGTGGGGAGGGATCAGGATGGAGGGGGTGTGAGGAGGGGTGGGGATGTAGGGAGAGGGGTGTGTGAAGGGGAGGGGTGGGGGTGAATGTGAGAAGAGGTGGGTGTGAGAGGGGAGGGGTTAGGGTTGTGGGGTGAGGTGGGGGTGGCGTGAAGGGAAGGGATGGGTGTGAAGGGAGTGGGGATGGTGGGGGGTGGGGGTGGGTGAAGCGAGGGCTGGAGGTGCAGGTGGGGGGTGGGTACAAAAGGGGTGGGGATGAGGGGTGGGTCTGAAGGGGTGGCGGGGTGGGTGGGTGTGGGTGAAGAGGAGGGGTGGGGGTGAAGGAGAGCAATGGGATGGGGTGGGGTTGGGTGCATGGGGTGAAGAAGAGGGGTGGGGGTGAGGGGTGCAGCAGGGGTTGGGGGTGAGGGGGGTGCATGGGGTGAAGAAGAGGGGTGGGGGTGAGGGGTGCAGCTGGGGGAGTGGGAGGTTCACCCGAACTCTCGCCCGTCGGGAGGGGCTGCCAGCAGCTGTGGGCTGGGCTGAAACCGGCAGCGGCCGAGCCAGCTGTGGGACGAGAGGTGAGCACAGCTGGAGCTGCTCCCCCTGCCGCTCCTGCACAGCTGGAGAGCCGGGCCCCCAGACACACCCCCGGTACCAGTCCGAAGGCCGACGGCGGCAACACGGCCCATAACCCACTGGGTGCAGTCCCGGCGCGTGCTGGGGTGCGCTGAGCATCCACCAGCTCTCCCCACCTCTGTCTGTCAGGGTGATGGCTCCATCTGCTCCATTCAGGGACAACCGTTCACCTCCCACCTCCTGACCAGCGGGATCCCCAGATTTCATGCCATGGTGTCCGGACCTTCCCACCGACCCCTGCTGCCGGTATTTCATTTCCTCTTTGCTTCCTTCCGCAGGCGGTCACGCAGGACTCGCCCCCGCTACTGTTCTCGGCTCTGCCGTGCCTGCTGATCACTCCCAGGCACCATGTCGCTCTCTGGTACGTATCACCTGTCCTCGCAAAGTCCTCGCTCCTCGGGGACTGCACGGCACTCCAGCTGGGCCCTGCACTCATCACCCGCTGCTGGGACTTACAGAGACACTTCTGGAACACGTTGTGTGTCGCGTGGTGTAGACCGTAACAGAGCTGATGTATCCGGTGACCTTCCGCCACAACGTTAATTGGGCTCTGAGACTTTCACATCCATAGCCCTCGACAGTGTCCTGTATATACTGTCCACAATCTGCAACGCTGACCATACTCCTCTACATCGGTGAGACCCGACACAGATTGGGTGACCGTTCCGTCCAGCACCCTCACTCCGTCCGCCGCAACAGCCAGGACCTCCCGGTGGCCACCCACTTCAGTTCCACATCCCACTCCCACACTGACGTGTCTGTCCACGGCCCCCTCTGCTGCCACGTTGAGGCCAGGCGCAGGTTGGAGGAACAACACCTCACATTCCATTGGTAGCCTCTGACCTGACGGCCTCAACATCGATTTCTCTAACTTCCGGTAACCCGTCCCCTCTGTTCTCCCCTTTATCCCTCCTCCCCCCCTTCCCTGATTCCTGTGACCCCCTCCCCTCCCTCCCCATGACCTGCCCATCTATTCCCCACCTCCTTCCTTTATTCCATGCTCCACTGCCCTCTCCCACCGGAGTCCTCCTCCTCTACCCCTTGGTCTCTCCTGTCCATCACCTCTCAGCTTCTTACATCTCCCCCCTCCCCCACCCTCCTACCTTCCCCCCTCTCACCTGGACTCACCTGTCCCCTGCCTGCGTGTGCTCCTCCTCCCTCCCCCCACCTTCTTATTCTGCCTTCTGCCCTCTTCCTTTCCAGTCCTGATGAAGGGTCTCGGCCCGAAACATCGACTGTTTATTTCCCTCCAGGGATGCTGCCTGACCTGCTGAGTTCCTTCTGCACTTTGTGTGCGTTGCTCCAGATTCCAGCACGGGCAGAACCTCCTGTGTGACCATACTGTGAAATACCCATGGTGCCCAACAGGGTTTGTGATCTGTGCAGCCCGAATCCTAACCATAGTGTAATAGGGTTCTGAGGTCCACAGCCACATATCGCTGAATGTCCCGTTCCAAGCTATGTAAATCCAGACCCCAGCATTATACTGCAACAAGTTTGTAACATCTGCGGCCTGCAACACCAGTCTGTGAGGAGGGCTCGCCCAACCCTGACAGCAACAGTCTTTGTGAGCTTCAGTCCCAATACCAACAATACTGTAACAGGTTGTAAAATTCACATCGCCCAATGTCATCTCCTTGCAGCTCCCATCGGGCAGAAGGTACAGAAGCCTGAAGTCCTCACAGCACGAGGTTCAGGAACAGCTACTTCCCTTCAACCATTCAGTTCTTGAACCAACCTACACAATTCTAATCACTACCTCAGTACAGCAACACGATGACCACTGTGCACTAAACTGGACCTTTTTTTTTGTTCTAAAGATTGTGTTTAATTTATGTTTTCATCGGGAATGCTGCTTATCTGATGCTCTGTGCCTGTGATGCTGCTGCAGGTAAGTGTTTCATTGCCCCTGTGCACACATGGACTTGTGCACATGACAATAATCTCAACTTTGACTTTGGATATCCTTTAGCAGTGTGTAATCTCCACAGATACTGCAACAGGGTTTGCAACACAGTCTGCTGTCACCAGGTCAATAACATATCCGGGTAACTACCGGATCGGGACATAGGAGAAGTTTGCACAATCAAACGTGGTCTTGGATCTGCTTGTCTGATCATGGGGGTGAAGGTCCACATTGTTCACTGCGTCTGATCTTCCTTTACTTCCAGCCTACAAGAAGAAGATGAAGGAACTCCCTCTCTTCAACATGCTCTGTTCCTGTTTCAACCCTGAGCCACGCAGTAGAACTCTCTACAAATTTGACGGTGAGCGCTGTGGGCAGTGCCTGTGCTGTGGGCGGTGTCTGCACTGTGGGTGGTGCCTGTGCTGTGGGCGGTGTCTGCACTAGGGGTGATGTCCGCACTGTGGGTACAGTGTGGATCTCTGGGCTGAAACAGGTTAACCAGCACTATTACCAGTGGGACGCTGGCTGTTGCACAGTAGATTTTCACTCCAAATGTGGACACTTGAAGTGATGCCTTACTTTTGGTGTAAATATCTCTCAGTCACTTATTGTCCAAGTAATGGCTGAGGTGGACGGGTGGTGTGGGTGGGAGCAGGACGTTGCGAAGAGACGTGGATTAAACAAGAGGGTAGGACTTTGGACCTGAGTACAACGAAATGTCAAAGCATCCACTTTGGATCTGAAAACAAACTGGATATTTCCAACATCGGGAGAGGGGAATGACTCTGGGGTTGGGCTCCGTGGTGGAGGGATTGCCCAGTCTGAGGAGACAGCTCCAGGAATGGCTGGATTGGGTCACTGGACCGAGGGCCCAGGAACAGAAGTGAGTGACCTTACAACCGTATAACCTCCTGGTCATATGCCATCTGTAACAAGGCTCCCAGCAGCAGACACTGAACCTCGGGTCGGATATAATGACCTTTGGGGTGTTCCTTGGTGAGGCTACACTGTTAGTTTGTACGATTGGGAAGAATCTGTGATACATTCAGAGCTGGCTCCTTCAGGAGGGAGCTCAGCAGAAACTTATCATTAGAGTAGTGGGAACGGAACATGGAACATAGAACAGCACAGGAACAGGCCCTTCGGCCCACCATGTCTGTGCTGACCATGATGCCAAATTAAACTAATCCCAACTGCCTGTAAATGGTCGGTATCCCTCCATTCCCCACTGAAATGCCACTATTGTACCTGCCTCCACCCCCACCCCTGGCAGCACATTCCAGGCACCCACCACTCTGTCTGAAAACAACTTGCCCTGCACATCTCCTTTAAACTTTCTCCCCCTCACCTTAGAACTATACCCTCTAGTATTTGACCTTTCTACCCTGTCTATGCCTCTCTAGAAAGAGACTCTGGCTGTCTAACTCTATCTATGCATCTTGTCATTTTATAAACCTCTATCAGGTCTCCCCTCAGCCTCTGCCGCTCCACAGAAAACAACCAAGTTTGTCCGACCCCCCCCTTCTAGCTCATGCCCCCTAATCCAGGCAACATCCTGATTAACCTCTTCTGCACCGTCTCCAAAGCCTCCACATCCTTCCTGTAATGGGACAACCAGAAAATGGAGACCTCTCGGCATAAAAGGTGGCGACGGGAGATACTAATGGATCTATTAGGACTGGTATTGGTATTGGTTTATTATTATCACTTGTACTGAGGTACAGTGAAAAACTTGTCTTACAAACCGATCGTACAGGTCAATTCATTACACAGTGCAGTTACATTGAGTTAGTACAGAGTGCATTGATGTAGTACAGGTAAAAACAATAACAGTACAGAGTAAAGTGTCACAGCTACAGAGAAAGTGCAGTGCAATAAGGTGCAAGGTCACAACAAGGTAGATCGTGAAGTCAGAGTCCATCTCATTGTATAAGGGAACCGTTCAATAGTCTTATCACAGTGGGGTAGAAGCTGTCCTTAAGTCTGGTGGTACGTGCCTGTATCTTCTACCCAATGGAAGAGGAGAAATTAGAGAATGGGGGTGGGGGTCTTTGATTATGCTGGCTGCTACACCGAGACAGTGAGAGGTAACGACAAGTGTCCAAGGAGGGGAGGCTGGTGTCCGTGATGCGCTGGGCTGTGTCCACAACTCTCTGTGGTTTCTTGCAGTCCTAGGCAGAGCAGTTGCCGTACCAAGCCGTGATACATCCAGATAGGTGCATCGGTAAAAGTTGGTGAGAGTCAAAGGGGACAAACCAAATTTCTTTAGCCTCCTGAGGAAGCAGGACTGGGATGAAAGGGTACTTGTTTGGAAGCTGGTTTGGGACCTTGGGTGATGTACTGTGGGACAGGATGGAGGGAGCGAACTGCTTGATGTTGCACACTAACAGCTGACCATGGGGGTCCCTGTGCTTGCAGACCCAGCTGACCAGAACTGGTGCTTTATCTCTGACATGGAGGTGAAGGAGTTGAACAAGCGGGCATCTGGCCTCTCCTTTGAGGTCATACTGAAGCCGCCATCCTTTGAAGGGGTCCCAGAATTCCACACAGCACTCCCAAAAAAGCGGGATCCATCCCTGGAGGAGATCCAGAAAAAACTGGAGGCAGCTGAAGAAAGGAGGAAGGTATGGTCCCAGAAACATGGAACAGTCAGCAGGGATCCCAGGGACACTGACTGGGGACTGGACATGGACTGGGGACTGGGGGAGACAACCAGACACTGACTGGAGTCTGGGGGAGACACCTGGACACTGACCGGGGTCTGGGGGAGACACTTGGACATGGACCAGGGTCTGGGGGAGACACTGACTGGGGTCTGGGGGAGACCCCTGGACATCTCGGTCGGGGGACATCCCGGTCCTGTCTTGGGTTGTATCAGGACCTGGCTGCCATCAGTCCCTGGATCGAAGGTCGAACACTCTCTCCCATTGCTAACGCCCTGTGCCCTTCCAGTGTCAGGAGGCTGAGTTACTGAAACATCTGGCTGGGAAGAGGGAGCACGAGAGGGAGGTGATCCAGAAAGCCATTGAGGAAAACAACAACTTCATCAGGATGGCCAAGGAGAAACTGGAGCAGAAGAACGAGATCCAGAAGGAGAACAGAGAGGCTCACCTGGCAGCCATGCTGGAGCGTCTCCAGGAGAAGGTGAGATGTCCCTGCTCCGCGTTCCCACCCGGATTCAGGATAGCCATTCCCTTTCATGTCTCTGCCCCACATCCCCTTCCCTTCTCCTCCAGAGGAACCTGTCTGGAACACATTTGAATATTCAGCTGGGGAGTGAGACGGTGGCAGGATCAGGAAGCCTCCCCCCCCATGCTTGGGGTGAACAAGCTCTGATATTGGCCCATTGACCCTCCCAGTGGAGGGTTTCTGCAGAGGCCAGGTTCCCTGGAGTGTCCAGGAGCAAGACGGCTGCGGACCATAACTGTCCACGGAGCTGCAGAGCGTGCGTTGTGTGGGACCAACGTTGTGGGACGGTTGAGGGAGCCCCGGCTATTCCGTAGGAAGCTCCATGATACCGTCCCTAATGATGCCAATGAACTGGTGATCTTAAAAGAATTCAGGATGGTGTGGGATGTAGGTTCATAGCCTTGGAAGTTAGGAGACTGAAAGTAGATTGGGGGGTCTGCAGAGACTATCTAACGATGGGATTGTGTGACAAGACAATGTAGAGGGGTGGCTTTATTCTGTATCTAACCTGTGATCTGGGAGTGTGTGATGGGCTGGTGCGGAGGGAGCTTAACTTATGTGTCTGACCCCAGGAGTGTGTGATGGGACGGTGTAGAGGGAGATTCACTCTGTGTCTGACTCCAGGAGTGCGTGATGGGATGGTGTAGAGGGAGATTCACTCTGTGTCTAACCCTGGAAGTGTGTGATGGGACAGTGCAGAGGGAGCTTCACCCTGTGTCTGACCCGTACCATCCCTGCCCTGGGTGACTAACAACACTTCTAATAGCTGGTTATTTTATTCCAGGACAGGCGTGCAGAGGAGGTCCGAAAAAATAAAAGTCTTAGAGCCAACGCAGAACGATAGAGGAACCTGGATTTGGGGCGACTCCACTCCAAGCTTCTCATTGAGGGTTTATTTGTAAATATTTATTCAGAACAATATAGGCAGCCAGTTAGAGAGAGAAATAACAGTGACTCTCAGCTGGGCATGTGCAAACAAACGTAAAGTCAACCTCTCATGCAGTTCAGTCTGCTGCTTGGTCTTGGCCCAGTTTGATCCAGTTCTGGCCTGGCCTGGTCCAGTATTGGTCCAGTTTGGTCCAGTATTGACCTAGTTTGGCCCAGTCTATCCTGTTTTGTCCCCCTCTGGTCTGGCGTGCTCTTGGCACAGTCTGATCTCTGATTTGTGATCAACACTGCAGCAAGGATTAAAACATTTTTTTTTAGTTCATTCCTGCAACAAGTTTCCATCCTACAGGAGGTAACCCGAGCTACGGAAAGCACAAACCTGCCCCACCTTCCCAGCTGTGCTGCCAGAGCTACGGCCCATGTGTGAATCAGCTCTTCCCCCATCGGCACCCTCACTTTGTACCCATGTCGCTCTCTCCAACCTGTGGTAATAGTTCAGAGCTGACCTCAGTCTCTCGCTCTCCCTCACAGACCAACTCAGTGCTCCCCACTCTGCACCGCTGCCGGTCCCAGGAGCTCCCTTCCCGAGCTCATCCCACCCACCCTTCCCAAAGCCGCAGGGGCTGGGAACCTGAAACTGAACCCTGGAGTGTTGGCTCTGCTCCTCTCTCTGCAGACGCTGCCTGGCCCGCTGAGTGTTTGCACCTGTCACTGGGGAAACACACCAAACTGCAGGTGCTGAGGTGTGACACAGAAAATGTTGGAAGTACTCAGCTGGTCGAGCAGCACCTGTGGAGAGAGAAACCGGTCGACAATCGGGGTCTGGGACCCTCCCTCAGAGGTAGGGGAAGGGTGTGGGTCTTCAGAGCCGAGCTGGGGGAGGCCGGAGATTGGTTAGGACAGAGCAGGTGATAAGGCATCAGTGCCGACCTTCCCCATTATCGTGGTCGTGTCCCTCGCTAACAGTCAGTGCTGATCCTTATCACCTGGTCTGTCTGATCCACTCTCTATGTGGTCTGTTGTCTCACACCTCGCTCCCCCCACCGGCTCTGCTCTGACACCCTGCACTCACCCCCGCGCCCCCCCCCCCCCGCCGTTCTGAGGAAGGGTCTCTGACCCCAAACGTTAACTCTTTCTCCTTCTGAGTTCTTGCAGCATTTGTTTTTGTTTCAGTGTTTCCAGCTGTGTTTTGCTTTTAGTAAGACTGGGGGAGTTTGTCCACACACACACACACACAGAGGCACAGGCGCACACACAGCACACAGGCACACACCACACACACACACAGATACACTTACACACACACCAATTCAATTTCACATACTGAGACAGACATTCAAAGGGGGGACGGTCCTGTGGTGACTAAGTTACTGGTGCTAATGGAAAGTGCCTAAGAGAATAAGAGACCTTTATTAGTCACATGTACATCGAAACACACAGTGAAATGCAACTTTTGCGTAGAGTGTTCGGGGGGCAGCCCGCAAGTGTCGCCACGCTTCCGGCACCAACATAGCACGCCCACAACGTCCTAACCCGTATGTCTTTGGAATGTGGGAGGAAACCAGAGCACCCGGAGGAAACCCACACAGACACGGGGAGAACGTACAAACTCCTTACAGACAGCGGCCGGAATTGAACCCAGGTCGCTGGCGCTGTAATAGCATTACGCTAACCACTACACTACCGTGCCCCTCTATTGGGCTTTCTGGGTACAACAAGACATAAATTTTTCCTCACAAGTTCCCAGATCGGCACTCACTGGTACAATAGAACTTTTATGTTTTCTTATGGATAGTTAATGTTTCATTTGCATGGTTTTGCCTTGGTGATGTGTGGTGTTTGGTACAGGTTTCAGTATTTTATGATGTCTTAAGGTATTCCCCCAGATCTACACCCTATACAGCCACATCCCTACACCCCACTGATACAACTACACACAAGCACAAAACCACACATACACACAAAAAAACGCACACACACCCTGAAGCACACACATACAGCCAATACAACCAGACACTAAGACACACACCACATAGTACACATCGTGTGGAGGAGTGCAGCACTGGTATAGACACCCCTCGTCTCACTTCTGCCCCACCAGTGACTGTTCACTGCTCAGTTCAGGAAAAACTAGGGATGGACAATAACCATCCACATTGCCTGTGACATTTATGTCTGCAAACAAATTTTTAAAAACTACCCAAATCGCACCTCAACAATGCTCACATATGTGCCTCCCACAAAGTGTACACAGAACACACTCACATTTAACACCACTCAAGAGATGTGTTTCAACAGTGTGACCCTCCCTCAGTCCCGCCCCACCCAGTGTGACCCTCCCTCAGTCCCGCTCCTTTGACATCCAGCAGTGGTTAGAGAGGCTTTACAAACAAGCAATCGGTGTGTTAGTGTAGGTGCTGAATCTCTCTCCATCTCATGCCTGTGCAAAACCGTTGTTTCATCTCAATAAAGTATTGTCTGGTGACCTGACCTCCAGCTCCGCACTGTCTTTCTGCTCCCTTCCGATGGCCATTAACAGGGGTGCTCCAGGACCTGGGGGGGGGGCGGGGGGGGGGGGGGGTGGTACGAGGGAGAGTGGACTACTGGGCCCAGTGCAGGGTCAGGAGGTCACTGGGCCTGGCGCAGGGTCGGGGGGGTCAGTGGTGTTACTGAGTGTAAATTGTTGTTCTGTGAGGTCACTGGGGTAATCAGGTCCCCTGCAGGCAGGTTTGCTCAGAGCCAATCAGAGCCTGAGTTGGGATCAGTGTGAGCAGTCCCGAGTGACACGATGGAGAGGGCAATGGGAGAAGGGGAGGGGTCACGTGGCGATGGTGGACATGGGTGTGAGGGGCGCTGGGACTGGTGGGGACACTGCGCTCATGCCTGGATGAGTGCAGTTCCAACAACTCATTATAGGAAGGATGTGGAAGCGTTGGAGAGGGTGCAGAGGAGATTTGCCAGGATGCTGCCTGGATTAGAGCGTATGGATTATGAGGAGAGACTAAGGGAGCTCGGGCTTTACTCTTTGGAGAGATGGAGGATGAGAGGAGACATGATAGAGGTGTACTAAATGTTAAGAGGAATAGATAGAGTGGACAGCCAGCGCCTCTTTCCCAGGGCACCAATGCTCAATACAAGAGGGCATGGCTTTAAAGTAATGGGTGGGAAGTTCAACGGAGATGTCAGAGGGAGGTTTTTCACCCAGAGAGTGGTTGGGGCGTGGAATGCGCTGCCTGGGGTGGTGGTGGAGGCTGATACGTTGGTCAAATTCAAGATATTACTAGATAAGCATATGGAGGAATTTAAAATAGAGGGATATGGGGGGAGGAAGGGGTTCGATAGTCTTAGGTGAGGTTTAAAGGTCGGCACGACATTGTGGGCCGAAGGGCCTGTATTGTGCTGCACTGTTCTATGTTCTGACTCTGGGGAGGTGTTGGCGGAGAACTGGGGCTGTTGGTGCAGGCTGAACCAGTGAAGGTTGCTGGGACGATGAGATGTTATGGGCTGCGGGCGGGGATCTGACACAGTCCGGCTGTCTGCTGCCCTCCCTCTGGGCCAGGGACGCTCCCCCCTCACCAACCCAGCCACCCCCCTCACAGGGCAGCTCAGCTGTGGTGCGTGGCGTGTCCCGATTACCCTCCGGCCATCATGGAGGCAGCGTGCAGTTACCAGCGGCTGGCCTCCCGGCACCGTTCCAGCTCCTCGAGTGATAACATCAATGTTCTTAGTCATTGCATCTTGAAGGTGGAAACATACTCATTCTGTCCCTGAGTGGGTGCGATGATGTCAGCAGTGAGGTGAGATACAGGCCATTAATAAGTGGGTCACCTCTATCCTGACACACTTTTTCACCACCAATTTTCTTTAGAGTCTTTCTTCCCTTGACTCTTGTTTTCCTGAGCGCGCCGATTTCCAGTACAATCGGGCCCGTGAGTCCTCTTCCCCACCATGTCACCAGACCAACGTCATCTGAGGGAAGGAAGTCAGCGGCAGAGCGTAAACCCCACGACGCAGGGAGACATTGCCTGGAGTTTTCCTTCTCTGCCCTGTGACTGAAACGGTGATGTGTTCCGTCACTCACCAGGTCACTGTGGTGTCCTGGGGGCTCAGCGTGGACTCTCAGCGTGGATGCTCAATACAAGAGGGCATGGCTTTAAAGTAATGGGTGGGAGGTTCCAGGGAGATATCAGAGGGAGGTTTTTCACCCAGAGAGTGGTTGGGGCATGGAATGCGCTGCCTGGGGTGGTGGTGGAGGCAGGTACATTGGTCAAATTCAAGAGATTACTAGATAGGCTTCTGGAGGAATTTAAAATAGAGGGATATGTGGGAGGAAGGGATGAGATAGTCAGGCGAGGTTTAAAGGTTGGCACATCATTGTGGGCCGAAGGGCCTGTATTGTGCTGTACTGTTCTATGATTCTATGATACCACACGCAGTCCACCTCGTTGTGCTGGGACAGCTCTGGTCCAAGCACAGTGTGACCAACTGCCACTGACATCAAGGCAAAATTTAATCGAGTGTGGCATCAAGGAGCCCTGGTAAAAGTGGTAAAGCTAAAGAAACTCGGCACGTCCTCGTCGACCCTCACCAACTTTTATCGATGCACCACAGAAAGCATCCTATCCGGATGCATCAATGGCTTGGTACGGCAACTGCTCTGCCTGGTACTGCAAGAAACTGCAGAGAGTTGTGGACACAGCCCGGTGCTTCACGGACACCAGCCTCCCCTCCTTGGACTCTGTCTACACTTCCCACTTCCTTGGTAAAGCAGCCAGCATAATCAAAGACCCCAACTGCCCTGGATATTCTCTCCCATTGGGCAGAAGATACAAAAGCCTGAAAGCACGTACCACCAGGCTCAAGGACAGCTTCTATCCCACCATTATAAGACTATTGAACAGACCTCTTGTACAATAAGATGGACTCTTGACCTCACAATCTACCTCATTATGACCCTGCACCTTATTGTCTGCCTGCACTGCACTTTCTCTGTAGCTGTTACATTTTATTCTGCATTCTGTTATTGTTTTAACCTGTACTACCTCAATGTACTGTGTAATCAAATGATCTGTATGGACGGCATGCAAAGCAAAGATTTTCGCTGTACCTCAGTACATGTTACAATAATAAACTAATTTACCAATTTAAAACTGATGTCAGTGGTCATCAAGTGGCTGCAGTCATACCTCACACAGAGGAAGGGGGGTGTGGGTGCTGGAGGTCGATCATCCCTGTCCCGGGACATCACTGCAGCAGTGCCTCACAGCAGTGTCCTGGGCCCAACCATCCTCAGCTGCTTCATCAGTGACCCTCCTTCCATCATGAGGTCAGACGTAGGGATGTTCACCGATGGTTGTGCAATGTTCAGTACCAGCCACACCTCCTCAGTCAGTGAAGCAGCCCATGCCTGCAGGCAGCAAGGCCTAGTTCACATTAGAGATCACAAGATCACAAGACCAAGATCACAAGACACAGACAAGAGCATGGGTTGTATAAGTGGATAAGTGGCAAGTAACACGTACCATTGAAGTGCCAGGCAACAGCCGTCTCTAACAAGAGGGAACCTAAACACGCACCCTTGACAATTAGCGGCATTACCATCGTCCCCAACTATCAACATCCTGGTGAACACCATTGACCAGAAACTCCACTGGATCAGCCACATAAATACCGTGACTACAAGTGCAGGGCAGGGGTCGGGTGTCCTGCAGTGAATGACTTTGGACAATCTAAAGCCACTTCACCACCTACAAGGCACGTGTCAGGAGTGTGATAGAACACTGACCACTTGCACCTCCAACATCTCTCTAAAAGCTCACAAAAATACGAGAAGATGGGAGCAGGAGTAGGGCACTGGGCCCCTCAAGCCTGCCCTGCCATTCAGTATGAACATGGTGATTTGGATGGCGATCAGGTGATTCTTTCTTATTTGTCCGTTTGTAGAGTGTGGGGGCATCAGTGGCCACGCCAGCACTTCCTGTCCCTCCCCCACTGCCCCGTCAAGAGTCAGCTAGACTGGTGGGTCAGGCCAGAGCAGGTAAGGTTCCATTAATGACCCAGCTGGGTTTTTATGACAAACCGTAAGTTCCATGGTCACTGTTGAGTGTATTTAAAAAACTCTACTTGAATTTAAATTCCCCAACTGCCACAGGCACAAGAGAGAGGGCAGAGAGAGAGCGAGGGTTCTCCAGCTCTCCTCCCTTCTGAGAGAGAACCCTCGCTCTCTCTCTGCCCTCCCACGCTCATCTGTCCCTTTCATCTTCTCCTGACTGGTGGCTGAGAGGTGACCTGATCAAGGTACATAAAACTATGAGAGGCATAGACAAGTTAGATAGTCTTTTTCTCAGGGTGGAAATGTCAAATACAACAGGGCAGAGGTTTAAGCTGAGAGAGGGGAAGTTTAAAGGAGATTTACGAGGCAGGTTTTTACACCCAGAGTGGTGGGTGCCTGGAACAGCTGCCGGGGGAGGAGGTGGAGGCAGTTAGACAGACAGAAATGAACAGTCAGGGAACGGAGGGATGTGGACCACGTGCAGGCTGATAGGGTTAGTTTGGATTGGCCTCATGGTATTGCACTGGTGTTGGTTTATTATTGTCACTTGTACCGAGGTACAGTGAAACACTTGTCTTGTTGAAACTTGTGAAAAAAGGTTACAACAAGGTAGATCGTGAGGTCAGAGTCCATCTCATCGTATAAGGGAACCGTTCAATAGTCTTATCACAGTGGGGTAGAAGCTGTCCTTGAGCCTGGTGGTACGTGCCCTCAGGCTCCTGTATCTTCTACCCGATGGAAGAGGAGAGAAGAGAGAATGTCCTGGGTGGGTGGGGTCTTTGATTATGCTGGCTGCTTCGCCAAGACAACGAGAGGTAAAGACAGAGTCCAAGGAGGGGAGGCTGGTGTCCCTGAGGTGCTGGGCTGTGTCCACAACTCCCTGCAGTTTCTTGTGGTCACGGGCAGAGCAGTTGCCGTACCAAGCCGTGATACATCGGGGTAGGATGCTTTCTATGGTGCATCGATAAAAGTTGGTGAGTGTCAGCACAGACATGTTGGGCCGAAGGTCCTGTTCCTGGGCTGTGCTGTTTGATGTCTTGGGATTTAACCATAGAACCATCGAACAATGCGGCGCAATACAGGCCCTTCAGCCCACCATGTTGTGCCGCCCTTCAAACCACACCTAAGACTATCTAAGCCCTTCCTCCCACATATCCCTCTATCTTAAATTCCTCCATATGCTCATCTATATTTGAACTTATCTTAATTGAACTCACATCTGTAAAGCAATGGTCGGGAACTTTGGGTGCAGGCCCAGTTGTTCAATCACTGCACTGCCTTACCCCTAGTGTTCACATACACCAAGTGGGACACCTGAAAATGACCTTCTCCTGATGTACCGGGGCATCTCCCCCGAAACAGGACAATCCCACTGGAAACTATTCACATGGAACTACACACACCTCAAAACAACCGAGGATGTTGTCCCGCACGACCTTCACTGCACCAGCTCTTTAGATGCTGCTCCCTGCTCTGGCAAACACACTCACCAAAACACCCCTCTGATCACAACAGCCCAACTCAGTCACACACCACCCACCCAGTCACACCCCCACCACACCCCAGTCACACACTATCCCAACTCAGTCACACAACACCCCACCCAGTCACACCCCCACCACACCCCAGTCACACACAACACCCACCCAGTCACACCCCCACCACACCCCAGTTACAACCCCAGCTCTAACCCCATCACAACACTTCTCTAAGCCTAAACCCAGAATTGGGGCCTCGCCCTTGCTCCCACACCATCAGCACACCTTGTTGGACGATCTGTTGGACAGGATCAAAGAGGCTGCAGAGGGTTGCAGTCTCAGCCAGAGCCCGAAGACCCACACTCAACGATTCAGAAACAGCTTCTTCCCCTCTGCCACCAGATTTCTTAACAGTCCATGAACACTACGTGGTTATTCCTTCCTTTTTGCACTATTTATTTATTTTGTAATTTATAGATTTCACGCCTTTGCACTGTACTGCTGCCGCAAAACAACACACTTCCACGTCGTAAGGCAGTGATAATAAACCTGATTCCGATTGCTGCATACTGGCTACGTAAGTTTCCCAGATTTCAAAGGAGGAATCCCCTGCCCTGTGTACCTGTTAGCTCAGTTGCCGTCAGTATTTGGAATTCCCCGCTGCCTTGGCTGGCATTTGTGGTCACACATCTGCCAGCGGATTTGCTCTTCAACCTCTGTTGAAGAGACTGTTGGAAGTCTCTAGCATCTTCCCAGCTCTCCAATGGACCTTAGTTGTTCCAATTTATACATTGTTAACGATCTTCTATCACCACACCCTCCTCATAGCTCTGACTGTTTCTTTAAGGACTGTTGAGATGAGTGGTGTCAATGACTGGACCAACAGCCGGAGTACTGGACCATTGGTTTCAGATCCCACCTACAGTCATGGAATCATACAGTCACAGAGTAATACAGCACGGAAACAGGCTCTTCGGCCCAACCATGGTGCCCACCAAACTAGTTCCATTTGTCCACATTTGTCCCAAATCCCTCTAAACCCCTCCTATCCGTTTACTTATCCAAATGTCTATTAAATGCTGTTATTTTACCCGCCTCAACCACTTCCTCTGGCAGCTCTTTCCATTTACGCACCACCCTCTGAGTGAAGAAGACCTACCTACAGGAAAGATATCAATAAGCTTGAAAGAGTGCAGAGAAAATTTACACGGATGTTGCCAGGACTTGAGGACCTGAGTTACAGGGAATGGTTGAATTGGTTAGGACTTTATTCCCTGGAGTGCAGGAGAATGAGGGGAGAACTTATAGAAGTATACAAAATGACTAGGGGTATAGATAGGGTGAATGCATGTAGGCTTTTTCCCTTCAGGTTGGGTGAGACTAGAACTAGAGGTCATAGGTTTAGGGTGAAAGGTGAAATATTTAAGGGATATCTGAGGGGAAACTTCTTCACTCAGAGGGTGGTGCGAGTGTGGAACGAGCTGCCAGCAGAAATGGTGGATGTGGGTTCATTGTAACACTTAAGAGAAGTTTGGATAGGTACATGGATAGGAGGAGTTTGGAGGGCGGTGGTCCGGGTGCGGTAGATCAGACTAGGCAGAAGATCAGGCCAGCATGGACTAGATGGGCTGAAGGGCCTGTTTCTGTGCCGTAGTGCTCTATGACTCTAAGAAGTTGCCCTCAAGTCTCTTTAAATCTTTCCCTTCTCACCCTAAACTGAGCAGGTAGGAAACTTAAATTCAAATCATTAAATAAATCTGGAGTTTGAGAAAGGTGAGACTCCATAAATGCGACAATGAAACAGCTAGAATGTTAAAAATACACATCTGGTTCAATAATGTTGAAAGGTTTTAAATATTTCCAAAAATCACAGGTTATCCACAGGATCAGCAGTTTTATTGGATCACAGAGTAGTGATGGTTACCATAGTTACCCTGCTATAATGTTAGAAATCAGGCAGAAGGTTTGTAACAGAGGTGACCACTCCCTCACGCTGGGTCTGTCAGGTGGACAGGGAACAGTGTAGTCCCTCAGGGTCGGCCACGAGCAACAGTGCTCTCCACTTTCTCCACTGGTCACGGTGTGAAGCAGAGGGTCCACCTCACAGCTCGCGGTAACTGCCTGGTTTTCACCCTGAATGTACGAGCTTAAATACCCTGGTTCAAGGGTTCCCAGTCCGCCGGTATCCTAATTACCTCAACCCATAGATGAACCAATCACAAGCGATCAGGTACCTGACCAACTCCTCCTTGGGTGGGTCACGTGGTTGTGACCCTTCCCCATCTCTGTCTTCACTCAGGTGGTCTTGGTGTGTCCAGTGTGGACAACTCCTGTAATCCCACTCTGACAGCACCAACGTAATCCACTGGATAGTCAATTAAACCATTCACTCGCACTATTTCCAATCCAGTGAACTGCATTCAGTGCTCACAATGTGATCACCTCTACACTGGAGAAACCAAATTCAACTGGCCATCGCTTTGCAGAGTATCTGCAGTCAGTCCGTAGGAGTGGCCCTGAGCTTCCCTTGCTTTAATTCTCCATTCCACTGGGACCCCTCTGTCTATGGCGCCTGCACCTCCTATACCTCATCTCCCACCTAGGAATGATGTAGCCTTCTGGAATCTGGGCAGCACAGTGGCACAGGAAGTGAAGTCACTGCCTCACAGACCTATGTTCAATGCTGAGCTGACGTGTAGAGTTTACACGTTCTCACTGTGACAGTGTGGGTTCCCCTGGGTGCTCCAGTTTCCTCACATCCCAAAGACGTGGGTGTAGGTAACTGATGGCTGTAAATCACTCCTTATATAGTATAGTGAGTGAAAGAGTCAAAGGGCCTGTGAGAAAGAATATGTTGCAGGGCTACAGAGGAATGTGGAAGGTCATTGGAACTGACAGCATTGCTCTGCTGGGAACTGGCATAGTCCAATGGGCCAAATGGTCTTCTTCCATGTTGTGCCCTGGTCATCGTCAACGTGATGCTGCAAAGCTAGGTGGCAGTGTGGGCTGTGATGGAGGATGTAGAGAGGCCTCAAGAGATATGGACAAGCTGGCTGAGTGGGTGAGGATGTGGCTGGTGAAATATAATGTGGAAAAGTGTAAGGTGATCCACTGCTTTAAATGGTGAGAGATTGAAAGGTGTTGGTGCTCAGAAGGACCAATCACTGAGAGTTAACATGGGAGTTCAGCAAGTCATTAGGAAGGCAAACAGTACATTGGCCTTTGCTGGAAGAGGATTTGAGCACAAGAGTAGAGATATCTTTCCCTCAATGTCAACAGAACAAAAGACCTGGTCATTGACTTCAGGAAAGGGGGCGGTGTACATGCACCTGTCTACATCAATGGTGCTGAAGTCGAGAGGGTTGAGAATTTCAGGTTCCTGGGAGTGAACATCATCAACAGCCTGTCCTGGTCCAACTATATAGATGCCACGGCCAAGAAAGCTCACCAGTGCCTCTACTTCCTTGGGAGGCTACAGAAATTTGGCAACTTTTATCAATGCACCATAGAAAGCATTCTGCATTCTGTTATTATTCACACTGTAGGACCTCAATGCACCGTGTAATGAATTGACCTGTACGAACGGTATGCAAGACAAGTTCTTCACTGTACCTCGGTACATGTGACAATAATAAACCAATTTACCAAAGACATACTTGCAAGAGAGGAAATGCAGCAAAGGTTCAGTGGATTGGTGGGTTTGTCTATGAGGAGAGATTAAGCAGATTGGAATGATGCTCCCCAAGTTTAGAAGAATGAGAGGTGATCCATAGAAAGGTACAAAATTCATATGGAGCTCAACATTGTTGATGCAGGGATGATGCTTCCCATAACTGGGGTGTTGTGAACCAGGGGTCATAGTCTTAAAATAATGTGTTGGGCATTCTTTCCTCACCTGGACGCAGTGAATCTTTGGAATTTCTACCCAAGAGGGCTGTGGAGGATCAGTGTCTGAGTACATTCTCCAGGTTCAGGTTACCTCAGACAGCAGCAGTTTCACTGCTGAGAGTGCAATGCTCATTTTAAAAGGGAAGGTCCGATCCATTTTTCTTTCAGGATTAGGCAGTGTGTGTATTGCATGGGCACTTTAGGAGGGGCATATGAAATCAGGGCAGCATGTTCAAGCAGCAGATGGTCCTGCTGACTCACAGTTTGAGTGGCAGGGGTTTAAACCTGACCTTCAGTACTGTCTGTGTGGAGTTTGCACATTCTCCCTGTGGCCGTGTAGGTCTCCCTTGGGTGCATGGTGCTGGTGAGTTAACTGGCCACTGTAAAAGAGAGTAAGTTGGGGAGGTACAGGGTTTGGACTGATGGGATTAACCCTCTGAGGGTTGGCATGGACACAATGGGCCAAGTGGTCCTCTTCTTCTAAGTATAGGAATGTGGGCCAAGTGGTGGATTCTGCAGGTGGCACCTGGATTGTATTGAAGCACACATCTGTGAATTTTATCACAAATTTGTTCTTGCAACCTGGATACCCCAGGCTACAGGAAGTAATGTGTTCAGTGGACAAAGGAAATCACGATGCCTTGCTGTGAAATGGAGATACATGACCTTTCATTGCTCCTTTTTAACCTAGGTCCATCCCACAGGTGATCACTGCAAAGGATAAGTCTGCTGAGCCTTGACCTATCCTAATCTAAAATCTATGGACTTTGACTTGTCTCAGTTGATTTAACTCTGTCTTCACTGTTTCAAAATCTGTTTCTCTGCTTCCTTAACCACATTAACCATTTCGAGACACGCTGTGAGATGTGGTCCTCCCAGCTGCAGCTCCACTCCAGCGCAAATTCACCGTACCTTTCCACAGGCTCATCAGACCACAACATCAAGACCCCCACCATCCGGGCCGCGCTATCTTCTCTCAGCTACCATCGGGCAGGAAGTACAGAAGCCTGAAGTCCCACACCACCAGGTTCAGGAACAGCTACTTCCCTTCAACCATTCAGTTATTGAACCAACCGACACAACCCTAATCACTACAGTTTAGCAACACTGTGACCACTTTGATCACCTTGCACTAAAATGGACTTTGTCTATTATTTCTAATTGTGTTCTTTCTTGTAAGGGAGAGGAACCGTAGGGAGGGGAACTAGAGTGTTAGAGCAGATAGTGAGGTGGAGGAAGATAATGGACATGCGAGGACTGCAGGTATAGACAGAAAGAAAAGGTTTGTACGTGATGGAAGTGTTCTCAGGTGCATTTATTTCAATGCAAGGAGTATTGTAGGTAAGGCGGATGAGTTTAGGGCGTGGATTGGCACGTGGGATTACGATGTTATTGCTATTAGTGAGACATAGTTACAGGAGTGGCAGGACTGGCAGCTTCATGTTCCGGGCTTCCGTTGTTTCAGACGTGATAGAGGGGGAGGGATGAAAGGGGGAGGAGTGGCATTACTGGTCAGGGAACAGATCACGGCTGTGCGGAGACAGGACAACCCGGAGGGCTCGTCTACAGAGGCCATATGGGTGGAGCTGAGGAACAGGAAAGGTGTGACCACACTAATAGGGTTGTATTATAGACCACCCAATAGTCAGAGAGAATTGGAGGAACAAATCTGTAGTGAGATAGCAGACCGATGTAAGAAACAGAAAGTTGTGATAGTAGGGGATTTTAACTTTCCACATATTGACTGGGACTCCCACACTGTGAAAGGGTTGGATGGCTTGGAATTTGTCAAATGTGTTCAGGAAAGTTTTCTAAATCAATATATAGAGGTACCAACGAGAGAGAATGCAATACTTGATCTCCTATTAGGGAACTGGGCAGGTCAGGTGACAGAAGTATGTGTAGGTGAGCATTTTGGGTCCAGTGACCATAATGTCATTAGTTTCAAGTTAATTATGGATAAGGACAGGTCTGGTCCTTGGGTTGAGGTTCTAAATTGGAGAAAGGCCAAATTTGTGGAAATGAGAAAGGATCTCGGAAAAGTGGATTGGGATAAGTTGTTTTCTGGCAAGGATGTGCTCAGTAAGTGAAAGGCCTTCAGAGGCGAAATTTTGAGAGTGCAGAGTTTGCATGTTCCTGCCAGGATTAAAGGCAAAGTTAACAAGCATAGGGAACCTTGGTTTTCAAAAGATATTGGTGCTCTGGTTAAGAAAAAGAGAGAGGTGTATAGCAGGTATAGGCAACTAGAAACAAATGAGGTACTTGAAGAGTATAGAAAATGTAAGAAAATACTAAAAAAGGAAATCAGGAAGGCAAAAAGAAGACATGAGGTTGCTTTGGCAGATAATGTAAAGGTAAACCCAAAGGGTTTCTACAAGTATATGAAGAGTAAAAGGATATTAAGGGACAAAATTGGTCCCCTAGAAGATCAGAGTGGTTGTCTATGTGTGGGAGCCTCAGGAGATGGGGGAGTCTTAAACAGTTTTTTTGCATCAGTATTTACTCAGGAAACTGGCATCGTGGATATGGAAGGAAGGGAAACAAGCAATAGTGTCATGGAACATATAGAGATTAAAGAGCAGGAGGTGCTTGCTGCCTTACAGCAAATAAAGGTAGATAAATCCTTCAGGCCTGACAAGATATTTCCTCGGACCTTGAGAGAGACTAGTGTAGAAATTGCAGGGGCCCTGGCAGATATTTTTAAAATGTCCTTAGCCACGGGTGCGGTGCCGGAGGACTGGAGGGTAGCTCATGTTGTTCCGTTGTTTAAAAAAGGCTTTAAAAGTAAACCAGGTAATTACAGGCCAGTGAGCCTGACATCAGTAGTGGCTAAATTATTGGAAGGTACTCTGAGAGATCAGATATACAAGTATTTGGACAGCCAAGGGCTGATTAAGGATAGTCAGCATGGCTTTGTGCGTGGTAGATAGTGTTTAACGAATCTTGTAGAGTTTTTTGAGGAGGTTACCAAGAAAGTAGATGAAGGAAAGGCTGTGGATGTTGTCTACATGGACTTTAGTAAGGCCTTTGACAAGGTCCCACATGGGAGGTTAGTTCAGAAGGTTCAGACACTAGGTATCCATGGTAAGGTTGTAAACTGGATTTGAAATTGGCTGTGTGGGAGAAGACAGAGAGTGGTTGTGGATGGTTGTTTCTCAGACTGGAGGCCTGTGACTATATCAATGATCTAGATGATAATGTGGTAAATTGGATCAGCAAGTTTGCTGATGACACTAAGATTGGAGGCATAGTGGACAGCGAGGAAGGCTTTCAAAGCTTGCAGAGGGATCTGGACCACCTGGAAAAATGGGCCAGAAAATGGCAGATGGAATTTAATGCAGACAAGTGTGAGGTGTTGCATTTTGGAAGGACAAATCAAGGTAGGACATACACAGTAAATGGTAGGGCACTGAGGAGTGCGGAGGAACAAAGGGATCTGGGAGTTCAGATACATAATTCCCTGAAAGTGGCGTCACAGGTAGACAGGGTTGTAAAGAAGGCTTTTGGCATCCTGGCATTTATAAATCAAAGTATTGAGTACAGGAGTTGGGATGTTATGGTAAGGTTGTACAAGACATTGGTGAGGCCAAAATTGGAGTATTTTGTGCAGTTCTGGTCACCTAACTATTGGAAGGATGTCAGTAACATTGCAAGAGTGCAGAGAAGACTTACTAGAATGTTGCCGGTCTTCAGGAGTTGAGTTACAGGGAAAGATTGAACAGGTTAGGACTTTATTCCTTGGAGCGCAGAAGAATGAGGGGAGATTTGATAGAGGTTTACAAAATTATGAGGGGTATAGACAGAGTTAATGCGAGTAGGCTCTTCCCACCTGGATTAGGAGAGATAAGTACGAGAGGACATGGCTTTAGGGTGAAAGGGGAAAGGTTTAGGGGGAACTTCACTCAGAGAGTGGTGGGAGTATGGAACGGGCTGCCATCTGATGTAGTAAATGTGGGCTCACTCTTAAGCTTTAAGAATAAGTTGGATAGATACATGGACGGGAGAGGTCTGGAGGGTTATGGACTGAGTGCAGGGAAGTGGGACTAGCGGAATACCGTTTCGGCACAGACTAGAAGGGCCGAATGGCCTGTTTTCTGTGCTGTATTTTTCTATGGTTCTATGTAAGAATTATGTATAATTTATGTTTAATTTATGTTTTTGTGAATGCTGCTTATTTGATGCTCCGTGCCTGTGATGCTGCTGCAGGGAAGTTTTTCATTGCACCTGTGCACACATGGACTTGTGCATCTGACAATAAACTTGACTGACTTTGGCTCACTGCCTCACTCACATTTACTACAGTATCTCAGTGTCATGTCACATGTGCAACGCAACACCAGCCATCCTTTCACTTTCAGGTGACCTTTCAAAGAACACAAGAGTTCTGGTGAGCCTGGCATCTGACCATCCCTCGGGTCAGATTATCAAGGGCAGTTCCCTTCTAGAGGCAACAAACAAGGATGCAAATTTCTCAAAGAGAGAGAAGCTAACTATTTTCCATTATCTGACCTAATATCTGCTGGTGCATTACACCCAAGTAATGTCATTTGGTGGAGTAAAACTTCCATTTCTGATTGGGGGATATGTAATTAAGTTCACCGTTTCATCTTATTCAAGTGCTTTGGCAAAACCTGATTGTCCAAACAATATTTCCTTAACGCCTTGAACACCCAGAGGGTCCACTTTACTGTTGTATCCTTCAGCTGATTTCATTCCCACAAATACCACAATACATTGGACTTTTCTTCCATTTCAAATCCAAATGTGAACATTGTTGGACTGATAGATTCAGTTGAGGTTCAGTTTTGTTTAGACCTCAGGCGCTGTCTGTGTGGACTTCTCACACTCTCTCTGAGCCCGCACAGATTTCCTCTGGGTGCTCTGGCTTCCTTCCACATCACAAAGAGGGGCTGTTAGGTTAATTGGCTATTTAGTAATGACTCATAGTGCAGGTAAATATAAAGAACTAACGGGGGGGGGGTTGATTGGCACGTTAGGGAGAATAAATTTGCAATCCTCGGGGAAATAAGGAGAGGTGGAACGGGACTGATGGGATTGCTCCCTAGGAGCTGGCATGGACCCAGTGGGTTGAATGGCTTCCTTCCATGTTATTATAAGATCTGTTTTAGAAAAAGGCCTGAATCCACTCTGGAGCAACACACAAAGTGCTGGAGGAACTCAGCGGGTCGGGCAGCATCTGTGGAGGGAAATGGCCAGTATAAAGAGGTGGGCAAAGGGGTGGCGGGTGATTCCTCCCTTCAGTCACCCTCCCCATCTCCTTCCCTTGATTCCATGCCCCACCTTCCTCTCCTATCAGATTCCATCTTCTTCAGCCCTTTGTCACCTCCACCTATCACCTCCCAGCTTCTGACGCCATTCCCACTCTCCCCCCTCACCTGCCTCTCACCACCTCCCCCTCACCTGCCTCTCACCACCTCCCCCTCACCTGCCTCTCACCACCCCCCTCACCTGCCTCTCACCCCCCTCACCTGCCTCTCACCACCCCCCTCACCTGCCTCTCACCCCCCTCACCTGCCTCTCACCACCCCCCCCCTCACCTGCCTCTCACCCCCCTCACCTGCCTCTCACCCCCCTCACCTGCCTCTCACCACCTCCACTCACCTGCCTCTCACCCCCCCTCACCTGCCTCTCACCCCCCTCACCTGCCGCTCACTACCTCCCCCTCACCTGACTCTCACCACCTCCCCCTCACCTGCCTCTCACCCCCCCTCACCTGCCTCTCACCATCCCCCTCACCTGCCTCTCACTACCTCCCCCTCACCTGACTCTCACCACCTCCCCCTCACCTGCCTCTCACCATCTCCCCCTCACCTGCCTCTCACCCCCCTCACCTGCCTCTCACCATCCCCCTCACCTGCCTCTCACCCCCCCTCACCTGCCTCTCACCACCCCCCTCACCTGCCTCTCACCACCCCCCCCCACCTGCCTCTCACCACCACCCCTCACCTGCCTCACCCCCCCTCACCTGCCTCTCACCACCTCCCCCTCACCTGCCTCTCACCATCCCCCTCACCTGCCTCTCACCCCCCCTCACCTGCCTCTCACCACCTCCCCCTCACCTGCCTCTCACTCCCCCTCACCTGCCTCTCAGCCCCCCTCACCTGCCTCTCACCCCCCTCACCTGCCTCTCACCACCCTCACCTGCCTCTCACCCCCCCTCACCTGCCTCTCACCTCCCCTCACCTGCCTCTCACCCCCCTCACCTGCCTCTCACCCCCCCTCACCTGCCTCTCACCACCCCCCCTCACCTGCCTCTCACCCCCCTCACCTGCCTCTCACCACCTCCCCCTCACCTGCCTCTCACCCCCTCACCTGCCTCTCAACCCCCCTCACCTGCCTCTCACCACCTCCCCCTCACCTGCCTCTCACCCCCCTCACCTGCCTCTCACCACCACCCCTCACCTGCCTCTCACCCCCCCTCACCTGCCTCTCACCCCCCTCACCTGCCTCTCACCACCACCCCTCACCTGCCTCTCACCCCCCCTCACCTGCCTCTCACCCCCCTCACCTGCCTCTCACCACCTCCCCCTCACCTGCCTCTCACCCCCCCTCACCTGCCTCTCACCACCACCCCCTCACCTGCCTCTCACCCCCCCTCACCTGCCTCTCACCACCACCCCTCACCTGCCTCTCACCCCCCTCACCTGCCTCTCACCACCACCCCTCACCTGCCTCTCACCCCCCTCACCTGCCTCTCACCCCCCCTCACCTGCCTCTCACCACCACCCCTCACCTGCCTCTCACCCCCCCTCACCTGCCTCTCACCCCCCCTCACCTGCCTCTCACCACCTCCCCTCACCTGCCTCTCACCCCCCTCACCTGCCTCTCACCACCACCCCTCACCTGCCTCTCACCCCCCCTCACCTGCCTCTCACCCCCCTCACCTGCCTCTCACCACCTCCCCCTCACCTGCCTCTCACCACCTCCTCACCTGCCTCTCACCCCCCCCTCACCTGCCTCTCACCACCCCCCTCACCTGCCTCTCACCACCTCCCCCTCACCTGCTTCTCACCACCTCCCCCTCACCTGCCTCTCACCACCTCCCCTCACCTGCCTCTCACCCCCCCTCACCTGCCTCTCACCACCATCCCCCTCACCTGCCTCTCACCACCACCCCTCACCTGCCTCTCACCACCTCCCCCTCACCTGCCTCTCACCTCCCCCCCTCACCTGCCTCTCACCCCCCTCACCTGCCTCTCACCCCCCCCTCACCTGCCTCACCCCCCCTCACCTGCCTCTCACCACCTCCCCCTCACCTGCCTCTCACCACCTCCCTCACCTGCCTCTCACCACCCCCCCCACCTGCCTCTCACCACCTCCCCCTCACCTGCCTCTCACCACCCCCCCTCACCTGCCTCTCACCACCACCCCTCACCTGCCTCTCATCCCCCTCACCTGCCTCTCACCCCCCCCCTCACCTGGATCCACCTCTCACTCGCCAGCTCTTGCTCCACCCCTTCCCCCACCTCTTTATACCGGCCATCTCCCCTCTTCTTTTCCAGTCCCGAGGAAGGGTCTCGACCCGAAACATGAACTGTCCATCTCCCCCCACAGATGCTGCCTGACCCGCTGAGTTCCTCCAGCACTTTGTGTGTCTTGCTCCAGATTCCAGTATCTGCAGTCCCTCTTGTGAATCCACCGTGACTCTGCATAAGACCCCGAGGGATTAACTCTGTCAGGGTAGGAAAGTATTCACCATAACTTTCAAAGCTTCATCAAAAGTTTTCATAGTCTGGAGAGATACAGCACGGAAACAGGCCCTTCAACCTACCAAATCCATGCCAACCATCAACACCCATTTACACTAAACCTATATAATCCCATTTTATTCTCCTCACATTCCCATCACTTTCCCCCCACATTCTACCACTTACCTACGTGCTAGGGGACAATTGATAGTGGCCAATTAACCTACTGACTGGCAGATCTTTGGGGTGTGGGAGGAAACCGGAGCACCCGGGGGAAACCCACACAGTCGCAGGGAGAACATGCAAACTCGGCACAGACAGCGCCGGAGGTTGGGATTGAACCCGGGTCTCTGGAGCTGTGAGGCAGCGGCTCTGCCAGCTGCACCCCTGTGCCATAAAATCAAAATTTAGTCAGGTCAACAAATATCCTGAAGTGCAATCCAAGTTATTCAACAGGTGCCAACTTTTAATAATCTTGTGGTCATACGTTAATCCCATACGTTGATCTGCTGCTCCAGAGGCAGCCTCAGCCCAGGACACCCTGCTTGGCTCTGTTAGTGCTCCCACACAAGGAAATCCGGACATCCCGGTCAGTGTCCCACCAAGCGCCAGGTCTCCAGCTGCAGTCCCCGAGGTTCCTGCCACTGCTTGCTCTGGCCCTGCTTGCTCCTAAAGCTGTTGTATTTTTGCCAGAACATGACAGCCCACCCACATCAGGGCAGGCGATGGCTTGGTTCCCGATCACTTCTCCCAAGGCTATCTTAAGCCACCCTCCCCTCCCCACCCCACCCCACCCCACCCCATTACCATGTGCACCTTCCAACACCCCTACCAGTTTGGACTCTGTACCATGCTCATGTGTTTTTCTTGCTTGTTCACCCAGCTACCAGCTCTCCCAGGTACTGTCTGCTCCTTGCACAGTTGGTCATTTAACCCCTCGGCCTTCTCCCGCCCATCTGCGCTCTCTGTCTGTGGTCCCTTTGCACCTTGTAATTTGGTTATTAGGATGTGAACACCAGCCAGACAGCTCCGGCAACCCATGTACAATCCTGACCTTGGGTGCTGTCTGTGTGGAGTTTGTACGTTCTCCCTGTGACCGCGTGGGTTTCCCCCGGGTGCTCCGGTTTCCTCCCACATCCTAAAGACGTGCGGGTTGGAGGGGAGCGTTAACTGGCCACTATAAATTCCTTTAGTGCTGGTAAGTAGGAAAAACCCATGAGATGGTCGATGGTGTGTGAGGGAGAATAAGTTGTAGGGATACAGGGAAATAAGGAGAGGGGCTAATTTATTATTCGGACTTTATTCCTTGGAGCATAGGAGAATGAGGGGTGACTTTATAGAGGTGTATAAAATCATGAGGGCCAAGGTTAGGTTGAATGCGCACGGTCTTTTTCCCAGGGTTGGGGAATCAAGAACTAGAGGGCACAGGTTTAAGGGGAGAGGGGAGAGATTTAATCGGGACCTGAGGGCCAACTTTTTCACCCAGAGGGTTGTCCGTCTATGGAACGAGCTGCCAGAGGAAGTGGTTGAGGCAGGTACATTAACAACATTTAGAACATAGAACATAGAACAGTACAGCACAGAACAGGCCCTTCGGCCCACAATGTTGTGCCGACATAGCTATTCCCTCCTACCTACAGAATACCCATATCCCTCCATCTTCCTCTCATTCATGTGCCCATCCAAGCCCCTCTTAAAAGCCCCCAATGAATTTGCCTCCACCACCCTATCAGGCAACGCATTCCAGGCACCCACCACTCTCTCAGTAAAAAACGTACCCCTCAGATCTGTTCTGAACCTACCCCCTCTCACCTTAAGTGCATGCCCTCTGGTATTGGATCGTTCAATAATGGGAAATAGATATTGCTTGTCCACCCTATCTGTGCCCCTCATCATTTTATACACTTCCAACAGATCACGCCTCAGCCTCCGTCACTCCAGAGAAAAGAGCCTGAGTTTGTCCAGCCTCTGCTGATAGCACATGCCCTCTAATCCAGGCAGCATTCTGGTAAACCTCCTCTGCACCCTCTCTAAAGCCTCGACATCCTTCCTGTAGTGAGGTGACCAGAATTGCACGCAATACTTTAAATGCAGCCTAACCAGAGTTCTATAGAGATTTCTGAGCAAAATAGAGGGCTATGGGTAAGCCTAGTAATTTCTAGGGTAGGGACATGTTCGGCACAGCTTTGTGGGCCGAAGGGCCTGTATTGTGCTGTAGTTTTTTCTATGTTTCTATGCATTATAACTTCTTGACTCCTGTACTCAATACCACAAGCATTCCATAAGCCTTCTTAACCACCCTGTCTACCTGTGTAGCCACTTTCAATGAGTCATGGACTTGCACCTCAAGGTCTCTCTGCTCTTCAACACTATTAAGGGTCTTGCCCTTAAGAGTGTACTGCCTCTTGACATTAGTCCTACCAAGGTGCAACATCTCACATTTATCCGGGTTAAACTCCATCTGCCATTTCTCTGCCCACATCTGCAACTGATCTATATCACGCTGTATCCGTCGCCAGTCTTTTACACTATTCACAACTCCACCAATCTTGGTATCGTCTGCAAACTTACCAACCCACCCATCAACATACTCATCCAGGTCATTTATGTACATCACAAACAGCAGAGGTCCCAGCACAGATCCCTGCGGAACACCACTACTCACAGGCCTCCAGCCCAAATAAATCCCTTCAAGCACCACCCTCTGTCTTCTATGGGCAAGCCAGTTCTGGATCCACACAGCCAATTCTCCACTGACCCCATTCACCCGAACTTTCTTGATTAATGGATTATGTGGGACCTTGTCAAATGCCTTACTGAAGTCCATATAGATGACATCCACAGCTCTACCTTCGTCAGTCTCTCTCGTCACCCTGTCAAAAAACTCAACCAGGTTAGTAAGACACGACTTGCCCCACACAGAGCCATGCTGGCTTTCCCTAATCAAGCCATTGGATTCCAGATGTTTGTATATCCTATCTCGAAGAATTTTCTCCAGCAATTTCCCTACAACTGATGTGAGACTCACTGGTCTATAGTTCCCGGATTTTCCCTTGTTCCTTTCTTAAATAGAAGAACAACATCAGCCACTCGCCAGTCCTCCGGGACCCCACCCGTGGTCAAAGATACTGGTCAAGGCCCCAGCAATTTCCTCTCTCGCCTCCCTCAGTAACCTGGGGTATATCCCATCGGGCCCCGGGGACTTATCCACCTTAATACTTTTTAGGAGACCTAACGTTACCTCCTCCTTGACCTCTAAATGCCCTAACGTGTTTCCACCCTCAAGTTCCAATTTCTGTGTCCTGCATGTCCCTTTCCTGGGTAAATACTGAAGAGAAATACTCATTCAGAACCTCACCCACATCCTCTGCATCCAAACATAGATTCCCTGCTTTATTCTTAAGTGGTCCTACCCTTTCCCTCGTTATCCTCTTATTCCTGACGTAGGTATAGAATGCCTCTGGATTCTCCTTAATCCTACTTGCTAAGGACTTTTCATGGCCCCTCCTGGCTTTCCTAATTCCTTTCTTGAGTTCACTTCTAGCTTCTCTATAGTCCCCACGTGCTCTGTCTGATCCTAACTTCCGAAGCTCTACATACTTGTCCTTTTCCTTCTTGACTAAGTTCATCACTTCTCTGCACATCCAAGGTTCCCTTGTTTTCCCACTCATGTCCTTCCTTCTAATCAGGACACACCTATCCTGTACTCTGTGTATTTGATCTTTAAACACTTCCCACATGTTTGACGTGGACTTGCCAGCAAAAAGATGTTCCCAGTTTACTCTACCTAGTTCCTGCCTTATGCCTTCATAATTAGCCCTCTCCAATTTAAAACCCTCCCGCTAGCCCCATACCCATCCTTATCTATAGTTATCCTGAAAGTTAATGAGCTGTGGTCACTGTTCCCCAATTGCTCACCCACTGACAAGTGGGTCACCTGGCCAGGATCATTACCCAAAACCAGGTCCAGAATAGCCTCTCCCCTTGTTGGACTGTCAACATATTGATTTAAGAGCCCCTCCTGGATACACCTAACAAACTCTGCCCCATCTAACCCCCTTGCACTAAAAAGGTCCCAATCTATGTTTGGGAAGTTGAAGTCTCCCATGAGCACAACCCTGTGATTTTTACACATTTCCCTAATGTGTTTGCATATCCGTTCCTCAATGTCCCGGTGGCTGTTGGGAGGTCTATAGTACACCCCCAAGAGAGCGATTGCACCCTTCCTGTTCCTGAGTTCTACCCATATGGACTCTGTGTCCAGAGTGCAGCTGATATATTATCTCTAATTAGTATTGCAACTCCTCCCCCTCTTTTACCCCCCTCTCTATTCTTCCTAAAACTTCGAAACCCTGGTACATCGATCACCCATTCCTGTCCCTCCCTCAACCAAGTCTCTGTAATGGGCCACAACATCATAGTTCCATGTGCTGATCCATGCTCTAAGTTCATCACTCTTGCCCATAATACTCCGAGCATTAAAGTACAAACACTTCAAACCATTCGTCCCATCACATCTGTTATTAGGAATCTGCCTAATACGACATTCCCTGACATCAGCCCTCCTGCCCGTTCCCTCACTTACTGACCTGTTGTTCCAGTTCCCAGCCCCCTGTGAAGCTAGTTTAAACCTTCCCCAGTAGCATTAGCAAACCTCCCTGCCAGGATATTGGTTCCCCTCCAGTTCAGGTGCAACCGTCCCTCTTGTACAGGTCACCCCTACCCCAGAAAAGGTTCCAATGATCCAAGAACTTGAAACCTGCCCCCTGCACCATCTCCCCAGCCACTCATTTATCTGTGCAATCATCCTGTCCTTTCCTTCACTAGCCCGTGGCACCGGGAGTAATCCGGAGATTACAACCTTGGAGCTCCTGCTCTTCAGCCTCCTTGCTAAAAAAAACTTCGGAGGACTCGGGCTTCGGTTCGGAGGACTTCAGAGCAGCTAAGTGTTTTCTCTGTTTATCACTTTTATTAGGGTTTTTGGGTGTAAGGGTTAGTTTTTGTTAGGGTTTTTAGTGTAATGTTTAGATTTTTTAATAAGTTTTTTAAGTAGTCGAGTGGGGGCTGGAGTGCGCAGGCACGGCGCGGGCAGCTTAGAAAGGAAACAGCCTATAGAGCGGGCAGTGTCAGAGCGGGCCGCGGAGTGAGTGGCAGCAGAGTGTTCTGGGCTTTGGCTCAAGGGGCTTCGGCGTGAAGGGGCAAGGAGGGTAAGTAGCTGGTATGTAGGTAAAGGCAAGGTTTAGCTTTTGGTCATTATAGATTTGTAGGTGGGACTAACTAGGGAAAAAAAAGGTAGTCAGATGGAGGACATGGTGGTGTGCTGCAGCTGTTTGATGTGGGAACTCGTGGACCTTGCTGCGGTCCACGATGGCCACATCTGCAGTAAGTGCTTGAGGCTGGACGAACCTCGGCTCAGAGTTGATGAGCTGGAGTCGCAGCTACAATCACTGCGCAGCATAAGGGAGGGAGAGAGTTATGTAGACACGGTCCATCAGGTGACAGTCACCCCCCTTAGGGCAGGTACATCTGAGGTTCAGGAGGCAGATAGAATGGTGACTGTCAGGGGAGGGAAGAGGAGGAAGAAGTCAGGCAGGCAGACAGGACAGAGAGCCCCGGAGGCTGTTCCCCTCAGTAACAAGTTTTCTGCCTTGGAAGCTCTTGAGCGGGATGACCTGCAGGGGCCTAGCTGCAGTTATCAGGCCTCTGGCACTGGGGCTGGTACTGCTGCTCGGAAGAGAAGGGTGGGAAAGAGACATGCGGTAGTGATAGGGGACTCGATAGTCAGGGAAACAGACAGGAGGTTCTGTGGCAGTGAGCATGAATCCCAGATGGTATGTTGCCTCCCAGGTGCCAGGGTCCGGGATGTCACTGATCGGGTCCACAGAATTCTTGAGTGGGAGGGAGAGCAGCCAGAAGTTGTGGTCCATATTGGCACCAACGACATAGGTAGGAAGGGGGATGAGGTCCTGAAGAGTGAGTTCAGGGAGCTAGGTAGAAAATTGAGGAACAGGACCTCAAGGGTAGCAATCTCGGGATTGCTTCCAGTGCCACGTGATAGTGAAGGTAGGAATAGAAGGAGGTGGCAGATAAATGTGTGGCTGAGAAGTTGGTGCAGGAGGGAGGGTTTTAGATTTCTGGATCATTGGGATCTCTTCTCGGGAAGGTGGGACCTGTACAGAGAGGACGGGTTACACCCGAACCAGAAGGGGGCCAATATCCTTGCGGCGAGATTTGCTAATGTGGTACAGGAGGGTTTAAACTAGTTTGTGAGGGGGAAGGGAACCGGAGGAGTAGGTCAGAGGAAGAAGGGAATGGGGAAAAGTCAGATCAAACAGGTAGAGAGACTTTGGGGAAGGAGAAGCAGAATACAGGCTATAAAAGTAGTAAGGTAGATGGACTGAAGTGTGTTTACTTAAATGCAAGAAGTGTCAGGAATAAGGGGGATGAACTGAGGGCTTGGATAAGTATGGGGGACTCTGATATCGTGGCTATTACTGAGACGTGGCTGACGTCAGGAGAGGAGTGGATATTGAATATTCCTGGTTTTCGGTGTTTTAAGAGGGATAGGGAAGGGGGGAGAAGAGGTGGAGGGGTGGCGATACTGGTCAGGGACACTGTTACGGCTGTGGAAAAGATGGATGTTGTAGAAGGATCATCTCTAGAGTCCGTATGGGTGGAATTAAGGAACAAGAAAGGAGCAGTTACTCTACTAGGAGTATTCTATAGGCCCCCCGGTAGCAGTAGAGATATAGAGGAGCAGATTGGCAGGCAGTGTTTGGAGAGAAGCAAAAATAACAGGGTTGTTATAATGGGAGACTTCAACTTCCCAAATATAGACTGGAACCTGCTTAGTGCCAAAGGTTTAGATGGGACAGAATTTGTTAAATGTGTCCAGGAGGGATTCCTGACGCAGTATGTTGACAGGCCGACTAGAGGGAATGCCATGTTAGATCTAGTTTTAGGAAATGAACCGGGACAGGTGAAGGATCTATTGGTGGGTGAGCATTTGGGGGACAGTGACCATTGCTCCATAACCTTTAAAATTGTCATGGACAGGGACAGGTGCAGAGAGGACAAGAAGATATTTAATTGGGGAAGGGCGAACTATGAGGCTATAAGGAGAGAACTTGGGAGTGTAAATTGGGATGTCCTTTTTGAAGGAAAATGTACTATGGGGATGTGGTCGATATTCAGGGATCTTATGCAGGATGTTAGGGATAAATATGTCCCGGTGAGGCAGAGAAGGAATGGCAGGGTGAAGGAACCATGGGTGACGAGAGAGGTGGAACGACTTGTTAGGGAGAAGAAGGTAGCATACGTGAGGTATAAGCAGCAAGGTTCAGACAGGGCCTGTGAGGAATATAGGGTAGCGAGGAAAGAACTTAAGAAAGGGCTGAGGAGAGCTAGAAGGGGACATGAAAAGGCTTTGGCTAGTAGGGTTAAGGAAAATCCCAAGGCCTTTTTCAAGTACGTGAAGGGTAGGAGGATGGCTAGGATGAAGGTAGGTCCGATTAAGGACAAAGGTGGGAGAATTTGCCTGGAGGCGGCAGAAGTGGGAGAAGTTCTGAATGAGTACTTCTCTTCGGTATTCACCAGGGAGAGGGGTCTTGATGATGCGGAAGGGAGTACTGGTAGGGGTAATGTTCTTGAGGTTGTTGATATCAAGAGAGAGGATGTGTTGAAGTTGTTAAATAATATTAAGACAGATAAATCTCCGGGGCCTGACGGGATTTTCCCCAGGCTGCTTCGAGAGGCTAGGGAGGAGATTGCTGAACCGCTGGTAAGGATCTTTGAGTCCTCGTTGTCTACGGGGGTGGTGCCGGAGGATTGGAGGATTGCGAATGTGGTCCCCTTGTTCAAAAAAGGTAATAGGGAATTATAGACCTGTGAGTCTCACGTCTGTGGTGGGTAAGCTGTTAGAAAGGATTCTAAGGGATAGGATTTATGAACACCTAGAGAATCATGGACTGATTAGGGACAGTCAGCATGGCTTTGTGAAGGGAAGATCTTGCCTCACAAGCCTGATAGAGTTCTTTGAGGAGGTGACCAGGAAGATTGATGAGGGCAGTGTGGTGGATGTGGTTTACATGGATTTTAGTAAGGCATTTGATAAGGTTCCTCATGGTAGGCTTCTTCAGAAGGTCAGAGGCCAAGGGATCCAAGGAAGCTTGGCTGTGTGGATTAGGAATTGGCTTGCATGTAGAAAGCAGAGGGTTGTGGTGGAAGGAGTGCCCTCGGATTGGAAGGCAGTGACTAGTGGTGTCCCGCAGGGATTGGTTCTGGGACCTCTACTTTTTGTGATATTTATAGATGACTTAGATGAGGGGGTGGAAGGCTGGGTTAGTAAGTTTGCAGACGACACTAAGATAGGCGGTGTTGTGGATAGTGTGGAGGACTGTCGGAGCTTACAGAGGGATATTGATAGGATGCAGAGCTGGGCTGACAAGTGGCAGATGGAGTTCAATCCGGAGAAGTGTGAGGTGGTACACTTTGGAAGGACAAACTCCAGGGCAGAGTACTGGGTAAACGGCAAGGTACTTGGCAGTGTGGAGGAGCAGAGGGATCTGGGGGTTCATATTCACAGTTCGTTGAAAGTTGCCTCACAGGTGGAAAGATCAGTTAAGAAGGCCTATGAGATGTTGGCTTTCATAAATCGCGGGATTGAGTTTAAGAGCCGCGAGGTGATGATGCAGCTTTACAAAACTCTAGTTAGTCCACATTTAGAGTACTGTGTTCAGTTCTGGTCGCCTCATTATAGGAAGGATGTGGAGGCATTGGAGAGGGTGCAGAGGAGATTTACCAGGATGCTGCCTGGATTGGAGGGTATTGAATATGAGGAGAGGCTTAAGGTGCTAGGGCTTTATTCACTGGAAAGGAGGAGAATGAGAGGAGACATGATAGAGGTATATAAAATATTGAGAGGAATAGATAGAGTAGACAGTCAGCGCCTCCTTCCCAGGGCACCAATGCTCAAGACGAGAGGTCATGGCTTTAAGGTTATGGGTGGGAGGTTCAGGGGAGATGTCAGAGGGAGGTTTTTCACCCAGAGAGTGGTTGGTGCATGGAATGCACTGCCTGGGGTGGTGGTGGAGGCAGATACATTGGACAGGTTCAAGAGCTTGTTGGATAGGCATATGGAGGAGTGTGGGTTGGGGGGATATGCGGGAGGAAGGGGTTAGGTAGTGTGAGGGTGGTCTGATGGACGGCATGAAACGGTGGGCCGAAGGGCCTGTTTTGTGCTGTATGGTTCTATGGTTCTATGGTTCTAACTCCCTGTACTCATTTCATAGGACCTCTACCCCTCTCCTGCCTATGTTATTGGTACCAATATGCACCATGACCTCTGGCTGCACACCCTCCCCCCTTAAGAATATTCCGAGACACCCAGGACCCTCGCACCCGGGAGGAAACACACCATCCTGGCGTCTCTGTTGCGGTCGCAGAATCTCCTGTCTGTCCCCCTGACTATCGAGTCCCCTATGACTATTGCTCTGCCACAGTAGCACTGTGGTTGGCTCTGAGGTTCACCCTTCCCTTCTGAGCCTCAGAGCCAACCACAGTGCTACTGGCCTGGCTGCTGCTGCCTTGCCCAGATAGGTCATCCCCATCAGCAGTATCCAAAGGTGTTGCTGAGAGGAATGGCCACAGGGGGACCCTGCACTGACTTCTTTGTCCCCCTACCGCTTTCAGTGTTCACCCATCCACTACCTGAATCCTGCCCTCTGGGTGTAACCACCTGCTCAAAAGTCCTGTCTTCCAGGAGCTGAAGTTGGCTGCACTTCCCGCAGGTGTAGTCATCAGGGAGACCATCAAGCTCCCTGAATTCCCACATCCCACAGGAGGAGCATTCCACTGCCATATCTGCCACACTGCCTACACTGTCTAAAGCCACAGCAGCAACAATAAAAGGACAAACTTACCCTCCTTACCCTGTTCTTTTGCTTCAGCCTCGTCGAAGCCTCTTGAGTCAAAGCCACCAAACTACCACTCTAACTCTCGCTCATCCCAACCATAGCCGCTCCAAAGACGGCCGCTCTGCTACACACTACCTCCCCTTTATGGTTAAACACTACAAGCTCAATGGGGTAAGAAACAAAAACTCACCAGGTCAGGAGACTCTCCGCTCCCTTCCCGAAAGACACTTGGACAGGTACAGGGATAGGAAAGGTTTAGAGGGATATGGGCCAAACGTGGGCAAATGAGATTAGCTTAGATGGGAATCTTGGTCGGCATGGACTGGTTGGACCGAAGGGCCTGTTTCCGGTCTGAGTGACTCCATGACTCTATGAGAGGGAATGGGACTGTTGGGATTGTGCTGCTGGGAGCCACATGGAGCTGATGGGCTGAATGGCCTCCTTCCACTTCACAAGTAAGTAAGTAAGTTTATCTTGTTCTTTCTTCAATTTCAGCTCTTTCTAGTAAACACCCTTGGTAAGTCTACTGAGCTCAGATTTGAAACCACTGCCACATCGTGCAATTGCAGCACACCTGTTGTCGTAGCCCCACTGTTTCAGGCTGTTCACCAGTGTTTGCCAGTGACGTGCCAGCACTCTGGTTTCACTTGTAAATTACGCAGCTCGCCCTCAGAGGAACATTAAACCGAGCAGTCCCCTCTCAGGACTTCTGTGTAACTGACGCGCATCCTGCCCCCCTGCTCAGCTCGCTTCCCCTCATGGAGCATGTACAGCAAAACCCACACTTCCCCCTCAGCAGTGACTGGTTACAGTGGTTCTACCGGAATCCTCTGGGGTCCATGTCTAGGAAATGTTTTCTCCCTTCCTTCCTCTCTCTCTTCCTTACACCCCTCCCTCTCCTTATGTCTCTCTCTCATTTCTTTTTTCTCTCTCTCTTCTTGCCAAGTCACTGAACAGCTAAAACCTCTCAGTTTTTGTACATCGGTAAGACCATGTGAACTTCCATTCCTCTCGCTGCGAATCCCATCATTTCCTCTGTACTTTGATCTTCTTCCAAGGATCACTGGTCACCCACAGGTCCGAGGAACGGAGCAGTTTTATTGGATCACAGAGTAGTGACGGTTACCGTAGTTAACCTGCTATAACGTTAGAAATCAGGCAGAAGGTTTGTAACAGAGGTGACCACTCCCTCACGCTGGGTGGGTCAGGTGGACAGGGAACAGTGAAGTCCCTCAGAGTCAGTCACAGACAATGCTCTCCACCTTCTCCACTGGTCACGGTGTGAAGCCAAGACCAACGCAGAGAGTCCACTGCACAGCTCGCGGTAACTGCTTGGTTTTTACCCTGCATGTACAAGCTTAAATACACCAGTTCAAGGGTTCCCAGTCCGTTGGTATCCTAATTACCTCAACCCATAGATGAACCAATCACAAGTGATCAGGTACCTGACCTACTCCTCTTTGGGTGGGTCATGCCATAGTCACAGACAGATACAACACAGAAACAACAACTGTGGTGGTTGTGACCCTCTCCATCTTTGGCTTCACTCGGGTGGTCTTGGTGCGTCCAGTGTAGACAACTCCTCCTATAAACCCACGCTGACAGCTCCAACTTCATCGCTGAATGGACATCCAGGTGGGGGCACTGAGACCAGGATCTCACAGAGTCATAGAGAGATACAGCATGGAAACAGGCACTTCGGTCCACCGAGTCTGTGCTGACCATTAAACACTGATTTACATGAATCTCACCCTAACCCATTTTCTTCTGTCCACATTCCCATCAACCTCCACCCAGATTCCACCACTCATCTACATACTAAGGATCATTCACAGTGGCCAATTAATCCACCAGCCAGCATGTCTTTGGGATTTGGGAGGAAACCAGATCACCCGGGGAAACAACACACTGGGAGGACGTGCCAACTCCACAGAGACAGCACTGGAAATCAGGATTGAACCTGAATCACTGGAGCCCACTGGACATCCCATACTAGAGAGGGTTTAGAACCATTGCAGTCCTTCTGGTGAAGAGCTCCCACCATGCTATTGGGCAGGGTGTTCCAGGATTCAGATCCAATGACAATGAAGCAATATACTTCCAAGTCCAGGCGGTGCGCGGCTTGGAGGAGACCTTTAGGTGTTAGCGTTCCCAAGCACCTCTTGCCCTTGATAATAGAGGTGGCAGGTTTGGGAGGTGCTGTCAGAGTAATCTGCAGTGCATTTGTACGGTGCACATGCTGTGGAGGGAGAGGATGTTTAGTGTGGTGGATGGGGTGCCAATTGTCCTGGATGATGTATGGCATCACTCTCCTGACTTGTGCCTTGCTGATGAGGGTGTGAGGAGGTGAGTCACTCACTGAGGGATACCCAGTCTCTGCCTTGTTCTTGCAGCCATGGTATTTATGTGGTTGGTCCAGATATATCTCTGATCAATGGTGCCACCCAGAATATTGATGGTGGGCACTCAGCACATTAATGCCATTGAACATCAAACAACTACAACCATGACCATGAGGTACGATTCCAACCACTGGAGTACTTTCACCCTGATGCCCATTTTCTTCAGTTTTACCACCTTGCTGGTGATTGAAAGTGGACTGATTTGGTGCTAACTGGCTGGATTGGATCTGTCCTACTTTTTGTGAATGGGACATACCTGGGCGATTCTGCACATTGCCCATTGCCGGGTAGATGGCAGTGCCGTAACTGTCCTGGAACAGCTTGGCTAGAGGCATGGCTGGTCCTGGAGCACAGTACAGCTGGGACGTTGTCTAGTCCCCACAGCCGCTGCTGTATCCAGGGTTCTCAGCCATTTTTTGATATCTCCCGTCCAGTGAATCGGATTGGCTGGAGACGGGCTCCTGTGATGGAGGAAGTCGGCTGGGATGGATCACCCTCTCGGCACTTCTGGCTGAACCTGGTTGTGAACACTTCACCTTGTCTGTAGCACTCACATTGTGGACCTCACCATCAGTGAGGATAGGGTTGTTCTCAATGCCTCCTCCCCCCACTTGCTTTCCTAATTGTCCACCACCATCCATGTCTACATTGGATCTGACTGCAAGCTTGTTTGATCTGATCTGCTGGTTGCGAGATCTTTTGGTTCTTCTGCTTAGCTGCACATAGTCCTGTGTTACCCGACAGCACCTCACTTTCAGGTGTCCCTGCTCCTGCCCCCCTCACTGACCCAGGGTGGATCCCCTGCCCTGACAGTAACGGGGAGTGAGGGATACATCGGGACAGGAGGTTACAGGATGTGGGGGGAATGTATCTGCTGCTGCTGATGGTTCACAGTGTTCCACGGAGACCCTGCTCTGAGCTGTGGGATCTGTTCTGAGTCCGTCCCATTCAGCACAACTGTAGAGACTCACAACACGATGGAGGTATCCTCAGTGTGAAGACGGGACTTTGTCTTCTCCAGGATTGTGTGGTGGTCACCTCTACCACTGCTGCCACGGACAGACGCATCTGTCACAGGCAGGTTAGTAAGGATGAGGCCAGGTAGGTTTATCCCAGGTGCAGGTTCACATACTATCTGCTGCATTCTACAGCATGGTAGGCACTTCATTTCTCCAGAGCAATGTGGTCGGGCTTTACCTGATGTGACTGACCCGTGACTGCCTCACCAGTTCATTACCAGTGAGGGATGGACAGCAAATGCTGGCGCCAGCGATGTTGGCATCTCCTGAATGAATTAGGAAGCCACCTAATTCTCCTTTTTTATCCCCCTGTCTACATCAATGGAGCTGAGGTCGAGAGAGTTGAGAGCTTCAAGTTCCTGGCAGTGAACATCACCAACAGCCTGTCCTGGTCAAATCACGTAGAAGCCACGGCCAAGAAAGCTCACCAGCACCTCTACTTCCTCAGGAGGCTGAAGAAATTTGGTTTGTCCCCTTTGACGCTCACCAACTTTTACCGATGCACCATAGAAAGCATCCTATCTGGATGTATCACGGCTCGGTACGGCAACTGCTCTGCCCAGGACCGCAAGAAACTGTAGAGAGTTGTGGACACAGCCCAGCGCATCATGGACACCAGCCTCTCCTCCTTGGACTCTGTCTTTACCTCTCGCTGTCTTGGTGAAGCAGCCAGCATAATCAAAGACCCCACCCACCCGGGACATTCTCTCTTCTCTCCTCTTCCATCGGGTAGAAGATACAGGAGCCTGAGGGCACGTACCACCAGACTTAAGGACAGCTTCTACCCCACTGTGATAAGACTATTGAACGGTTCCCTTATACAATGAGATGGACTATGACCTCACGATCTACCTTGTTGTGACCTTGCGCCTTATTGCACTGCACTTTCTCTGTAGCTGTGACACTTTACTCTGTACTGTTACTGTTTTTACCTGTACTACATCAATGCACTCTGTACTAACTCAATGTAACTGCACTGTGTAATGAATTGACCTGTATGGTTGGTTTGTAAGACAAGCTTTTCACTGTACCTTGGTACAAGTGACAATAATAAACCAATACCAATACCCCTCTCTGTCTCAACTGGGAACCTTGGACCAGGAGCATTAAGGTACCGCTGCTTCTCAGGTTCAGTAACAGCTCCCACAACACACTCCCATGGTTCATCAGGCCAGCCCTGTTCACAGAAGCCAGTGCATTTGGGGAGCACCGCTACACATGGAAGAGACTCTCCTCACCTCCCCTCTATTCCCAAGCCTTCATTTCTCTCCTTTCCAAACCCTCCCGCTGATCCTCTGCCTCCTATTCCAGCTCTGCTCTTTCCCTCCGCCAACCTTTGCTCAGCCTTCCCCTCCCCCAGCTCTTCCTCTCCCTTCCCCCACTTCCCCTCCCCTCGCCCCAGCTGCCCTCCCCATGACCACTCCCCTTGCCTTGCCCGGCCAGTATGAACCCTCCCCACAGCATTGCAAACATTGCTCCCAGCTCTGTTGAGGCATGACTTGTCCACCTGCATGCCCCAGTCCCACTGCCCAGGAATTGCTAGATCTCCCTCCATCTCCCCTGCTACAGCTGGATTACACCATGTCTATACCAACCACCAAGCACCCAGCAACACTAATCCTACCTACCAGCACTTGGCCTGTAATCATCTCTGCCTTGTAAACTGAAGTGCTAATCCAGATCCTTTTTAAACATTGTGAGAGTCTCGGGCAGTGTGCTTCAGATCCCAACCACCCTCTGCACCATGAACACCTCACACTTCTCACCACTGCTCAAGCACCGCATTGGAACTTTCCTCAAAGGAGTGGAACATTGGTAAATTGGTTTATTATTGTCACATGTACCGAGGTACAGTGAAAAACTTGTCTTGCATACTGTTCGTACAGATTAATTCATTGCACAGTGCATTGAGGTAGTCCAGGGTAAAACAATACAGAATGCAGAGTAAAGTGTCACAGCTACAGAGAAAGTGCAGTGCAGGCAGATGATAAGATGCAAGGTCATGACGAGGTAGATTGTGAGGTCACAGTCTTTTTTCCAGGGTAAGGGAGTCTCAGACTAAAGGGCAGAGGTTTAACGTGAGAAGGGAAAGACTTAACCTACCCATACATCTTCAAAAGACGTACGGGTAGGTTAATTTGGGCGTTTAAAATGGGCGGCGCGGACTCGTTGGGCCGAAAGCGCCTGTTACCACGCTGTAAATAAAATTTTTTTAAAAATTTAAAAGAGAGCTGAGGGGCAATTTTTTCACACAGAGGGAATATAGAGCGAGCTGCCAGAGGCCGTGGCAGAGGCGGGCACAATTACATTTAAAAGACATTTAGACAAGTTCACGGATAGGAAATATTTAGGGGGATATGGGCCAAACGCAGGCAAATGGGACTAGCTCACATAGGCAACTTGGTTGGCATGGACAATTTGGGTTGAAGAGCCAGTTTCCTGCTGTACAACTCTATGACTCTAGTAGATAAACATGCAGAGGAATGCATAGAGATTGAGAAAACTAATACACCCATATACACAGAGGTATGCAGATTCATGGATTTACACATGACACACACACACACACACACACAGATAAACACACATGAATATACATCCACACAAATAACACCTATGTGCACACACATACAAGAATACACAAAGACAAACGCATGTATTTTCTCTGCACGCACTCCTACACATGAGACCTTACTCTACCTTTCATGGCTGGATTGGGAACTGCCTGACAGCAAATAGTTTTTAAAATTTTATAAAACTTTATTTATACAGCACGGTAACAGGCCCTTCCGGCTCAATGAGCTCACACCGCCCAATTACACCTGTGTTAACCTACTAACCCGTACATCTTTGAAATGTGGGAGGAAACCGGAGCACCCAGAGGAAACCCACGCAGACACGGGGAGAACGTACAAACTCCTTACAGACAGTGGCTGGAATTGAACCTGGTTCACTGGCGCTGTAATAGTGTTAGGTTAACTGCTACACTACTGTGACGCCCAGTTGCAGATGGATTGGGATCTATTTGGAGAGGTCCCTGGTGGGGATTGGTGTTGGGACAACTGGCCTTTATTCTGTTGTTATTAATCTGTCTGAGGAGACTTGAGTATCAGTGGTACATGTGGAACTCGTGACTCGTGAGGTGCTCAGTGTGGATGTAGGTGTGTTGGGAGGCTGGGCTCTCCATGGTCTATTTTGGAGTATGTTTTGCTGCCAGCGCCCATGATGTATGGCATTAGTACAGGAGTTGGGACATTATGCTGCAGTTGTACAAGTCACTGGTGAGGCTGCACTTGGAGCACTGGGTACAGTTTTGTTCACCCTGTTATAGGAAAGACGTGGTTAAACCAGAAAGAGTGCAGAGATTTACAAGGATGTTGCCAGGACTCGAGGGCCTGAGTTATAGGGAGAGGTTGCCCAGGCTAGAACTTTATTCCTCGGAACGTGGGAAAATTCCCTCCCCTCCTGACCCACCTGGGGACAGAGGCGGAGCAGGGTATCTGTTGGAGAATACAATGTTTGTCACGTCATATTGTAGACTATCCAGGGGGTATCTGAGATGCTATTCCCTTTGTCTGTGTTTAGTCTCAGCCTGGCAGTGGAGGAGGTCGAGGACAGTCGTATCATTGTAGGAATAGGGAAGGGAATTAAAATGGCTAGTAACCAGGGGCTCCAGAAGGCCATCACAGATGGAGCACATGTGTTCAGCAACACACTTGCCTAGTCTGTGCTTGGTCTCACTGATGTAAAGGAGGCCACATCGAGAGCACCAGATGCATTAAACAAGGTTGGAGGAAGTGTATGTGAATGTCTGCCTCACCTGGATGGTGGGGAGGGATGAGGTGTAGGGACAGGTTTTACACCTTCTGCCGGTACAGGGGGAGAGGGATGAACGAACCAGGGAGTTATGGAGGGAATGGTCCCTGCGGAACGCAGAAAGGGGTGGGGAGGGGAAGATGTGGCTGGTGCTGGGGTCATGTCGCTGACAGAAGTTTCAAAGGATGATGTGCTGGATGCGTCGGCTGGTGGGATGAAAGGTGAGGACGGGGAACCTCTGTCCCTGTTCTGTCTGGGGGAGGGGGGGTCAGTGCGGGAAATGGAGGAGGTGTGGGTGAGGGCTCCATCGACCGCAGTGGGGAGGAAGCCCGTTCTCCGGAAAAGGAGGACATCTCAGACGTCCCGGAGTGGAAGGCCTCGTCTTGAGCACAGATGTGGCAGAGACGGAGCAACTGGGAGAAAGGAATGGTGTCCTTACAGGAGACGGGGTGGGAGGAGGCGTAGACTTGGTCGCTGTGGCAGTCAGTGGGTTTGTAACCTGTTCTCCCTCATCAGCCCACCAACTCCCCTCCAGCCCACCGATTCTCCTTCCACCCACCTACATCAGGGGTAGGTGTACCGTGGCCGATTAACTTCCCAACCCACAAGCCTTTGGGATACGGGAGGGCACTGGAGCACTGGGGGGAAATCCACACACTCACAGAGAAAATGTGCCATCACCACACAAACACTGGAGGCTGGGATCAAACTTGGTCACAGGATCAAAGAGGCAGCAACTCTACTTGTGGCACCACTGTGTTCCCACCTCCCACTGATCCCAAACTGGTTCAGGGTCACACTTGTGCTGAGGGAGAAGGGGAAGTAACAAGGCTCCAGTTATCAGATCGACTGACGTCCGCAGGTCTGACCCTTTCTGCAAGGAAGCTGATGGTTTTCGTCACTCGATCCCCTGGGGCTACTCGCTCTGGACCACTGCCTGCCTGCCAGGAAGCTGCTCGCAGGCGAGGGTTGGGCGTATTTCTCAAAAGTTACCTTGACAGCTGCTGCTCGAGGGGCAGGGCCCTGCTGTGTCAGCCCCTGGCCTAGATTCAGGGCCTCGCAAGAAATTACTTCACCACAACCCACAGCTTCCACTGATCAGAAAGTGTTAACCAAGTCAGCACATAAAAACCAGGGCTTGGCCTCTGTCACTACGGCAGCTCAGAGAGTGATTCCCCCCACCCAGCCCCAACTCCCCCCACCAGCCACAACACAACCTCCTCTCTCTCTCTCTCTCTCATTGTTGCTGAACTTGCCAGATTCACAAGGTGAAGTTGCTGGGCTTTCTAGCAGCAAAGAGGTTGTGCTGAGTGGGAATGCCTCATTCCAGGGATGGCACTGTGCTCATAGTCCATGGCCCCAACTCCAGGGGTGGTTCAAACCGTGATGACTTGGTTGGGATTGGTACTTGCATTTATTAATCAGGGTATTGAGTACAGGAGTCAAGAAGTGATGATGCATCTCTACAGAACTCTGGTTAGGCCGCATTTAGAGTATTGCCTGCAATTCTGGTCACCTCACTGTAGGAAGGATGTCGAGGCGTTAAAGAGGGTGCAGAGGAGGTTTACTAGGATGCTGCCTGGATTAGAGGGCATGTGCTATCAGGAGAGGCTGGACAAACTTGGGCTCTTTTCTCTGGAGCGGGGTGAGAGGTAAGGGGTGATCTGTTGGAAGTGTATAAAATAAGATCAGATATCTTTATTAGTCATATGTACATAGAAACACACAGTGAAGTGCATCCTTTTTTGTGTAAAGTGTTCTGGGGGCAGCCCGCAAATGTTGCCACGCTTCCGGTGCCAACATTGATGCCCATAGCTTCCTAACCCGTACGTCTTTGGAATGTGGGAGGAAACCGGAGCACCCGGAGGAAACCCACGCAGACACGGGGAGAATGTACAATCTCCTTACAGACAGTGGTGGGAATTGAACCCAGGTAGCTGGCGCTGTAAAGCGCTACGCTAACCGCTACACTACTGTGCCTGCCCTATGATGATGAGGGGCACAGATAAGGTGGACAAGCAATATCTTTTTCCCATTATTGAGCGATCCAATACCAGAGGGCATGCACTTAAGGTGAGAGGGAGGTAGGTTCAGAACAGACGTGAGTGGTACGTTTTTTACTGAGAGATTGGTGGGTGCCTGGAATGTGTTGCCTGATAGGGTGGTGGAGGCAAATTCATTGGGGGCTTTTAAGAGGGGCTTGGATGGGCACATGAATGAGAGGAAGATGGAGGGATATGGACATTCTGTAGGTAGGGGGGATTAGCTATGTTGGCACAACATTGTGGGCTGAAGGGCCTGTTCTGTGCTGTACTGTTCTGTGTTCTATGTTCTATAAATGGTGATCTCGGTTGGGATTGGTGAGGAGGGAATTGCGATGACTCGGTTGGGATTGGCTCCATTTCCGTTGTGATTTTGACACAACAGAAGATCTACTGTATCTCTAAACACTAAGAATAAAATCAGATGGAAACCTGGAATCAGCCTTTTCACCAGAGTTGGAGAAGCATAGTCAGCCAGGAAGACTCCTCCTCAGGGCAGTCAGGGGCCTGTGGTGATTTGGTCAAACAACAGACTGAGGAAGCTGTACCAAAGCCCAGCATCATCAGCCCAGGGTAACGTCTGCCGCATTGGGCACACATCCCATGGTCCATCGCAACAGGTCAAACATGAGCAAGGAAACCTCCCCCGATTCCCACCTCCTGTCCTCCCTCAGCTCTGCTCCTCCACATTGAATGACACTTGGAAGAAACACTGAGAGCAGCAAGGACACAGGATGTCCCTTGGGTGGGGACCAGTGTCCATCCCTGGGTGAGTTGGTAGCCCCACCACTGACTGATCAGGCCGTGTTCTGAAGGACGGAGCTGCCAGACTGGGTCTACGGCAGGTAGTGAGTGACCAACACCAACTGGACCTTTTCCTCACTGGTCTCCCTGTGACAGATGCATCTGTCCGTGGCAGCAGTGGTAGAGGTGACCACCACACAGTCCCAGAGGAGACAAAGTCCCGTCTTCACACCGAGGACACCCTCCATTGTGTTGTGAGGCTCTACAGTTGTGCTGAATGGGACGGACTCAGAACAGATCCCACAGCTGAAAACTGGTCCTCATGAGGCACTGTGGACCACCAGCAGCAGCAGAAATATTCACCCCCCACAATCTGTAACCTCACAGCCCAGCATAAACCTTATGTGCTGGCAAAGAACATAGAATACAGAACATCAAACAGTACAGCACAGGAACAGGCCCTTCGGCCCACAATATCTGTGCCGAGCACATTGCCAAATTAAACTAAATCTCTTCTGCCTGAACATGATCCATATCACTCCATTCCCTGCATATTCATGTGTCTGTCTAACAGCCTCTTAAAACCCTCTATCGTATCTGCCTCCACCACCACCCCTGGCAGCCCGTTCCAGGTACCCACCGCTCTCTGTGTAAAAAAAACTTGCCCCATACATCTTCCTTAAACTTTCCCCTCTCACTTTAAATGCATGTCCTCTAGTATTTGACATTTCCACCCTGGAAGAAAGATACCAGCTGTCTACCCCATCTATCCCTCTCATAATTTTATAAATTTCTATCAGGTCTCCCCTCAGCCTCCATCACTCCAGAGAAAATAATCCAAGTTTGTCCAGCCTCTCATAGCTCATGCCCTCTAATCCAGGCAGCATCCTGGTGAACCTCTACTGCACCATCTCCACAGTCTCCACATCCTTCCTGTAACGGGACAACCAGAACTGAATGCAATACTCCAAGTGCATCCCGACCAAAGTTTTATACAGCTGCAGCATGACTCTTGTACATGACGCCCCATCCGATCCAGCTAGTGGGAGTCTTTTAACAGTGGGATGTGAGAGTTCAGGGCTAACATGTTCCTGGAAGGGTGAAAGGTAAGGATAGCGAGGTTAGAGAACTCTGGATGACAAGGGATGTTGAGGCATTGCTGAAGAAATCAAAGGAAGCATATGTCAGCATAGGTGACAGAAAATGGGAGAGACCCTTGTCAAGTAAAGAGAGTGCAGGAGAGAACTTAAAAAATAATTGAAGGAAGAGAGGGGCCATGAGATATCACTGGCAGACAAAATTAAGGAGAAAGCCATGGCATTGTGTAAGTATATTGGAGTAAGAGGGTAACCAGGAAATGAGTAGGTCCCTGTAGAGCCAGGGGATGTGAGTGAGGTCTTAGATGAATACTTCTCATCTGTATTCATTAAGAAGAAAGACATGGTCAACGGAGACTTCAGGAAAAGGAACGGTGATATTATAGAGCATGTTAGCATTAAGAAGGAGAAGGTGAGAGATGTTTTGTAGCACATAATAGCAGATAAATCCCCAGGGCCTGATGAGATGTATTCCTGCCTGCTATGGGAGGCAAGGGAGCAGATTGCTGGGGCCCTGACAGAGATTTTAACATCGTCACTGGTGAGGTTCCAGGTGACTAGAAGATAGCAACCGTAGTTCCTTTATTCGAGAAGCTACATCAGGGATATGCCAGGTAACTACAGGCCAGTGAGTCTTGCATCAGTGGCAGGGAAATTATTGGAAAAAATTCTAAGAGACAGGATTTATCCTCACTTGGAAAGGCAGGGATTGACCTGGGGATAACCAGCATGGCTTTGTTCGTGGGAAATCCTGGGAATGAATGGACTGACTTTTTTCCACACAGCAGAGGTTGAAGGGTAACCTGATAGAGGTATTTCAAATTATGGGGTGGATGGACAGGGTGGATAACAGGAATCTTTCTCCCTTGGTGGGAGAGTGTGAGACAAGAGGGAATGGGTAGAGGGTGAGAGGGAGGAGGTTAGAGGGGATCGAAGGGGGAAGATTCTCATTTAGAGAGTGGTTGGAATCTGGAACAGGTCAAATGGTGGTTCATGGGAATTAGTATAGATAAGTACAACAGCTAGCATGAATGTGGTGGGCGAAGGCCCTGTACTGTGCTGTATAACTCTATGTCCCAGCTCTATGTCCTTACATACATACACAGTTCACAACCAGTGGATCAGTTCTCAACAGTGCTGTCAAGGGGCACTTACTTGTCAATAACCTACATACTGAGGCATGGATCGATGTGGAAAATAGCATCTGCATCGCAAGTAATCTTCTCCAACAAGACAAAGGCTACCCTCGACTCTCAATAACATTATCATCACCAGATCTCCTACCATTGATATCCTGGGGATCATCACTGACTAGATAATCAGCTGGACTAATCGCATAAAGACCACGGCTACAAGAGCAGGGTACCATAGAACCATAGAACACCATAGCACAGAAAACAGGCCATTCCGCCCTTCTAGTCTGTGCTGAAACTTTAGTCCCATTGACCTGCACTCAGTCCATAACCCTCCAGACCTCTCTTGTCCATGTATCCAATTTATTCTTAAAACTCAAGAGTGAGCCCGCATTTACCATGTCAGATGGCAGCCCGTTCCACACTCCCACCACTCTCTGAGTGAAGTTCCCCCTAATGTTCCCCCTAAACCTTTCCCCTTTCACCCTAAAGCCATGTCCTCTCGTACTTATCTTTCCTAATCTAAGTGAAAAGAGCCTACTCGCATTTACTCTGTCTATACCCCTCATAATTTTGTAAACCTCTATCAAATCTCCCTTCATTCTTCTACGGTCCAAGGAATAAAGTCATGACCTGTTCAGTCTTTCCCTGTAACTCAACTCCTGAAGACCCGGCAACATTCTGGTAAATCTCCTCTGCACTCTTTCAATCTTACTGACATCCTTCCTATAGTTGGGTGACCAGAACTGCACAAAATACTCCAATTTTGGCCTCACCAATATCTTATACAACCTCACCAATAACATCCCAACTCCTGTACTCAATACTTTGATTTATAAATGCCAGGATGCCAAAAGCCTTCTTTACAACCCTGTCTACCTGTGACGCCACTTTCATGGAATTATGTATCTGAACTCCCAGATCCCTTTGTTCCTCCGCACTCCTCAGTGCCCTACCATTTACTGTGTATGTCCTCCCTTGATTTGTCCTTCCAAAATGCAACACCTCACACTTGTCTGCATTAAATTCCATCTGCCATTTTCTAGCCTATTCTTCCATTTGGTCCAGATCCCTCTGCAAGCTCTGAAAGCCTTCCTCACTGTCCACAACACCTCCAATCTTAGTGCATCCGCAAACTTGCTGATCCAATTTACCACGTTATCGTCCAGATCATTGATATAGACAACAAACAACACTGGCCCCAGCACAGATCCCTGAGGCACACCACTAGTCACAGGCCTCCAGTTTGAGAAACAACCATCCACAACCACTCTCTGTCTTCTCCCACTCAGCCAATTTCGAATCCAGTTTACAACCTCTCCATGGATACCCAGTGACTGAACCTTATGAACTAACCTGCCATGTGGGACCTTGTCAAAAACCTTACTAAAGTCCATGTAGACAACATCCACAGCCTTTCCTTCATCTACTTTCTTGGTAACCTCCTCAAAAAGCTCTACATGATTCGTTAAACACGATCTACCACACACAAAGCCATGCTGACTATCCTTAATCAACCCTTGGCTGTCCAAATACTTGTATATCCGATCTCTCAGAACACCTTCCAATAATTTACCCACTACTGATGTCAGGCTCACTGGCCTGTAATTACCTGGTTTACTTTTAGATCATTTTTTAAATAACAGAACAACATGAGCTACCCTCCAGTCCTCCGGCACCGCACCCGTGGCTAAGGACATTTTAAATATATCTGCCAGGGCCCCTGCAATTTCTACACTCGTCTCTCTCAAGGTCCAGGGGATTTATCTACCTTTATTCACTGTAAGGCAGCAAGCACCTCCTCCTCTTTAATCTCTATATGTTCCATGACACTAGTGCTTGTTTCCCTTCCTTCCATATCCACGATGCCAGTTTCCTGAGTAAATACTGATGCAAAAAAACTGTTTAAGACCTCCCCCATCTCCTGAGGCTCCAAACATAAATGACCACCCTGATCTTCTAGGGGACCAATTTTGTCCCTTACTATCCTTTTATTCTTCATATACTTGTAGAAACCCTTCAGGTTTACCTTCACATTATCTGCCAAAGCAGCCTCATGTCTTCTTTTTGCCTTCCTGATTTCCTTCTTTAGTATTTTCTTACATTTTTTATACTCTTCAAATACCTCATTTGTTCCTAGTTGCCTATACCTGCTATACACCTCTCTCTTTTTCTTACCCAGATCGTCAATATCCCTTGAAAACCAAGGTTCCCTATGCTTGTTAACTTTGTCTTTAATCCTGGCAGGAACATGCAAACTCTGCACTCTCAAAATTTCACCTTTGAAGGCCTTCCACTTATTGAGCACATCCTTGCCAGAAAACAACTTATCCCAATCCACTCTTCCTAGATCCTTTCTCATTTCCACAAAATTGGCCTTTCTCCAATTTAGAACCTCAGCTCGAGGACCAGACCTGTCCTTATCCATAATTAACTTGAAACTAATGACATTATGGTCACTGGACCCAAAATGCTCCCCTACACATACTTCTGTCACCTGACCTGTCTGGTTCCCTAATAGGAGATCAAGTATTGCATTCTCTCTCGTTGGTACTGCTAGATATTTATTTAGAAAACTTTCCTGAACACATTTGACAAACTCCAAGCCATCCAGCCCTTTCACAGTGTGGGAGTCCCAGTCAATATGTGGAAAGTTAAAATCCCCTACTATCACAACTTTCTGTTTCTTACATCGGTCTGCTATCTCCCTACAGATTTGTTCCTCCAATTCTCTCTGACTATTGGGTGGTCTATAATACAACCCTATTAGTGTGATCACACCTTTCCTGTTCCTCAGCTCCACCCATATGGCCTCTGTAGACGAGCCCTCCGGGCTGTCCTGTCTCCGCACAGCCGTGATCTGTTCCCTGACCAGTAATGCCACTCCTCCCCCTTTCATCCCTCCCCCTCTATCACGCCTGAAACAACGGAAGCCCGGAACATTAAGCTGCCAGTCCTGCCCCTCCTGCAACCATGTCTCACTAATAGCAATAACATGGTAATCCCACGTGCCAATCCACGCCCTAAACTCATCTGCTTTACCAACAATATTCCTTGCATTGAAATAGATGCACCTGAGAACATTTCTATCACATACAAACCTTTGATTTCTGTCTTTTCATGCAGTCCTCACATGACCTTTACCCTCCTCCACCTCACTATCTGCTCTAACGCTCTGGTTCCCCTCCCGCTGCAAATCTAGTGGAGGCTGGGTACCACAGCACAGGTGACCCAGCTTATGTTGAGAAGGTTTGTGCCTTCTTTGATGGGGAGGTAACAGACAGAATCTATCTCAAAGTAATCAGCTTACTATCACAGAATATTTTCTGAAATGAGTCAGTCATGGGTTCAGGAGCTCCACCTCAATCCTTTAATCAGTAAATCAGATCTGTAATTTTGATATTTTTATTTTTGCAATAGCAATCATAAAAGCCCTCAACACCTCATCTTCAACTACTAGAACAGGTTAGATATGGAGTGAAGTTCCTTCTACACTGTCCCACATACACAGACAGGACAGCTACAGCACAGGTCAGCCACAGAGTGAAGCTCCCCCTACACCGTCCCATCACACACTCACGGGATCAGACACAGGGTGAAGCTCCCTCCACACCGTCCCATCACACACTCCCAGGCTCAGACACAGGGTGAAGCTCCCTCCACACCGTCCCGTCACACACTCCCAGGCTCAGATACAGGGTGAAGCTCCCTCCGCACCGTCCCGTCACACACTCCCGGGGTCAGACACAGAGTGAAGCTCCCTCCACACCGTCCCATCACACATTCCCAGGCTCAGACACAGGGTGAAGCTCCCTCCGCACCGTCCCGTCACACACTCCAGGCTCAGACACAGGGTGAAGCTCCCTCCGCACCGTCCCGTCACACACTCACGGGGTCAGACACAGGGTGAAACTCCCTCTACACCGTCCCATCACACACTCCCAGGCTCAGACGCAGGGTGAAGCTCCCTCCACACCGTCCCGTCACACACTCCCAGGCTCAGACACAGGGTGAAGCTCCCTCCACACCGTCCCGTCACACACTCCCAGGCTCAGACACAGGGTGAAGCTCCCTCCACACCGTCCCATCACACACTCCCAGGCTCAGACACAGGGTGAAGCTCACTCTACACTGTCCCATCACACACTCCCGGGGTCAGACACAAAGTGAAGCTCCCTCCACACCGTCCCATCACACACTCACGGGGTCAGACACAGGGTGAGGCTCCCTCCACACCGTCCCATCACACACTCCCGGGGTCAGACACGGGGTGAAGCTCGCTCTACACCGTCCCATCACACACTCCTGGGGTCAGACACAGGGTGAAGCTCCCTCTGCACCATCCCATCACACACTCCCGGGGTCAGACACAGGGTGAAGCTCCCTCTACACCGTCCCATCACACACTCCTGGGGTCAGACACAGGGTGAAGCTCACTCTACACTGTCCCATCACACACTCCCAGGATGGAAACAGTACAGGGAAGATACAGATTAAAGTTCCTTCCACACTCTTGCATTACACACAGACAGAGACAGTATGGTTAGAATTCAGCTCTTTGGTCCATGCTTGGACCCAGGCTGTGATGAAGTTTGGAACCGAATGACCCTGGTGAATCCCAAGCTTGGCGTCAAGGAGCAGGTTACTGGTGAGGAAGCGCCTCGAAATAGCACTGACGATGACAGCTTCCATTGCCTGGCTGATGATTCAGAGAAGACTGATTATGCGGTTATTAGTTGGATTGGATTTTACCTGTAGTTTGTGAACAGGTCACACCCAGTCAATTCTCCACTTTGTCATGTAGATAGCAGTGTTGTAAATGTTTTGAGACAGCTTGGCTAGAGGCACAGCTAGTTCTGGAGCACAGGTCTTCAGTACTATAGCTGGGATGCTGTCTGGTCCCGGAGCTGAACACACCGTGTTACTGAATCTGTCTGCACTGTCCCCGACAATCCATTCCAGGTTCACCCAAAACATCTATTTCCCTCCACAGATGCTGCCTGACCCGCTGAGTTCCTCCAGCATCTTGTTTTTTTGCTCCAGATTCGGCAGGTCTGGCAGGCATCAATTTCAGGACAGACTGTTCACTCAAAGTAATGCTTCCTCTACAGTTTGCTGGAGCAGGCAACCAATCTCCCTGTGTGGCCACTACCAATCTCCCTTGCCCAAAGCGATGTGTTGAAGGCAATAACTGTTTTTCTATTGTTGGTAATGCCATCTCTATTACATAATTGGGGGTGGTGGTGCATGAGTAACTGATACCGATTATCAAAGCATCCACTTCACTGACTGAGGCGGGCTTGTTTAATGTGATTGCCAACTGGTCCCTTCAACCTTCCCCCCTGCTCTGAGTATTCAAGAATGGGCTTGTTATTGGCTTCTGCAAGGTGGTCACCCATCCTCCGCACTGTGTCAGGCAGCCTCCAGCTTGGTATGAGAAGCTGGGGTCTGAGGGGAAGCAGGGGCAGGCTGGCCCACATCTTGCACCAGTCCTCATCATCTGATACGATCTGATGCTTTACCTCTTGATAGCAGCTCTGAAGTAAACCCATTGGCTTATCTTCACCCGAACACAGGTTACAGAATGACTCATTCGGCAGTTAGATAAATGTGAGGTGAGTGTTTCTCATTGGTGGAAAAACCTGCCGCAGCCTTGGACAAGTTAATAGCGACAGGCTTGACCTGGTTGGCAGGAAGATGTTGTGAACAAAGAACATTTGTTGTCTATAATCCTGAGGTCCTTCTAAAACACTGACCTCCATGTCCAAACTCCCCCTTCATTCCCGATGGCTGCTGACTACCAGGCTCCTAGATAAGAAGCACCTTAACTTTAAAATTCTTAACTTGGTTTTGAAATTTCTCAGTGACTGCCTCGCACTATCTGTGAACCCTTCTTTGCACCCACAAGGTCTCTATCATTCCCCATCTCTGGTTCCCTCTTCACCTGTCATTTGTGGCCATGCCCTCAGCTACCAAGTCCCCAAGCTCTGGAATTTCTTCCATAAAGTGCTCCACACTTTCCTCCTCCTTTAGGATGATTCAGAAAGCCTACCACTTTGACCAATCTTCTGAAAATTAACTTGTTTTCTCATTCCACAAGTAACAACCCACTGGATAATATCAAATTCAACAACTTTAGATAACTTGTATCTCGGTGTGTATCAGAACTGGCCATTTCTGCTGTAAGTTGTCTGTCTGTGATAATGGTTCAGTCTCTTTCTCTCTCTCTCTCTCTCTCTCTCTCTCTCTCTCGCTCTCTCCCTCTCTCTCTCTCTCTCTCGCTCTCTCTCTCTCTCTCGCTCTCTCTCTCTCTCTCTCTCTCTCTCTCTGTCTCTCTCTGTACAGCCCAACCTCCTGCATAGGTCCACTGGCCATGCACTTCACAACGTTTGTCTTCCTTTGTTTGTAGTCTCTCTAAGTGCCCTCATTTCATACCTCTTGTTCATCTTCACTCTCTGTGACTGCCTCCATTAACCTATTGACAGGATGGACTCTACAACTTATCCCCAGGGCAACCTTGGCCTCACCCTATCAGAGATATTCCCTTTGCCTTGCTCTAGCTACATGTTGGTTTCCAGTGACCGGTGTCCATTGACACCCTTTGTATATCCACACTTCCCAATCTATCACCATTTAAATCATATTTAAATGACCATGCTGAAGGGCTCACTTCTGTGCTGTATGACTCCATGACTCCAATACTTTGTCTTTCTATTTTATCTGCCAGAGTGAATAACATCATATTTATGATACACTTGCCATGTTTTGCCCGCTTGCTCAATCTCTAAGTCGCCTCCTCATACTCACAATTTTACTCTGTTTAGAGCCAGCAGCAAACTTCTGAACATTACGTCTGGTTCCCTCATCCAAGGCATTAATGGTTATTGTGAGCAGCTGAGGCACAAGCACTGATCCCTGCAGTACCCCACTGCCACACAGAAAAGACCATTTATTCTTGTTCTCTGTTTCTTATCAGTCAACTAAACTTCAACCCATGCCAGTATATTACCTGCAACCCCATGTTCTTTAATTTTACAAACAACTTTTACGTGAAACTGGGCCTCTTCAAAACCTGGGCCTCTGTACCTCCCTCTGCAAGTGGATCCTTGACTTGCTAATCGGGAGACCACAGTCAGCTTGGATCGATAGTAACATCTCCTCCTCGCTGACAATCAACACAAACACACCTCAAGGATGCATGCTTAGCCCACTGCTCTACTCTCTCTACACTCATGATTGTGTGGGTAGGCACAGCTCAAACGCCATCTATAAATTCACTGATGACACCACTGTGGTTGGTAGAATCTCAGATAGCAATGAGGAGGCGTACAGGAGTGAGATAGATCGGCTGGTTGAGTGGTGTCGCAACAACAACCTCGCACTCAACATCAGCAAGACCAAGGAATGGACTGTGGACTTAGGGGAAGTCGGGAGAACGCACACCAGTCCTCACTGAGGGGTCAGTGGTGGAAAGGGTGAGCAGCTTCAAGTTCCTGGGCATCAACATCTTGGAAGATCTATCCTGGGCCCAACACACTGATGCAATCATGAAGAAGGCACGTCAGTGGCTCTACTTCGTTAGGAGTTTGAGGAGATTCGGTGTATCACCAAAGACTCTTGCAAATTTCTACAGATGTACGGTGGAGAGCATTCTGACTGGTTGCATCACCGCCTGGTATGGAGGCACCAATGCACAGGATCACAAGAGGCTGCAGAGTGTTGTAGACTCAGCCAGCTCCATCACGGGCACAACCCCCCCCCCCACCATCGAGGACATCTTCAAGAGGCTGTGCCAAAGAAGGCGGCATCCATCACTGAGGACACTCATCATCCGGGACATGCCCTCTTCTCGCTACTACCATCAGGGAGGAGGTATTGGAGCTTGAAGACCCACACTCAGCAATTCAGAAACAGCTTCTCCCCTCCGCCATCAGATTTCTGAATGGTCCATGAATCCATGAACACTGCCTCGTTACCCCTTTATTTTTTGTACTATTTATTATTTTTGTAATTTATAGTAATTTTATGTCTTTGCACTGTACTGCTGCCACCAAACAAATTTCATGTCATATAAGTCAGTGACAATAAATCTGATTCTGAAACTTAATCAAAGCTTTCTTGACAATCCTTACCTATTCTACATTCCACCTCCCAGGTACCAAACATACTGAGTCTGGGTGGGGCCCTTACAGCACACGTAAAGGAGGAAATAGGGACCATAGTGTCATAATCACAGAGCTCTATGGCACAGAAACAGCCCTTTGGGATGTGGGAAGAAACCAGAGCACCCGGGGGAAACCCACGCGGTCACAGGGAAAACATGCAAACTCCACACAGACAGCGCTGGAGATCGGGATCGAACCCGGCTCTCTGGAGCTGGGAGGCAGCAGCTCTACCAGCTGCGCCACTGAGCCATAAATAATCAATACATATCGGTGAGTACATAAACTGGGTGCACCTTTCATTTTGCCAGGAAGGTTTCGATTTACTCACATTTTGAAAATTTCTAGGAATTTACAAGTGACATTACGAATGCCCTGCAAAACCCACAGAGCGAAACAGGTGGTGGGAGGAATCAAAGCAACACACAACATAGCAAGCCTGAAACCTGCTATAATAACACCAAAAATAGGAACAGAAAATGCTAGAAACTCTCCGCAGGTCAGGCAGTGACTGCGGAACGAGAAACAGGATTAACTTTTCAAGTTGCTCCCAGCATTTGCTGGTTTTATTTCAATATTCCAACATCTGCAGTTGTTGATTTCCACGGTAATCTGGAGCTGTGAGTCTAGCAATGGAACAGCCAGAAACAATCAAGTGCAACCGGCTAACTGCTGCAGATGTGCTATAGGAAGTACCCTGACGGGTCGCATCTCAGCCTGGTACAGTAACTGCTCTGGACCGACAGACCCTGCAGAGACTGGTAAACACTGCCCCTTCTGTCACAGGATCCTCACCTCCTTTCATCCAGTCCACCCTCACCGTGCGTTGCTTCAGGAGGGCTGACAGTGTCGTCAGGGATACCTGCCCCCCTGGCCATTCCCTTTTCTCTCTTCTACTTCTGGGAGAAGATACAGGAGATTGAAAGCCCGGATGTCCAGACTCAGGAACAGCTTCTTCCTCACTGCTGTCAGACTCCAGAATCAATCACCTCTGTCACATCCTCTTCTCGGTGGTGCTGCTGTGTTCTCGGACTCTGAACTCTCCCTCTTCCGTTATTGTCACTTTAGTATTTTTTTGTTGCACTAATTCAGATTGCACTACAATCCGTGCACATTCTGTTGTATTTGCACTCGTTTTATTGTCATATTTACTATCACCATGTTTACTGTTCAAGCTGTGAGCTTCATGCGAGCAAGGAATTTCATTGCACCCTGGTGTTTATGACAATAAACTTATCTAATAGAACACAGAAACAGAACAGTACAGAACAGAACAGGCCCCTTGGCCCACGATGTTGTGCTGAATTAAATTAGTAATCAAAGTCTAATTAAACTAATCCCTTCTGCCTGCACAATGTCCATTATCTCTCCATTTCCTGCACATTCATGGGCCTGTCTAAGAGCTTTTTGAATGCCTCTATCATATCTGCCTCCACCAGCACCCCTGGCAGCACATTCCAGGCACCCATCACTCTCTGTGTAAAAAAACTTGCCCCACACATCTCCTTTGAACTTAGTCCCTCTCACCTTAAATGCATGCCCTCTGGTATTAGACATTTCAACCCTAGGAAAAAGATACTGGCTGTCTACTCTATCTGTGCCTCTCATAATATTATAAACCTCTCTCTCAGATCTGATCTAATCTAATCTAACACGGGTGAACGCGGGGCTCACATAGGCAGAGACTGGCAGACTCCAGGCCCTAGCAGTCAGACTGCTATACAAACTCATAAGCCCAATGCCCAGTCCAGGGAACCACACAACACCCTTGCCACACCCGTGAAGGTGCCATCTGCCAAATGGAGATGAGTTTGCACCATCCCTCAGGAACCCCAAGGTAATGATCACAATGACAACACATGCAGAATGTGCAAACAGGCCAACAGATACAAAAGGCACCTCCTCCCTCCACTCTCCCCACACAGGGCGACAATGGCTAACATGAGGGGACATAATTTTAAAGTGATTGGAGGAAGGTATTAGGGGGATGTCAGGGGTAAGTATTTTTTTACACAGAGAGTGGTGGGTGTGTGGAACGCACTGCCGGCAGAGGTTGTGGGGGCAGATACATTAGGGAGATTTAAGAAACTCTTAGATAGGCACATGAATGATAGAGAAATGGGGGGCTATGTGGGAGGGAAGGGTTAGATGGAGCAGGATAAAATGTTGGCACAACATTGTGGGCTGAAGGGCCTGTACTGTGCTGTAATGTTCTATGTTCTATACTATAGCTGCCTCACCCATACACTAACACAGACCCCTCCTGTAAGTGCACTGACCTCTGAATTCCAGGGACGAAGTCAGCATGTGCTGTTAACCAACATCACCAAAAACACTGGTCTCCATATTGGATAAGTCCACTTCTGGTGCCCGAAATGGACCCTGCATTGTCCTCATGCCAAGTGGCAGGAGGGATCACCAAAACGACGAGTGAGCCGGGACATCCACTGCTGAGCAATGTGCCGCTGTGTACCTCCCCCAGTGTGAAAGTGAGAAGCTGGCCTGTGTACCCACCCTCAGCAGCTACAGCTGGTTCCTCACTCGCTCTGGCCTGCACACACCGCTGGCACTACGTTTATCCCCCCTCACCGCACTGGTTCCACATTCATAGCTTCCTCCTGTGACTGGTCCTGTGCTGGGGTCAGACCCCGTGATTGGGCGGTGAGAAGTGGCTGTGCCCCGTGAATGATCACAGTCTTCTCCCCAGGGCAGGGCAGTATAAAACCAGAGGGCATAGATTTAAGGTGAGAGGGGAAAGATTTAAAGGGGACCTGAGGGGCAGGTTTTTCACACAGAGGGTGGTGGGTGTGTGGGATGAGCTGCCAGAGGAAGTGGTAGAGGTGGGTACATTTACAGCGTTTAAGAGGCATTTGGGAAGGTACGTGGATAGGAAAGGTTTAGAGGGATAGGGGTCAAAAGCAGGCAAATGGACATAGCTCAAGTAGACACTTATTTGGCATGGACGAGTTGGGCTGTTTCCGTGATGTGTAATCAACATGATACATGATGAACATGTGATCTTCATACAAAGGATCTACTCATGATTAGCAATGGATTTTAAATAAAGATCATCAGTTCCATGTGCGGACACACTACATTACGTGATATGTGGGTGCTTCTGCTTTCTGGGCATGGTAGAGCGATTCAGCACTGAGAGCCTGCGGAGGATCTGTATCTCAATATGAGGTGTAGGAATTTCTTTGATGCGGTGAGCTGTGATGTTGGAGGAGGTTGGCAGAGCTGGGCCGGACATTGGGGTCAGACCATTGAGCAATCCTGCACACCACCCCATTCTCACCTCTCAAGATTACGCTTCATTCCTTTCTTTAACTGGTTAATGAAAAAGGAATCCAGCCCCTGTACAACGTCGAGGCTGCTGGTCTACTGAATCTCTCTCACTGCCATGAGCTTGCTCCACCTACAGGACTGTCAGCCGGATGTGCTCCTGCATTGGTCTACTTTTGATGCATTGTCATCAGCCTCTTTCTAGCTGATGCAGCTGTCTAAATGCAGCGGTGGCCTATGCTGAGTTACCTTCCTTCCCCCGGCACAGAGGTGATGAGCTGAAACACTGAGGGAGGGGTCACTACAACAACAACTGTGAGAGGGTGCAACAGAAGAGAGTTGATATGAGACATGATGACCATGAGAGCAAGGCTGGATGAACCTGGAACAGCAGAACCTGGTCCAGCAGCCAGTATCTGATACAGCACCTGAACTTGTTGTACTCAGTGAAGAGGCTGGAAGGCACAATGTGTCATTGAAAGCTGAAAATAGATGAGATGTTGTTCCTCGAGTTTATGCTGAGTTTCATTGTGTGGGAGGCTGAGGTCAGGTGGAGGTAATGTGCTTGTTGGAAGGCAGGGAGTTCGACAGCGTTGTAGTGTTGTACACCCTGTCCAGGGAAAGCCCCAGACATTCCATCTGAGTGCAGCTTGATCAAACTGCTGACAGCAACTGAAGGACAACACTCGGCAGCCACCAAATCAATGTTCACAGGAACAAGCCGTTCTGCTTCTTGCACTTGTTCTGCCATTGGATAGCAAGAGAACACTGGGAGAAGGGTTTCTATTCTTCTTGTAGTGTCAGCAGCTCATTTACATTCAACTCAGAGAACAAAGGGACTGTAGTTTAAGGTCTCCTCCAAAAGTTGGTCCCCAATGGTGCAACACTGAAGGTATGATGCATTGTTAGGGTGTCTGACAGGACTAGTACCTGGAGTGGGCTTTGAATGTGTCTCAGAGGCAAGGGTGGTAGCACTGAGCTGAGCTTGACATTGGCACCAATCCACCAATGGTAACAAGCAGCGCACACCTTCCACTCAGTAGCTGTGGGGTCCATTGGTGAGGGGTCTCACCAATCCTGTCCAGATCATCAATCAGTTGAATATCATGGATGGAATTTTTCATTTGCCCACAATGTGTACCTACAGGAGGCACTGCCTCAAGAAGGCAACATCCATCACCAAAGATTCCCACCATCCAGGCTGTGCCATCTCCTCGCAGCTGCCATCGGGCAGGAGGTATAGAAGCCTGAAGGCCCACACCACCAGGTTCAGGAACAGCTCCTTCTCTGCAACCATTCAGTTCTTGAACCAACCAGCAAAACCCTAATCACTACAGTTTAGCAACACTATGACCACTTTGCACTGAAATGGACATTGATTTTTTTTGTTCTAATGGCGTAC